>NC_060282.1:8717413-9017413 GCF_021613505.1 Equus quagga
GGCCATCGTCCAGAGCGGGGCTGACTGTCCCACAGAATGGGGCTGACTGTCATCCAGAGTGGGGCTGACTGTCCCACAGAGCTGGGCTGACTGTCCCATAGAATGGGGCAAACTGTCCCACAGAGTGGGGCTGTCACCCAGAGCGGGGCTGATTGTCCCACAGAGTGGGGCTGTCCCCTAGAGCAAGGCTGACTATCCCACAGAGCAGGCCTGTTGCCTGAAGTGAGGCTGACCGTCCCACAGAGCGGGGCTGACTGTTATACAGAGTGGGGCTGACTGTCCCACAGAGCGGGGCTGTCATCCACAGTGGGGCTGACTGTCCCACAGAATGGGGCTGATTGTCCCACAGAGCGGGGCTGACTGTCCCCCAGAGTGGGGCTGTCCCCTAGAGCAAGGCTGACTATCCCACAGAGCAGGGCTGTTGCCTGGAGTGAGGCTGGCCATCCCACAGAGCAGGGCTGACTGTCATCCAGAGTGGGGCTGACTGTCCCACAGAGTGGGGCTGACTGTCATCCAGAGTGGGGCTGACTGTCCCACAGAGCGGGGCTTACTGTTATACAGAGCGGGGCTGACTGTCCCACAGAGCGGGGCTGATTGTCCCACAGAGCAGGGCTGACTGTCCCACAGAGTGTGGCTGTTGCCCGGAGCGAGGCTGACTGTCCCACAGAGCTGGGCTGTCCCCCAGAGTGGGGCTGGTGTACAGAGTGAGACTGTCACACACAGCAGGACTGTTGGACAGGGCAGTGCTGTCACCTGGAGCCCTGTGAAGGGGCTCTGCAGGGGCTCCACACAGCGCATGTGAGCACAGGGAGCCCTCGTCCCCAAGGAGGGCTCCCCAGCCAGGGGCACTTCTGGGAATTTCTTGAATGTTGGAAGGGGGACAGCATAACCTGCTAGGAATGGTTTGTACAAGGAAAGAGGAGAAGGAAACTGGAAGAGGGGGAGAAGGCAGGACAGGCAGTAGGGACAAAGCAGGACAAGTGAGGCAGCCTGGGGTCCAGGGCCAGCAGGGTCTCCCTCAGCATTTGCCCCACTAGCAGAGGATGCAGCTCACGGCCACAGAGGGGACGGGGTGTCCACAGGCAGCCGCGCTGCAGCACGAATGGAGCCCCACAATGTGTCTGGGCTTGACAGTGGTCTGGTCTAGATTCCAGAAGAAGACTTGAGGCGGGCAGGGCTGCAGAGCACAGAGCCTGATTTAGTGAATAATTGGTGCAGTCCGTGGGTTAAAGTTTTCTCTTAAGCTAACTGTGCTGCTGCTGATCGTTTAGCTGGAAGATGTGTTAGATATTGCATGTGGGGTAAATGGAGTCCCCGTCTCAGGGGATAATGACACAGTGAAGCCATACCATTTCTACTGTGCAGAGCAATGTGAAGCCTGTGCTAATAGATTAAGCTACTGGAGTGATCATTTTGAACAAAGAAAATGGTCGAGAGCTATACAGCCAGCCACAAACTGAGTGGGATGAGTAAAGAGCAATAATGTAACCCTATTGGTCTGTGACATGTAGTCCCTTTATTCGCTGTCACACTGCACCAGCTGAGGAAGGTCTCTGGGCTTGGGCTCACACCAAGGTCCAGTTTTTGATACTTTGCAGCTGTTTGACCTTAGATGAGTCAGTGGACCACTCGAGGTTTCATTCAGAAGTGCCCGAGCCACAGGACATTGGAGTAAATGATGGGGATGAGGCGTGGCAGAGTGTCCAATAAACTGCAAGGGGCTGGGTGGGCGCTGGTTCCACGGTGACAGGGAAGAAAGGGTGCGGTTTGCAGAAACATGAAACATAAAAACAAACAGAGTGTGAATCATACAAGCCTTGGAGTGTGTGAAGGCGGGGAGGGGCTCACTCTGCAGAAAGCCTCATAAACGGCTCTGTAAAGCCACCCACCGCCCCTCGTTGTTCCTTGCTACAGTGTTGCCATGTCAGCTGTGTGTAAAGTGGGGCTTCTGTAGGGCCGGCACCTGAAGGGCTGGCAGAGCCGCCCGCCAGAGCCGCCCGCGAAAGCTCATGAGAATGTCTTCTTGGCCCAACAGCAGGCAGCAGGCGGACTTTGCGACCCCTGGTTGTTGTTAGTTACATTTTGGATGCTCAGTAAAATGACGGAGCAACAGCCTGCACCCCCCGTTACGCCCGAGCTGACTGAGAAAGATGCCGTTTGCAGGACTTCTGTGAAATGCACATTCGTGTTGCCTCCATCTCTCTTTCTGTTGAACTAAGCCCAGAGGACCATGTGTGGAAAGTTTACTTTTCTCTCATAATTAGCAGTGGATGAATTTAATGGTGATTCTGGCAGAAAAAATGCTGGAGCTGAAAACTGAAAAAACAAAACGGAGGAGGGATTATCTTTAAATAGACTCAGTAGTTAGGAAGGGTAATATGGGCAAAGAAGCATAGATATTTAGATGGATAGTGAGAGAAGTGTAATGCTCAGTAAGCTGTAGCTTCTCATGGTAGGTGAGTTTCGATTCACGGAGCACCACAGGTGGGACGGGCAGGGCCCTTTGGGAAGCTTCAGTGTGTTCCTTTGTAATATCAAGTCTCGGTCTCTCAGCTGGTGGTCAGGCTCCTCCAGATCTGACAGGGAACTTCTGTTCAGGCCTCACCCGCCCCTTCCCTCCCAACACTCCCTCTCCTGTGACTTATGCACTTTTGACAGACATCCCCCGAGAACCTCCCATGTGCAGACGGACTTGTGGTCTGCAGCCCAGGCATGGGGGCTGGTGTCTTGGGTTCAGCCAGGAGCAGAAGCCTCGACGCAGATGAGGGGTCCAGAGAAGGAGTCAAGGGTGGGGACCAGGAATCCTCCAGCCTTTGTAGGCGGGCAGAGTAAGCGCTGTGGGGAATTCTGGAATTTACAAGAAGGCTCGGAACAAAGCCTACTAGAGGGTTGTGGAAGCAGCCAAGAGGCACCTCAGTGAGTCAAGCTGAGGTGGGCTCGGCAGTGTCAGATAGCACAGAGCCTTCTGGAAAGGTGAAGACGGAGCTCTGCCTGGGGGGTTGGCGACTGCGAGGAGGCCAGCTGCCTTGGCGGGACTGTGGGGACATGCCTGCCATGTGCTCACTGTCTTCTCTCTGCCTGCAGTGCCTTTTCGCACCGTCTGTGGTCAATACCACCTTCCATGAAGTGTCCCCGGGCCCTGATGTGACAGAGTTCACACACTGTCTACCCTTGTTTCAAGCACGGTGGCCTCCTCTTGGTTATTGCCCTCTCTTCTTCCCTACATCAGTGGACAGTGGCCATGTCTCGGTCATCTTGGGACCTCCCCCTTCCTGCTGGGCTAGCACCAAGGATTCTGCTGTCACAGGAACAGGAGACTGTAGCCTCTGTTCCTCAACGGCCTGGGCCAGGGCAGGGTTCTCCTTTCAGCCCTTGTCAGTCCTCAGGCATCGTGGTCTTAGAGTTGTTCAAAGGGACAAGGATTGTTCGCAGTGGAAATTTTCTGTTGGTGACTACTTGCTCATTTTAGGCTTCAGCTCTGATGGCAAATGGCGATATCCAGGTTATGACGTCATGCCCAAGAGCATGTCTCAGAGCTCGTGTATCGCTTGATCTCACTGTTTTTATCACTTCGTCTGTTTACCTGAAGTGCAGTGGGCTTGTTTTGCATGTGTGAAGTCCCTGGGACCCCAGCAGACATCATCCCTGTTGCCTCACTTTTTCCTTGTGTAGGATTGACTGACAGTTAAGAGGAGAAAAGCATTTGCTGTGTATTCCCTCCCCTTCTGCTGGGTGCTCTCTTTCAAAGTGAAATAAATCAATATTTACTTCTAAAGTCTTGGTTCCCAATACGTTTTCCCATTTAAATGAAATTGAAACAAACAGTAAAAGAAGGAAAAAAAGGTCTCGATTTACTGTGGAAAAACAAACCTGGCTAAATGTATTAATAGTTTCCACTGAGGATAGCTCTCGAGCTTCTGGCAAATTCTATCAGTCCAAATTAAAAGTTCCTTCCAGTGCATCATTTTATGTGGAGCCCACCGCAGAGGTGCCTTTTCTGTTCTCTCTGAATTAAATGTGATCCCCCAGGTGACATAGCCTTTCCTGCTCCCAGGGAGTGGTACAGTCACAGGGCCCAGGGAGACCCCTCGAAGCCGGGTGGGCCATTCCCAAAGAGAGAGTGGAGTCCTGGCGTGTTACAGAGGGCCGGGCAGGGAACAGGAGACCGCCCCATGCGAGGCCCCAGCTGGGAGAGGAGTCAGGAGCAGGCCAGGCATCCAGCTTGCCTCTGGGAAAACAGCTGTGGCGAGAGAGCGTGGGCCCTGCCCTCATGGAGCTTAGTCTAGCAGAACCTGATAACATGACAGAGGTTTGGTTGAACGAATGAATGAAGGCTTCAAAAGGGCAGCGATGTTATTAAGCATGCACTTTGCATACAAAATCTCCTTTAATTCTGCCAGCATCTTTGGAAGTGGGCATGTTAGTCCCTCTTTTACAGGTGAGAAAACTGAGGGTTGTAGGTGAAAGTGGCCCAAACCTTGCAGCTAAGAGTGGTCTGTAGGACAAAGCTTCTTATAGGTCCACTTGGACCGCCTGGAAGAGCCAGGTCTCCCTGGCTTCCCTCCATATCCCTGAGGACTCTCACTCCCCAGCTGAGCAGTCCCAGGCCCCTTTTCTTTCCTCCCAGGCTTGTTTCTAACTCTTCAGCCATTTTTGCAGCTCTCGGGTCTCAACTCTTTCTAAATCTTTCCCATATTCTTTCTATGATTTCTCTGCTTAAGATCAAAGACAGTTGTTATTTAAAACAGACTAGAGCATGGAGTCAGTGACGTGGGGCGTCCACACCAGCTGGAATTTGCCCTTGTCTGGAATCTGCCTGCTGGGAGCTTCAGAGAAAGGCCTGGCCATAGGACTCAGCAGGCCCCTCCACGGACAGATGCTCCCAGGCCCTCCTGCCCAGCCCTGTGGCAGCGAGTTCCCATCAGCAGGCTGCCTTCCTGCCTCATTCAGGCATTAGCGTTGGTGGACGACACCTGGGAAAACCAGGCTTCCGAGGGTGTCTCCTCCTTCCCACTGTGATGATGATTTTGATACAGAGTTGAGCTCCCAGAGTGGGTGGAAAGACAGACAACCCAGGATAAAACTAGTCCCTTTCCCATCACCAAAGGACCAGCTGTGGATTTCCCAGAGCACCCCACCCACCCCTAAGCGTGGTTGCAGGAAATAACTTGTATGATGCCCTCCAACCCTCATACCCTTGGCAGCCCCTACACCTCGGGGAGGCGGCTTGGCACCGAGAGAAGAGCTTGGACTTTGGGTTTGAACTTGGGTTCCACCGTTCGCCACAGCTGGGATCCCTGGGCGTGTTGCTCTGCAGCATTGAGCTTCGCTGTCTTCATCTGTAAACCGGGGGTGAGAGCAAGCACAGAGCATTTCTGAGAGGGTTATGTGCACCAGGGACAGGCTCCTGGAACATACTAGATGCTCTATAAGCACTAGCTGTGATTCTGTTGTCATGACTGGACCCAGAAGCAGGACCTTAGGACCCTTCTCTTGCCCTCCCACAGGTCACCGACGAGGAGCCCAGCGCCAACCACACGGTCATGATCCAGGAGACCCTCCAGCAGGCCTCCGTGGAGCTGGCCGAGCAGCATCACCTGGTGGTGTCCTCGGACGAGGTGGAGGGCATCGAGACGGTGACCGTCTACACGCAGGGCGGGGAAGCCTCGGAGTTCATCGTGTACGTGCAGGAGGCCATGCAGCCTGTGGAGGAGCCGGCCGTGGGGCAGCCAGCCCAGGAGCTCTAGAGGACACGCAGCGTCGGACGGACCCCCAGCTCAGGGCTGCCAGGCTCTGCAGGACACTCGGGGCGCCCAGGGCGGGGAAGCCATAGAACAGCGCTCTCCATGGAGGCCAGATGGGGCTCTCCTTGTCCTACTTAGGGTGGGCAAGGCGATCAGCATCACCAGCAGTACAGGACCCTGCCCCCAGCACAGACGCACCCCCCTTACCCTGTATCCTCTGCTTCCGGAAGGACTTTTGCATCAACTTCCCAAACATGGCCCACACCGCTTTGCCCGTTTACTTCAAGATTCACGCAGGGACCCCCAGTCCCTGTCAGCATCTTCCCTGAAGCACATCCCCGACTCCTTGATCCCATCTAGGTGCTGAGTCTTCATCTGGGACCGCTGTGCAGCCTGGTGGAAGGGAGACAGCCATCACAGAGGAAGTGACCTTATGGTTTCTGAGTCACCTCTCCGGGGGAAGTGGGGAGGGGGCCTGGCTTTGTCTGTGAGGTTCTACCCACCTCGAGTATTAAAGGCGCGAGTTATCCTGTGAAGTAACCACAATTTGATCACCCCCCCCCCCCCCCCATCCCTCCACCACTGCCATCCCAGGTGGGGTCTCAGCTTACAGTCTTGGAATTCTTTTGCTTTTAAAAAAATGCACTTTTTTCTCGTCACGCCCCATTCTAAGGAGGTGAGGTGGGTGGAATAAAAACAGTCTTGGCCTGAGTACGTGGTTCCTCCCTTAGGTTGAATGGTTTTCATTTCCCTTTCCTGAATCAGATCTTGGATTTGGGCCCCACCCAGAACCACCCTGTCTGAGACACAGACCCCTAAGTTGCGGACAATGATGCTCTCTCCCCCTCTGAAGCTCTTGGCTTTGCTTTGGGGCCCACTGGGTGAGGTTAAGGATCTTAGCTTCCATTTCCTGGCCTCCAGCCTCGGGTTTGCTGTGAGCCCAGGCTGGGGAGTGTTCCTCCTTTCCACTCTGCACGTGGGAGGAGCAGTCAACCGGCCATCGGAAGCCTGCATGACAACTGTTGTTTGACTAAAGGTTCAGTCCAGGTGCTCATGGTAAGTCCCATATAAGTCCCTTTTTGAGCCTCTTCTCTGTGCACAGCGTTGTGGGGACATCAAAGTGAGTCCTGCTGTGCCCTGCCCAGCACTGGGGTCTCTTGTCACCATCACCCACCGTCTCACTCACTCAGGTCACGATTTGTTCCATCTGAGAGTCCTGTCTTCAGATGGAATCTCATGCAGATATATCAGCAGATGTACAAGCAGGTGAAGTGGTAGTTGCTCTGGTTGAAGAGGGTGGAGTCTGCAGCCTGGTGCACTTGGCCTTCTCTGTTACTGCCTCTCTCCCTCTCCCAGCAGGGCCTGAAGGCATCTCTTGGGGAAAGCTTAAAAGCTGCTGTTCTAGGGCCGGCCCGGTGGCATATTGGTTAAGTTGGCGTGCTTCACTCCAGTGGCCCAGGGTTTGCAGGTTTGGATCCCGGGCTCAGACCTACACACCACTCATCGAGCCACGCTGTGTGGCGTCCCACATATGAAGTGGAGGAAGATTGGCACACATGTTAGCTCAGGGACAATCTTCCTCACCAAAAAGAAAAAGCTACTGCTCTAATACAAGGAGGAAAAGGCCTGCTTGCCTTAAGCCAGGAAGGGAAGAAGTGCCTCTGGCCTCCAGAGGAAGGAAGGTCACTTTCCACTTGGGACAAGGTGGGGAAAGCTTCATGGTGGAAGTGGCCTGTGATCAGGGCTTTTAAGCTAGAGAGGCTTTGCACGTGCAGGGATTGGGTGGGAGGGAGAGGGAAGGGAATTCTAAGGGGGAGTAACTGTGGACCTAACCCCTGGGGGCGGGACAGCCTGGGGGTGGACTCGAGCCCTGAACCTTCCATTGGGCTGGTGGGGAGCTCTAAGGGGAAAGGCAGAAAGATCAACCAGAAGCAGAACCTAGGAGAAAAAGGGATGGGAGGTGATGAGTATTGATTTATTCCGTGAACCAGGGTGCGGCGGCCGTTTGGTAGACCAGGTGTGAGGGGCAGGGCGACACTCTGGATGGAGCGCCCTTGTCCATGTCTCAGGGCGGGCTATGTTAAGATGGTCGAGTGTCCACATTGGAGGCCGAGAACCCAGGCTCCAGCCCCGCTCTGTCACCTCTTACCTGGGTCACGTTGTCGTGTCACGTGGCCTTTGCTGTAGGTTACTGTCTCTGAAATGGGTCTGATGATAATTACTAACTCCTAAGGTTACCGAGAGGATTAAGTGAGCAGAGCCCGGGAAGCCAGCAGCAGAGGAGCGGGCCTGCTCTGTGAGCGTCAGTTATTATTTGTATTCCTTGGCGTGGAGGACGCAGACACAAATAAACCTCCAACTCCGCCCTCGAAGAGGTCACGGTCTAGTGGGAGAGACAGAGTGACACAGAACAGGAAGAGTTGTTGAATGTGCTTAGTGCTCTGAGCCAGCGAGGCTGGAGGGAGGAGCCTGCCCTTCCTAGGTCCCCTGACATGGGGCCTCGGGCCGGAGCTGGAGGGGCCTCGTGACGCTGAGGAACAGGTGCGTAGCTGCTCAGCGGGAGCTCTCGACTGTGCTCAGCTGTCCACACAGCTCTGCGTCTGGGTGACTTCAGGGCCCAGTCAGTCCTGTGTGCTGATCGCCTCGAACGCCGGACGTGATTTGTTCTGAGATGCTTGTGTCCTCAATGACCCTGAGATAGTAAAGATCTCGTTCTTCTGATTTGTAGAACCCTCGTGGAGATTGATAACTGCCCTGAGCCGTGTTCACTGGAACGTGCTGGGTGTGTCTGCTGGCTTATCTGAAGTCCTCGTGCGCTCTTAAACGTGAACATAGATGTGAGCGAGAAGTGGCTTTAAATGTGTTCAGAATTGAGGCTGTAAGGGCCCTGTGCTTGAGGGGTGAGGCGGGCTCCGATTTGAATCCTGATTCCACATTTATGATTCTGTGATGATGGTTAACCTTTATGGATTTCGGTTTCATTCACTATGAAATGGGTCAGTAACTCCACCCCATCGGCCTAGTTTGTTTTAGGGATCAGCCACAACAGCAGATGTCAACGCACCCGGCACGTTGCATTGCACATCGTGGGAACACAATGAATGGTTATGTTCCTTCCTGTCGTTCACAGTGGGTTCCTGGGAGAGTCCCATGGCAAGTGACAAATGGCAGCTTGAACAGGGATGGATCATTTGCTCGCCTGTGAGCAGAGTGAGGCTCACTTGTAGTCCAGTTGTCATCTAACCCTGCGGTTACATCATCCTCGTCCCTATTCCCCATCCTGGGCCTGTCACTGGCCTCGTGTGCATTCATTTTCACTCACGGATTCAGCAAAGGCTATCAACTACCCCTAGGGGCCAGGCACGGGCCTGCGAACTGGGAACACGACTTACCAATGACACGGATTCCTGGGGCCTCAAAGAATCCACCACCAGCTCAGAGGGTGGAGGAGGGAACAGGTGATGGGAAGGCCGCGTAGGAGCGGCTGCGGAGCAGAACAGGGGCACTGTCGCATCTCAGAGTGGGTACCACGGAAGGCATCAATGCTGCCTCAGCCGAGCCCCGGGTCCAGGCAGAGAAGGGGCAGCATGACACGAGGCTTGAACTGACATGACCTGCCTGGGAAATGGCAAGTGATAGAGGCCAAGAGCGCATGCAGACCAGCCCAGCACTGAGGGAGACACTCCACCGGCCTCCTGTCGCCAACTTCCACACCAAGCCTGCAGTAGGTTCCGGTTTATCCTCACTGACTGACAGGGGAACAGGTCAGGAGGCTAAGAAACTTGCCTGAAGTCTACAGCTAGTAAGAGGCGAAGCCAGAACTGAGAAATGGCCTGTCTAACTTCAGAACTCAGGCTCTTAACCATCGCTCTGCGTTTCAGCAGGAACCTGGGGAGCCTGGGGCATCTGGCCAGGAGAGAAGGCCCCAGAGGAGGGAGGCAGGGCACCTGACGGCGAGACCGGTGCCCATGCCAGGTGTGGAGGGAGGGGGGGAAGGCAGGGAAGAGTTTTGCCATTTAATACCATCCACAGTATTCTCTTGTACCTACAGACTGTTTCTCTCCATCTGAGTCACTGAGTCGTCTACCCCTTGGCACACCGGCTTGTTCCTGGAGCATTTGCTTGCAGCCAGCGCTGTGCTGCAGACTATTTATTTTTGCGACCCTCCCCCCTACTCCTTGAGTTGTTGGAAACACAGAAAGTTGAAGAATTGTCCCTGTTCCCAGAGCCCTGCGGTTGGGTGGGGCAAGGCAGAGGGTCCGGTTCTCTGAGGTCCTTTCCTGGGGAGCTGGTACTGAGCTGGGGGGGTGGGGGCGGGGGCCTTTCTGAGTCACCTGGCACGTTGGAGTCATCGGTTCTCCCTCAGCTGTTTCACTCAGACTCTTTTTGATCCACCCTGTGTCTTGTGCCAGGAGAAGTGGACGTTTGTGCTCGAAGGCTGAATGGGCTCCTGCTGTCCTGTTTTATAATGTGGGACTAGCACCTACTGTGTGGCAGGTACCATACTAGGCTCTTTAAGGTGCATCATCGAATTCAGTCTCCCCATCCACCTGTGCTTTAATAAGATTGAACTGTCGGCACTTGTATAGTGTTTACTCTATGCCGGGGGTATGGATGTTCTCATTTAATCCTCAGAGCAATCCGATAAGTTAGGTGCTGTCTTTAGCGTTTTATTGATGGAGAATGTTAGCACAGAGAGGTTAAGAAACTTGCTCAAGGTCACACAGGAAGTAGCAGAGGCAGATCTGCACTCATAACCAGAGTGCACCTCTCCTTCTTACAGCCGAGGAGACAAGCTTGGTCAGTAACCAGGCTCGGGTGACACTTGAGGCTAGAGGGTGATGTGTCTGGAGCTTGAATCCAGTCTGAGGGTCCCATTTCATCAGCTGCTTTTTTGTACTCCCAGTGCCACACTGCCTCGCCTGGTATCTTCCAGCTCTGACACCAGAAGGCAGAGCAAGGACAGGGTGTGGGGGCAAGGTCAAATATAGGGGACAGGGTTTAGAGCCAAGAGACCAAGCTCTGCTACCTGGAGCGAAAGCCTGGCAGCTGCGTAGCTGCAAGCCAAGAGCAAGCGTGAACAGGAGGCTGTGGAAGATGGGAGACCCCGGGCAGCCCAGGGCCAGAGACAGAGTGGCCGAGGGGGATGGGGGCCAGCCTCTTGGGCTTTCGATGTGTGGGGCTGAGGTGGAAGACTAAGGCAGCGCTTGAAGCCCCGCAGCTCTCTCCCCCGGCCCCCCTAGGGCCAGCCTTACCTGCCGGCAGCTGTGATACCACCCTGCCTCTGACGGGCCCTCCTGCCGCTGCAGGGGGTCTCCCCGCCCAGGCTGCCATCTGTGCACAACATGGGAGAAGGCCAGAGTTTGAAGAAGGAGCAGAGGCCCAGGTGAGACAGCCCTGGGCCTGACTCCACCTCTCAGAAGGCCTGTGACTTTGGGAAGTGAGTTATGTCACCCCACCACTGCACAGTGGGGACGAGAGAGTCATTGCTGCGAGGTGTTAACAGCATCCTGTGTCGGGGGTTCTGTCTCCAACCCTCAGACAGCACTGGGAGGGGGGGGGCCTTCCCCCGCTGCCGTGGTGCAGATGAAGATAAAATAGCCCGGGGGCCATGAGATTCACGGAGATAACGTCAGTGAGATGCTCAGACATCTGGGGTGAAGGGACGGCTCTGTCCCCTCGAGACAGCGCCTAGTAAGGGGGCCGTGACCCCCTGTCGTGGCCACACCGCAAACCAGCAAGTCTGAGCTGCATTTGTCGCTCTGAGTTCTGTGTCTTTGAGGAGATGGTGACTCATGTTACAACCTGTAACTGCAGGGCCAATTTAGCAAATTAATTTCTCTTGTAATAAGTATTTAAAATTCATTAGCTGTTGTCACTGACGATTTTTCCTGTGTTCTTCGCTTCTATCTTTCAAGGCTGGAGAAAACAGACTGATTCCAAATCTATCTCCCCACCGCCCCCCACCCCCTTTAAAATATCCAAATGAACTGTCCATCCTGCCCTTGGATGAAATCCAGATTCGCATCAGTCTCCTCCCAATGGAGATGCTTTTTAGTCGTAGCAGGAAGTCTTCGGGAATCAATTAAGTAGTCTAATACTTTGCTGGAGTAAAACAAGAGGAAGTGTGCTGAAGGGGGACTTCATTTACCACGCATCACAAAATTTTCTAAGTAAATTATTTTCAAGTCAACTCAGCCCTTCTCTTAGCCATGACGGGGACACGTTTGGGTTTGATTCCAAAAATTATAATCTGTCACTGTCACCGTTCCTGCCGCAATGTAAGGCTTCGGTGGTTTGTGGTAGGTAACAGTTGTCACACCTCCTGCAGGCTAAGAAGGCAGTGGGTTTGGGATATTAACTCACAAAGTGGACAAAAGGGAGCGGGGAGGTCTGTGTGGACAGAAGGCCGTGTCAGGCCAGAGTCGCTGTGGTGTTCTCTGCCTCTCCGGGCCTTGGTCCTTCCAGGCTAGACAGCTTTTCCGAGCATCCCAGAAGCAGACCTGTGGGTGATGGAGAGATGTCCCAGACAACAGCCCCGCCCTCGGGGGCTCCTGATGGACCAGAGAAACCACGGGGGAGCCACTAATGGCAGAAGTAGCTGGGCTGGGTACTTAGGTCACACGCACCCTACCCACGTACCTACACAGAAATTAGCCTTGAGAAACAGACTCTGCAGGGCCTGGAGGGAGATATCTGAGCCTTGTAGGTCATAGCCGTTGACTGTAATAATCAGTAGCATCTGCCCAGTCCAGGGGTCTCTATGCACCCATCAGCTGGCTCTCTGTAAGGAAGATGCATGGCTGTGTTGTGAGGAACGGAACCTTTGCTGTGTGTGAGGTCAGAATCCTGGGTTGGAGTCACGGGCTCCCCACTTACCAGCTTCTATCACACGCTCCGTCTGAGCCTCCATTTTCCCATCTGTAAAATGGAGATCATAGCAGCACCTTCTTTATCGGGTTGTCCTGGGGCTTCGATGAGCTGATTGATGTGTGTCCATTTCCCTGGCAGAACACAAGCATCCAACCAGCTTAGTTATCACAATCCTTCCGATTATTGTCCTCATTTTTGTCCTATAATAACCGTGTTGAACGCGTGAATGGCAGGATAGCTGGAGGCTGGATTACTACGGGGCGCCAGAGGCTGGAGGTGACTCCTCAGTTTGCAGTGATCAAAAAGGACAGTGAGAGAGTGACGTGAGTGCAGAGCAGAGATGACAAAACGAGGCACAGGATGCCAGAGCTGAAGCAACTGGAGGGAGACAGTCCAGCAGCCTCATTTTACAAAGCAAACTGAGGCCCAGAGATGGAAAGGGACTCATCCAATGCACCAAGCACGGGAGTCTGAGGAACACCACTGCTGTGCCCTGTTGGTGAGGGGCGTGGCTGCAGGAGGCTGAGGCTCCCACCACATCCTGGGGAAGGCTCGTGCCTGCTGCTCCGCCCTCTCATCGCAGCCTTCATTCTTCTCTCAGGATGGTGACCTCACCGCCCAGACCCTTCATCAGAAGAGGGCAGGAGAGACACCTAGGGTGGGCCATTGCCAACCCAGCCCACTGAAGGGACAAGCTCCTCCCGCTGTTAGGGTGCAGCCGTCAGTGAGAAGAGAGCAGTGGTCCCTTCTGTGCCAGGCCGTTCACTCAATCCTGTCTCCAGAGTGATTCAGACATCAGGTGCCCCCAGCGTTGGGAGACCCGACAGCCTATAGAAGAGAGGACCCTGTAGCTTTGGATGCTGCAGAGCGGAATTCTCTTCCTGACCACCCCAGACCTTGAAAGTCATCCTCAAGTGCCTTGTTCTTCACGGTAAACAATGATTTTCTTGGAAGATTTGCAAACCAAGAGCCGTTTGTTCCCTGAGTTCTTCCCCGTGCCCTTGCCTGTCCTGCCTTGGTTAGTGTCTAATGTAGGGAGGTTAATGCTGACGTCTCAGGGTAGGGGGAGGATGAAATGAGATATACACATAAACACACTGGCAGAGGGTGAGAGTCGGACACAGGACAGCTGCCAGCATCACAGTCTTGGTACAAGAGCCATTTCTTGGGAGTGCTGTAAGTGAGATGGTGGAATAAGAGGGCTCCAGCCTTTGTCCTTCAACAAAAACGATGATGTGGCAGCTATCGATGGGCAAAAGTGCCTTTGTGGGAGTCTTGGGACTCAGGTAGGAGGCTGTGAAACCCTGGGGGGCCCGAGACCAAGGAATGCCGCTTTGAGAATGCAGACCAGTGCCATGGGGGCAGGCCCACTGATGGTGGTGTGGTTCCGGCTGCAGATCCTGGCCGCCTGTGAACTCGGCTCCAGCCCCACTTCTCTGTGGTCTTCCAACAGTCTCATCTACCAAGGGACCTGGGAGGAGCCACACCATCAGTGCTCCTGGTAACAGGCCCACTGGCCGTGGACCAGACTTGGGACCTGGAAGCAGCCCCATGGCCTGGCTCCAGCTCTCTCAGCTGCAGTCTCAGAGTCTTGTCATCCCAGGGACCAGCAGGAACCATGCCTGCCCATGCCTTCAGTAACAGACCCGCTAACAGGACCTGACTGCAGACCAGGCAGCAGCCGTGGGTCCCAGCTCCAGCCCCACTGGATTGCCATCCTGGAGGAGGTGTCCAGGGAGCACGCAGAACAAGATCTCTGCCTGCTGAAACCAGTCTGTAAAGAGGGGAAGAGATGTCTGTTCCTGCAAATGCCCAGATGTGAACACAGGGCTGCAAGACTGATGAAGAATCAGGCAAAGATGACGTCACCAAAGGAACTGATAAAGCTCCAGGAACTGACCTCAGAGAAATGGAGATCCATTCACTGCTTGACAACGAGTTGAAAATAATCCTCTTGAAGCAGCTCAGTGAGCTACAAAAGAAGGACGACTGAATGAACCCCGGAAAATAGCACATGGACAACACGAGAGAAAGAGCCATTTCTCAAATCAGGGGCTGATCTCATGGAGGGCCGAGGTGGCTGCGATCTCAGGGGACTTCCTTTTCATGGTGTGTCCACGCTCCAAACTGCTCATTCTGTAGGTGATGTAGCGTGTTCAGCATCTCTAAAATTTAACACATCTGCTGGGACTATTTTCATGTGGTTGCAAGTGTGTGGATGGAGTGCACTGTAACTGGGGAGTTCCTGTAACCGAGTGCCATGCAGATGGTCAAGGGCCTTGAACACGTGAAGGGGGATTCTGTGTGGCTGCAGGTCCTTCTGCCAGCACTTACTGGGCACCAGAGGGCCGGACAGAAAGATGCACAGGACACAACGTGCACGCTTGCCTCTCCCTGTTCAGTTCCGTTCAGGCAAACAATATTTGTTCCGCCCTCATGAAGCTTGGGTTCTGGAGGAGCAAAAGATAAAGCTTGTGCAAGCCACAGGCCTCCCCCCAAATCCCAGAGGTTGGGGAGGGCGGGACTTAAGGATACTATGGCTCAGAGAGGGGTATGAGCTGAGGAGAGAAAGGAGGACAGGAGACCCCACATGGTGGAAGCCAGCATTCTGGGCACACCAGCTGAGGACCCTGGATCCGAACAGTGGGGCTCAACCTCTGTGGGCCATTGAGCCTTCTGGGGGTCCTGATGAAAGCCACAGTCCTCCTCCCCAGGAAAACACACAGACAACTTCAGTGGCGTTGCAGGGGGTTAGGGTCCAAAGTTAAGAGCGTTTGATCCAATTTAACCTTGATTTTCAGAATAAAATATGCAAGACACAGAGGTTAGGTCGGCCAGCATCTCATGGTGAAGCAGTAGCAGGGCCGGGCTGGGAGCCAGATCTGAACCCCGGAAGGCCAACGCCATTTCCTCCTCGCCTCCTTCCCTCGTGTGATTGCTGGTGGGCAAAGTAACAGTCAAGAAGTACCTGATGAACAGCACCAGGCATGTAGAAAATGTGCGAGACACAGCTGCTGCCCCTGGTCGGGGTGGAGGTCTTCACCAGTCCATCTCCCCCTCTCTCCGCCTCCCAGCTGCCTCTGCCATCCTGGCTCTATCTAGATGCATCGTTGGGAAGATGGCTATATGAAGAAGTAGGGACCTGACCAGAGAGGCTCCATTGAGCTACATATGAACAGCTGGGAGAGGAGGTGGGAGGGGCCCCGACCGGGAGAGGAAGAGCAGGGCTGGGTGTTTGGTTCTGGGACACACAGAGGCGCCAGGAGAGGAGAGAGGTGGGGTCGTGGGAAGCGTGTCTGTACAGAAATAGTTCTTGAAAGGCGTGTGAAGACTTGGGAACATTTGACTCATGCTTGGTTGGAATGCAGCTGGAATGAGCTGCTTTCCTGTATCTCTTTGCAGGGGTTGGCCATGGGGCCCCTGCTGGCATTCGGGTCACAAACACATGAATGACCTGACGGGATCAGTGGAGGGGACTGGAGATGACTGCAGGTCTTTAACGTTGGGCACAGGGCTGTGGACTCACTTGCTAAAACATTTTTTCCCCTGAGTTTGGTTTTCCTTTTGGGAGGACTTTGAGAATGAGCAGGAGGGGACCTTTGCTTTGAAGCGGGCCACACTGGGCTGATTCCTGGCTGCGTGGACTTCATGCAGGTCCACTGGGGTAGCTGGTGCTCCTCAGAAGATGACAGGTGAGAATGACAGTGGCTGCTCTCAAGGACCTGCTCGTCTGGCTGAGAGGGGTCTGGGTGTGTTTGCGGGCAAGTCACTGTACTAGGAGACAAAGAGAGCCAAGGCCAGGCCAGGCCAGGCCAACTCCTCCATGTTGGCCGTCGGGCCTATCGAGGAACATCTGGGTACAGCCCTGAGCACCCCTTTCCAAAACTTGCCCAAGATGGAGGGACCCTTCGTGCCTCACCCTCCGCTCCTCAGAACCCCTCTGGGATCCCCACGTGCCTCTGGCTCTGTTCCACATGAACAGAACCTGGTGTGAGCACATAAAGTCCTTTTCTCATGATGAGGAAAGGACTTTGGGCAAGTTGAGCTGTCGGTGCCTCAGTTTCCTTCCTATGCAATAAAGGATGACAGTGACAGCAAGCGTTTGCTGAGTGCCGACCACATCAGCCCTCCTTAGGTACTCTGCATACATTATCTCCTAATCTTTGAGGATAATCTGTGGCCACCCATTTCATAGACTTGGAATCGTGGTTCCGAGAGATCACATTATTCTGAGAGGAGCACATACGTTTGCTAGAGCTCAGAGCCGGTGGTGGCCGGGCAGGGATTTGAATTCATGCATGCCCAGCTCCAGAGCCCTCCTTTTTCAGCTCTCCCCTCACTGTATGCTCTGTGTGCATCTCAGGTGTGCTGAAGCCTGTGGCATCTCTTTGTAACCTGTGAGTGCAGGACCAGGGTGGAGGAAACGTGGGTCCAGAGGTTTTTAACTAGAGGAACTGAGAAATGGAGCTGTGGCGACCACACACCAGCAGGGGGAGCTCCTGGATGACCCAAGCCAACCGATCCGGGGTTGGCACAGGTGGGCAGTAGCTGTGGAGGACACATGACTGCCCTGAAGAGCCGAGATACTGGTCCTTCTCTGCCTCTATAACAGCTCCAGTTCACCCTGCAGCCCGGGGTGGTGGGAAAAAACAGACTTCGGACTCAGGGGGACCATGTGCTCTGGGACATGTCCCTTTCTATTTCTGAGCCTCAGTCATCTATCTGATAAATGGGGATGATGAGACTCACGTCCATGGGTATTGTGAGATGGAGATAGTGTCTCTTACCTGCCTAGTGCCTCACCTGACTCGGAGCAGGTGCTCAATCAAGCTCACCTGTGTGTTACTGATGCTCCATCTGAGGGGATGGATGGAGTGTTGCGTGGGGAGCCAGGAGCCTTGGGCCCTTTCCCCATCTCTGCCACAGACTCTGAGTGACCTTCGAGGTCTCTTCGGCTGTCTGGGCCTCCATTTCCCTACCATAGGGTGAGGGGGTTGGGGATGGAGGACCTTGGAGGTCCCACCCAGCTCTCATGCGCTATGGCCCATGCCTGGGGAGGGAAAACATTCAGCTCACTGTGGAGGAGCCTGGCATCTGGATGACCAAGTAGAGTGAGGCTCTGTCCATAGCTCACGGATCTGAGGCCTCGGGCAGTTCCTTAGCCTCCTTGAGCTCCAGGGAGCTCCTCCATAAGTGGGGATGTTCTCACTCATCTATAGGGCTCATGCAAGGGTTGAGTGTAGTAATATTGCAACAGTTGTCATCTGGTATCCTTGGCACACAGTGTGCACTCAATGCTTGATAGCTGGTCTTACTCTAGGATACTGTCATTACTCTAGGACAGTATTTTGGTTCATCTGGCCCTTGGAGGATTCTTGATGGAATCACGGGCTTCTGCAGCTCTGTAGGAGTTGGCAAATGTTTCTTGTGAAGAACAGACAGATGTCAGGCCTTGTGGGCCGTATGGTCTCTGTCACAACTAATCAACTCTTCCATTGTAACATGAAAGCAGCCATAGATAGTGTGTAAAGAAGTAAGTGTGGTTGTGTTCCAATAAAACTTTATTTACAAAAATAAGTGGTGGGCCGGATTTGGCCCATGCACCATAGTTTACTGAATCCTGTCTTGGATGCCTGAGTCTACAGGGCCAGGTTCATAGAAACTGCAAAGGCATTTGTGTTTTATTTAGATTTCCAGCAACCAAGTACTTTTACGCTCATAATCCTATTTAATTTTAACAAATACCATGCCGTTTTGAAGAGGAATAAACTAATAAACTAATAAAGATTAAAGATTACAGCCCTTCATGGAGTGGGTGGAGTGGAGGTGGAAGGGGATGGGTTTGTCATGATCTGATTCTGCCATTAATTCCTGTGTGACTCTGAAGATACCCTTCTTCTCCGGGGGCTTTGCTTTCCTGCTCTGTGTAAGGGGGTTGGGATGGGGACTGTCTGAGTCATCCCATTGATTTCTTTCTCTTCTGATAGGAAACAATCACACCCAGACCAGCTTTAGTGGCTCCCAATTCTTTTCATACTGCTCGGAGGAAAGTGAGACATTATTGTAAGGGGGAAGATCCTTTAATTAAATTGCTGGGAAATTAGAAGGATTGAGTGATTGAAAGCCGAGGGTGATGCTGGGGCCAGGGCGCTCTCTGTGGATTCATTAAGATGCTGCTCTGCTCCTTGCTCTCCGTAATCATGGACACTGGAGGCCTGACCCCCAGGAACATTTAGCAAACCCTTTGGTAGGGGGTTCCTGCTCTGCACAGCGGCCGCTTTCCCTCTGCGTCTCCTTCCTCACCTCCCACTCCAAGCTGCCCTCTTGTTACTGCGGTACCCAGAGCTGATGGATGTTCCCAGGATGGGCCAATCTTAATTAAGTTGGATGATCTTACTCAAGCTTGCAAAAGCAATGCATGCTTTCTGCCTCAGCCAGGGGTGGAGGTTCAGTTTGGTTCAGCTGCCCCTCCTGGAGAGACTGGGAAATGTCTTTCTAAAATACAGGCTCCATGTTGCTAATCCTGAGCTCCATCACTCTGACCCCCCCACCCCCCGCCACCACACCCCAATAGATCCACCCACCCGAAGCTCCCATCAGAGAGGAATGTGAATTTTGATCAGCTTTGGGATTCCATTAAGACCAGAAGTGTGTTCCCTGTGGCCCTGCATCTTCCCCTCCCTCCAAGGCCTTTCTCTGCCTGGAGGCTTTTCCTGATTCTGGTCCCATGACAGCATCTCAACATGGAGCACCTTGCTCTTGTCCTCTGCTGGATGTGCAGTGATTGCTTTCTGCAGCTGAGACACACTGTCAGCTTCCCCAGGATGTGAGTGAAATAGTCTACTTATCATTTCCCCCACGGAGATGGAGTCCAGCACATTCAATCTCACTTTCTTTTCATTTTTTTTTAATGTACCTAGTGTTTACTGAGGACTCATTCTGTCCTGGGACCTGGGCATGTGGAGGTGAACAGACTCCACCCAAGCCCTCACCAGTCTCCCAGTCTGGTAAGGAAGATCGCTGGGCAGTGACAAAATCAAGTGATAAATAAGGTGTTTCTGAGGGCTGTGGGACACCGAGGAGGAGCCCCAATCTGGCTTGGAGAGCCCAGCTTCCTCGGGTTGTTTTTTCATTTTAATCTTGCTTTCCTTTTCCTTCCAGAAGCTCTTGAGTTTGATGAAGTCCCACTTGTTTATTTTTTCTTTTGTTTCCCTTGTCTGAGTGGACATGGTATTCGAAAAGATCTTTTTAAGTCTGATATCAAAGAGTGTACCACCTATAGTCTCTTCCAGAAGTTTTATGGTTTCAGGTCTTACCTTTGAGTCTTTAGTCCATTTTGAGTCTGTTTTTGTGTATGGGGAAAGATAATAGTCCACTTTCATTCTTTTGCATGTGGCTGTCCAGTTTTTCCAGCATCATTTATTGAAGAGGTTTTCTTTTTTCCAGTATATGTTCTTGGCTCCTTTGTTGAAGATTAGCTGTCCGTAGATGTGTGGTTTTATTTCTGGGCTTTCAATTCTGTTCCATTGATCTGTGTGTCTATTCTTGTACCAGTACCATGCTGTTTTGATCACTATAGCTTTGTAATATATTTTGAAGTCAGGAATTGCGATGCTACCAGCTTTGTTCTTGTTTTTCAGGATTGCTTTGGCTGTTTGGGGTCTTTTGTTGCCCCAGATGAATTTTAAGATTCTTTGTTCTATTTCTGTGAAGAATGTCATTGGGATTCTGATTGGGATTGCATTGAATCTGTAGATTGCTTTGGGTAGTATGGACATTTTAACTATGTTTAGTCTTCTAATCCATGTGCATGGAGTATCTTTCCATATCTTTATGTCATTATCCATTTCTTTCAGTAATATCTTATAGTTTTCTTCGTATAGTTCTTTCACCTCCTTGGTTAAATTTATTCCTAGATATTTTATTATTTTTGTCACAATTGTATATGGAATTGTATTCTTGAGTTCTTGTTCTGTTAGTTCGTTATTTGAGTATAGAAATGCTGCTGATTTTTGTAAGTTGACTTTGTACCTTGAAACTTTGCTCTAGTTGTTGATTATTTCTAGTAGTTTTCTGATGGATTCTGTAGGGTTTTCTAGATATAAAATCATGTCATCTGCAAACAGTGAGAGTTTCACTTCTTCAGTGCCTATTTGGATTCGTTTTATTTCTTTCTCTTGCCTAATTGCTCTGGCCAAAACATCCAGCACTATGTTGAATAAGAGTGGTGAGAGTGGGCACCTTTGTCTTGTTCCTGTTCTCAGAGGGATGGCTTTTAGTTTTTCCCCATTGAGTTTGATGTTAGCTGTGGGTTTGTCATATATGGCCTTTATTATGTTGAGGTACTTTCCTTCTATACCCATTTTATTGAGAGTTTTTATCATGAATGGATGTTGGATCTTGTCAAATGCTTTCTCTGCATCTGTGGAGATTATCAGGTGGGTTTTGTTCCTCACTTTGTTAATGTGGTGTATCACGTTGATTGATTTGTGGATGTTGAACCATCCCTGTGTCCCTGGTATGAATCTCACTTCATCATGGTGTATGATCTTTTTAAAGTTTTGCTGTATTTGGTTTGCCAATATTTTGTTCAGGATTTTTGCATCTATGTTCATCAGAAATATTGGCCTGTAATTTTCTTTCTTTGTGTTGTCCTTGTCTGGCTTTGGTATCAGGGTGATGTTGGTCTTGGAGAATGTGTTAGGAATATTTCCATCTTCCTCAATTTTTTGGAGTAGTTTGAAAAGAATGGGTAATAAATCTTCTTTGAATGTTTGGTAGAATTCTCCTGAGAAGCCGTCTGGACCTGGACTTTTACTTTTGGGGAGGTTTTTGATAACTATTTTAATCTCTTTACTTGTGATTGGTCTGTTCAGATACTCTATTTCTTCTTGATTCAGTCTTGGGAAGTTGTAAGAGTCTAAGAATTTATCCATTTCTTCTAGATTATGCAGTTTGTTGGCATATAGTTTTTCATAGTATTCTATTATAATCTTTTGTATTTCAGTGGTATCCATTGTAATCTCTCCTCTTTCATTTCTAATTTTATTTATTTGAGCCTTCTCTCTTTTTTTCTTAGTGAGTCTGGCTAAGGGTTTGTCAATTTTGTTTATCTTCTCAAAGAACCAGCTCTTTGTTTTATTGATCCTTTTTACAGTCTTTTTTTTTTCCAATTTCATTTATTTCTGCTCTATTTTTTATTATTTCTCTCCATCTACTGAATTTGGGCTTTGTTTGTTTTTCTTTTTCTAATTCTGTTAGATGTAGTTTAAGATTATATATTTGAGCTTTTTCTTGTTTGTTAACATGGTCCTGTATTGCTATAAATTGCCCTCTTAGGACTGCTTTTGCTGCATCCCATATGAGTGGGTATGGTGTGTTTTCATTCTCATTTGTATCCACTTATTTTTTTATTTCTCCTTTTATTTCTTTGATGACCCATTGGTTGTTCAATAGCGTGTTGTTTAATCTCCACATTTTTGTTCCTTTCCATGCTTTTTTCTTGTAATTGATTTCTAGTTTCATAGCATTATGGTTGGAGAGGATAGTAGATGTGATTTCAATCTTCTTAAATTTATTGAAGTTTGCCTTGTTTCCCAATATGTGATCTATCCTTGAGTATGTTCCCTGCGCACTTGAGAAGAATGTATACTCTGCTGGGTTTTTTTTTGGCTGGAGTATTCTATATATATCTATTAAGTTCATCTGGTCTAGTTTTTCATTTAATTCCTCTATCTCCTTATTGACTTTTGTCTGGATGATCTATCCATTGAAGTAAGTGAGGTGTTGAGGTCCCCTACTATTATTGTGTTGTGGGTAATATCTCCTTTTAGATTTGTTAATAGTTGCTTTATGTACTTTGGTGCTCCTGTGTTGGGTGCATATATGTTTACAAGTGTTATGTCTTCTTGCTGGAGAGTCCCTTTTATCATTAAATACTGCCCCTCTATGTCTCTCTTTACGTGTTTTGTCTTGACGTCCACTTTGCCTAAGTATGGCAACACCTGCTTTCTTTTGTTTGCCATTAGCTTTAAGTATTGTCTTCCATCCCTTCACTCTGAGCCTATGTTTGTCTTTAGAGCTGAGATGTGTTTCCTAGAGGCAGCATATTGTTGGGTCTGTTCTTTAATCTATCCTGCCACTCTGTGTCTTTTGATTGGAGAATTCAGTCTATTTACATTTAGAGTCATTATTGATATATGAGGGCTTAATACTGCCATCTTATTGCACATTTTCTGGTTCTTCTGCATATCCTTTGTTTCTTGTCCCATGTATATTGGGCTACTGATTTGATTAGGTAGTTTTCTACGTTGGTTTTCTTCATTTCCTCCTTGTTTATCGTATATGTCTCTCTTCTAATTCTTTGTTTAGTGGTTGCCATTAGGTTTGTATAAAAAGTCTCAAAGATGAGATAGTCCATTTTCTGATTGCCTCTTATTTCCTTAGACTATACTGGATTCCATCCCTTTCCTCTTCCCCTTCTAATTTATTTTTCTTATATCTTATGCCATCTTGTGCTGTGACTTTGTTGTTAAGGTGATGATATGATTTTTATTTTGGTGTTTTCCTTTTCTTTATCCTTGATGTAAGAGTTAAGTGTTTACCAACCTGATCTGATAGAGAGCTGCCATTTTCTGATTGTTGCATACCTAGTCTCCTTGCTCAGAGCTTTGTAGCCCTTTTCCTGTTTTCTTTTTTTCTCCCTTTCAGGTATGAGAGCCTTCTTAAGGATTTCTGGTAGTTGGGGTATTGTGGTGATGAACTCCCTTAGCTTTTCTTTATCTGGGAAAGTGTTTTTTATTTCTCCATCATATCTGAAGGAGATTTTTGCTGGATAGAGAATTCTTAGCTGGAAGGTTTTATCTTTCAGGATTTTGAATGTATCATTCCACTCTCTCCTAGCCTGTAAGGTTTCTGCTGAGAAATCCACTGAAAGCCTGATAGGGGTTCCTTTGTAAGTTATTTTCTTCTGCCTTGCTGCCCTTAATATTTTTTGTTTGTCATTGACTTTTCCAGCTTTACTACTATATGCCCTGCAGTGGGTCTTTTTATAATAACATATTTGGGAGTTCTGGTAGCTTCTTTCACATGGATTTCCATCGCTTTCCCCAGGTTTGGTAAATTCTCTGCTATTATTTCTTTGAACAAGCTTTCTGCTCCATTCTCCTTCTCTTCCCCCTCTGGAATACCTATAATCCTTATGTTGCATTTCCTAATTGAGTCAGATATTTCTCTGAGAGCCTCTTCATTTCGTTTTAGTCTTAGTTCTCTCGTCTCCTCTTTCTGAAGCATTTCTATACTGTTCTTTTCTAAATTGCTAATTCAGTCTTCTGTATTGTCAGTTTTGTCATTTAAGGAGTCCAGATTTTTAAAAATCTCATCCATTGTGTTTTTCATCTCCAACAATTCTGATTGGTTCTTCTTTAAAGTTTCAGTCTCTTTTGTGAAGAAGCTCCTGAATTCATTAATTTGTCTTTCTGTGTTTTCTTGCAACTCGAGTTTTTTTCTGATAGCTATTTTGAATTCTTTGTCATTTAGGTTATGGATTTTTGTATCTTCGGAGTTGGTTTCTGGGTACTTGTCATTTTCCTTCTGGTCTGGAGATTTAATGTACTTTCTCATACTGCTTAATGGTGTGGATTTTTGCCTCCGCATGGCGTTATTATCTGGTCGCTGCTGCCACGTGCCTCCACTGGGTGAGGATCAGGCACTGTGTATTCTGGCTCCAGCATGATCTAGGGCTCCCCAGCTCCAGCCACTGGCTGCTCTTCTCACTGCAATGTTCTGGCCAATGGCAGAGCTGAACCGCTGGGCAGGGGTAGGGGTGCTCTCCTTCCCTTGTGCTTCCCTCAGCCTCCACTTCTCACTCTGTGTGGAGCTCTGGGTGATAGCAGGATTGGAGTGCCAGGCAGGGTGAGGAGCACTTTCTTATACCTGCATGCCTTCCCCAATCGATGCCTGTCTCTCTGCATGGTGCTCTGGGCACTCATGGGGCTCCATCTGCCACTGCTTCTCTCTCTGTGTGGTGCTCCCAGTGATCATGTGGCTGGAGAGCAGGGCTAGTGTGCCAGGAAGGAACAGAGCACCTCTCCCCAGATGCCGCTCCTCTAACTGGCCCCTCTCTCACTGTGCCACTCTCCCAGCGAACATAGGGTGGAGCAGGGAGCTGGGGCACTGGGTGGGAATGTAGTGCCTCTCCTCAGCTGGGCCCCTCCTCTAGCTGTGGTTCTTCTTTCTCCACGGAGCTTCTGCTGAACAGCTTCACCTTCTTCTGGAGGATCCAGCCTCACCACCACCTTCAGGCGTATGGCTGCGTGGGTCTCCTAGACATCTCTCATGTTGTGTGTGTGTGTCCTCTGTTGGTGTTTGAATGTCCTTTTGGTTGTACTTTAGAAGGGAGAGTCTGAGGGAAGAGCTCACTCCACCATGATGCTGACATCACTCTTGTTTCATATATTTTGTCTTTTTTTTTTTTTTTGGTTGTTTCAGGTAAGAGGATAAATCCAGTTCCTATTTCTCCCTCTTTGCCAGATAGATAAATCTCTGTAACTCTATTTTGACCAACTCAATGCAGCAGGAATGATGCTGCATGACCTCTACCCTGTGTCTCTGGGGAAGTTTACTCTTGAGACACTTCTTCTTGAAACTCTGCCTCCATTCTGTGAGAAGTCCAAGCCACATGGAGAGCACCTGGTTGACAGTGCCAGCTGAGCTCCCAGGCAACAGCTCCCCTTAACTGCCAGCCATGTAGCAGAAGTATTTTGGATGATCATCCCAGTCAAGCCTTCAGGTTGCTTCATCTTGAACCACCATCTGACCACAAACCACATGAGAGACCCAAGTGAGAACCACGCAGCAGAGCCCAGCCAATCCACAGAACTATGGGAGATAATAGTAAATTGTTTTAAGCCAGTACATTTTATATATATTATATCATAAATATATATAGCAATTTATATTTTTATTACATATTTTTTTATATATATATTATATTATATAGACACTGGGACACCTTAGGAAGCTGACACAGTGGACCATAAACAACCACGAGTGGCCAAAGAAAAAGATACTTTCTCAACCTTTCCATGTTGTTCTGGAAGGCCCTGGAGTGTCTCCATGCCCATGAAATAAGATGGGGGTGGGAGGAACTATGCGCTCACATGCCAGGCTCCTTACAAAGGAAGTTGCTTATTCTCACATAGATATCATCTCCATTCAGCAGGTGACAACATGTAATGGCTCCAAGAGGCTGTTGCACTTTCCAAGCTCAGGAGGGAGGTCAGAACTGTCTCACTTCCAACCCTCGCGTCTCCCTCTGCTGCTCAAACACCAGCCCCGAGCTTCCTGACTCCTCCCTGCCATTCCCAACAGGGCCTGGGGTAACTGCTCTCCCGTTCCCTTCCCTGTGACCATGTAGCTCTGCACTGTCAACCCTCATGTGGCTTCCCCCAGTCCTCCCATGCCCTTTGAGCGTGGCACAGGCTCCTGGCTCCTGCCTGGCTCTGAACTCTACAACTGCCCTCAGCACCAGCCCTTATAACAGGTCCCCAGGTAACGTGTTTGTCTGCCTACTTTGGGCTCAACCCCTCCCTGCTTGTGTGGTCTACCTGGAGGGAGGGGGAGAGACACTCATTCTGCGATAGTCCAGGTCCCCCTGCTGCTGATTGAGAGCTGCTACATGGACAGTGTCCAGATATGGGCTTTAGAAACTGTGCCAGTGTGAGGACCCCCCAGTGATCAGCTGGGGAGCCAGAAGGAAGGACTGGGGGACATCCCCTCACTCAACACCTTTGCTGTCATTGACTTTTAAGCTAACGTCTCCTGTCTGCTCTACACATGCCAGACACAGGTCTAAGCACTTATGTGCATGGTCTTGTCTAAACCTCATAAAACCTGTTCATAGGGGAGGAAACCGAGGCACAGAGTGTACCCACGTCCTATAGTTGTGATAACACGTTACTGGGCAGCTGGCTCCAGGTATCATGTTCTTCCCTTCCACTTCCCACATGCCAGGCATTGGGGGCCAGGTTTCCAGTGATGAACTCGAGCTGGCCCCCAGCCTCTCCACCTGGTATGGAGACAGAGGAGTCAGTCAGTCTCCACACGCCAGTCGTGGAGGTGAGCATAGGGAGTTGAAGGCAGGCCAATGAGGAGCAGGTGGAAAGGATGAGGGGTGGAAAGGATGCAAGCAGTGACTGAGAAGAAGCTTTGAGCATCCTCGACTTGAGCCTTGTGGTTAACGGTCCAGCAGCCCCCAGCACAGTGACCCAGGGCCACCTCCCCACCCCACGCTGGGCCAGCACAGAGCTACTCCATCTCCCCTCGGCCCACTGAGGGGAGTCTGTGAGGGGCTTCAGCCCAGCATCTGGAGATGGAAAGTCACAGAGCAGAGGCCAAGTGGGAGAGGGTACCGGAGCCACACCACAGACAAGGACAGTCATGAAGTTGCCCCCTATTGGGGCCAGGCTAGAATCCTTGCAGGCCCGGTTAGCACAGGCCATCTAATCTGCCATTGTCTCCCCAGAGGTGTCCCAAGTGACCCCAGGGCAGCCATTCCAGATGTGCTGAGATGTGGACATGTGGCTTTGATCTGACCTCTGGGCCCTCTCTACATCTGGCTTGCTGACCCCCAGCCCACATGTGACATGCATGGCACATAAGCCAAGTGATAGAGATGTATGTGTCCCACCATTTCAGCCTGTGCCAGCACTGGAGACCCACGTCCTTAACCCCACACCAAGCTTACACACCACACACATCATGCAACAACACAAACACACAACACACACACCACATCACAGAACAACACACAGACAATGCAGACACATACATACCATACAATACACACACATGCACACACACAAGAGCAGGGGAGAACCATGCTTATTCCCTGGGAAGCGTCTCTCACGTCCTATGCTCATTAATTGACTCTGGCTGCAGGCCTGTTTATCATCTCTCTCCAGTGCCTGGGCACCAAATGAAGACAGATTCGAGGAAGCTTTGAAACGCTCCTAATGCAGAAGCCTCAGACTCACACGCTTTGAAGATTATAACGAGTTTTAATTCTCCTGCCCCTACCCTGGCTTTTGAATTGTGTTTTAAATATTCCTCTAAAAATGCTCTGCAGCCGTGATTTTAAAAGCAACTCAGGCTCATTGTGAGAGCTGTCATTCATTCGACTCTAACTATGTGCTGGAATGTGATAAGCAGTTCACCTGCACGATCTCGCCCACTCCCGAGGACAGCCCAAGGTGGGAGGTGTTATTACAATCCCCACTTCATAGAAGAGGGAAGAGAGGCCCAGCAAGGCCAAGGAGCAGCCTCGGATCAGAGGAGTTTGTGGGTGGGCTGTCGGGTGCCAGAGCCCACGGTTGTAAACCTTGTGCAATGATGCCCCCTTAATTGTAGGTAATTTGGAAAACGTGGAAAGGAACAAAGACGAAAGCACAAGCTTCTAGAGAATTAAACTGTTTACATTTTTGGTGGGTTTATTTTCAACATATTTATGTAAGTATAAACATGTATTTTATCTTATAAAACGGGTATACATTATGTGATTTTGTATGTAGCTTTTTCCCCATAAGATTGCTCCTTTTCGAAGACTGAAAGCTGAGAGAGGAGGAGAGGAAATGGGAGGAGCAGCAGAGGGTGTGTCTTGAGTCCCTGAAGCAGTGGAACGAGAGAGCCTTGCGGACTAGTGGCAGGTACCAGTCTATACCAGGACTGAGAGAGGAAACCGAATTTCCTTAAGGGAAAAGGAAGTGGTTTGGAGTCAGAAGGCCCAGCTGTGCGTTGTGGCTCCACCCCTGGCAGTTCACGGGGCGGAGACTCTGCAGGGCTGTCCCCAGCACTCACTAGCCAGCTGTCTGATCTGTCAAGGCACCCGATCTGTGCCTGGGGTGGGGGCTCTCCCGCACAGCACAGGTCGGTTGTGAAGTGTGGCTGAGGGTCTGTGTGGAAGGGCCTGGCGGGGGGCCCGAGCCCAGCACAGGGAAGCCTCGCCTCCTCGTCTTGCACTCAGACCCCTTCGGGAATTGTGGAAGTGGCATCTCACCTGTGTCAGAGCTTGTGGGTACGTGAGGCCCAGGATTCACTCACCTGACCCAGTGGAGGGAGCTGTGGGCAGCAGGTGACACCCTTCTTCCAGATGTGGAGGAGGGACCTTTGTTCACCCCACATCCGGTCCGTCAGCAGACCCATCACTTGCACCTGTAGAAGCATCCAGAAGTTGGCTCCTTGGCAGACCCATCACTCACACCTGTGAAAGCATCTAGAAGCCGGCCCCTTGGCACCCTTCACAGCTACCAGCCAGGTCCGAGCACCATTATGGCCTGGCTGTTCTGCTAACCCCTGCTGACTTCCCTGCTCCTGCCTGTTCCTTTATGGTCATTCCTAACCCAGCAGCCAGAGGAGCCCTGTGAAAACACGATCGGGCCAGGTGGCCCCTGCGCTGCAGAGCACCCAACGCTCCCCTCTCCATCAGGGCAGCAAAGTCCCTGTGTGCCTCATCTGGCCCAGGACCTCGTCTTCCCCACCCCCCTCCCTCTAGCTGCCCAGCCCCTGCTGCTCCTGGAACACACCAGGCATGCTCCTGCTTCAGGGCATAGCACTGGCTTAGCTTTTTTCTGGAACAGTCTTTGCCCCAACAGCCACAGGGCCTGCCCTTTCGTTCCTCAGGCCTTTGCTAATAAATATCTCTGATGACCTTCCAGAAAAAAGCAACACCCTCTACACCATGACCCCCTTCTACCTTATTTCCCCCATCACTCAGTGTTCACTGACATCTGCATCTATGTCCACGTCCCCATCTCCATCCACACGGACATCTACATCGATAGACTGTGATCACCCCACAGACTAGGATGCAGACTCCAAGAGGTCAGGGTGGTATTTTGCTCTTGCTCATGGCTCTATCCCCCGTACCTGGTGCTGTGCCTGACGTACAGTCGACACTCCATCAATAGCTATTGAATAAAAAATGAACCGTCAGGAGGTAAATGGAGAACGAACAGCGGGACCGATAACAATGGTGTGGAATTTGGTGGTCTGGTGGACTATGTTCGTCATCTTCCCCGATTTCTCATGGCATCTTCAAGAACATTGTTTCCCACTGCCGCCTTTCGGCCCTGGTGTTCTTTATCATGGACGGCGTTGACATTCTGAGTCCCACTGCAGGGCGTGTGGGATGAGAAGAGAGGTCTCTCTCAGGACTGCACAGTGGGGAGGGGGCCTGAGTCCAATCTCCCCTCCTCCCCCTGGGGGCTGCTTGGCCACCCCCATGATAATGTGTCATGCCACTTTGAGGAAGGAAGTGGGGCACCGACAGGAGATGTGCTGAAATCCTTTTCAGCCAAGGAAAGGGCATGTCTGCCCAGGGATTTGCCAGGACAAACTGCACCAAGAATTGGGTTGGAGGCAGGATGGAGAAAATAATACTACATTCATTCCCCCCCTTTGGAACCTGCCCAGTGGCTCTAAGACGCACCTGGGTCATACTAAAAGCCAGCACCTGCTAGGCTGCAGCAGCGGACAGGGGCCAGTGGGAGCTAAGGCCTTGTCCCGGAGGCCCTGTCCAGCTGGCCCACATCCTCTGAGGGGCAGGGGGGAGGCTGAGGACAATGGGAGGAGGATAAATCGCCACATTGTAGGCCATTTGATTTCCGGGTTGGTGGAAGGAAAAGCTGACGGAGGATGTCAACATTTGTCACGGGCATGTCAGGCGCTGCATGACGCGGCAGGCAGGCGCTTCTGGTCCCAGGCAGAGATAGGGACGGGCGGTCCCCCAAAGGGGTCGGTGGCAGGGAGCAGGTGCTGGCGCCTGGGGGAGAAGATGGCTCCGACTCTCTCGTCATTTAGCTACAGCATGAATTATTAATGGACGGCTACCACACACACACCCACACACACACACACACACACACACAGACACATACACACATACACAGAGCTGAGCATCATTTTGCCATCATCCAGCTCCTGCTCTGTTCTGTACTGTGATGATAAAAATGCCATTTATCAGGGGATAGGAGGGGCACCGAGATGACACCCACTTCCCGTTAATATCCACCAGAGATGACATGCACCGTATGTGTTGGGTTCTCAGCCCGCCTGGGTGCTCTGATGTAAGTGGCGGCCCTCTCCCTCCCCTCATTCCTTTGTTGATGTCCCTTGTTTTCCCAGCCGTTCTCTCTGCCTGAAGGAAGGGTTTTGCCTCTTCACTGTCTGGTGTGCCTGCCCCCCTGCAGCTCCCCATGTCCCCAGCTGCCTTGGGGCTGACACTTTCCAAAGCCTGGGACACAGCACCTGGACCTGCTGCCTCTGTGCCTGGGTTGGGTTTATAGCTTCACTTTCTCGTGATGCATTGTTGAGGGAAGAGAAAAAAGAAAAAAAGAGGAGAATCTTTTCCAGCACAGCCGGAAAAAACAAAAATGTAGGGGATGCTGACTGTTTTGGAGGCAAAGTTCCAGAAAGTTCTCAAGCATTTAGGGCTGTTTCTGCAAAGGGAAGATGGGAAGCTGAAAGTTTCCATTTGCAGGTTCAGTTTCTCTAAACACCTGCCTTCCCTCTTGTCTTTGATGCACTGATAACCCTCCCAAGAGCTGGACATTCCGGTTGCTAAGGTCATCTCTCCCCTCTGGCCCCTGGATCTTTGCACCTGACATTCCCTCCACTTGGGGTTCTATTTCCCTGACCTTTTCCTTTCAAAATCCCACCTTCCTTGTTGGTCTCTGTCAAATCCTATCTTCTCCATGAGGTCTTCCTGATCTTCCTAACAGGGCGGGGGGCAGTGTCTTCCTGAGCTCTCATAGCCACGGTCAATTTACATCTCATAGACATCTCAGCTAGAACCCTCCTGGCAGTGCCCTGGACTCAGCATCATTTCCCTGTTTTGAAGCTGATAAAGTAGAAGCTTGAAGAGGCTGTGTAACATACTCAAGGGCAACTGAGCCCGGGAATGCCATCACAAGTTCCCGGACCAGGCTAGAGTTAGGTGCACAAGGAAATGCAGCATCTGCATTTTCTAGACTTCTTCTCAAGCCCACATCTTCCCGGGTCTGGGGGTCGGGCTCCTCAAATTGTCAATCCTTCAGTCTTATTTTCTTCAGTTTAAAGGAGTCTCAGGTATTTATTCTGCCTCTTCCAGGTAAATTCTCTGATTTTTGGATTTCTCCCTGTCCACCTGCTCCTTCCCAGGTCAGCCTCTAGTGTTTGGGGGGGTCTCATGATCTTGTGGTGACAGGGCAGGTGGGGTCTGCAAGTGGTGATGGTGGCACTGAGTTGAATCCCAGGTTCCTCTAGAGGCACCTGGACGCCCCTGGGTTTGGCCAGAGAGGGGCCAGTAATCTCGATGCTCTTGGGGTCCCCCGTACCTTCCTGGATGTTTACATCTGCCCTTCATCAGCTGTGGTCCCGAGGGGTGGGGGAAATGAGGACTGTTTTCTCCCTCAGTCTCTCTCTCTCTTCCCTGACATCCCGTTAATCCCCTTTGACCTCCTACCCCCAAAAGCCAGAGGGATGGGCTTCCCTCTTGTTCTTCCTCTCCATTAGAGATTTTCCCTCCACCAAATTCTCTCTCCAGGGTGCAGGGCAAGAGAGAAGCTTAGCCTAGTAACTGTGAATGCAGATGGGAGTCCGTGCTGCCCCGACTCAGGCCCCGCTCAGCCCTGAGACTACAGCTGAGCCATTAGGAGCCTGAGTTCTGGAGCTAGCCAGGCCTGGGCTCAAATCTCAGCACCTTCATTCTTCCGTCCATCAGGTAGTTCCTGGGCACCTCCTCTGTGCCAGGCTCTGCACCAGCCATAGATCCCTGCCATTGCAGCACTGGCCGTCCACTCTGCTGCTTGCTGCCTTCTCTATAAAATGCAGAGAAGGGGCCAACTTCCAAGGCTCCTGTGCAGATCAAATGTGATGGGGTAGGCAAAGGGCCAGCGCTTTGGAAGAACTCCTGACTCGCCATTGTTAGTTCTGGATTTCAGTTCCTCATTGGAAAGTGGGAAAGAAGCTTCCTTGAAAGATGATTGTGAAATTTAATGGGATGATGTATTTAAAATTGAAATCATGATCTTGAAGAGATTTCTATACTCCCTTGTTCATTGTAGCTTTATTCACAATAGCCAAGATTTGGAAACAACACAAACATCCACTGATAAAGGACAAATGAATGAATATGTATTATGTATATATAATGGTGATATATATATATATGTAATGGTGAGATGTGTATATATATATATCTATAAAAGAATATTGCTTATTCTTTAAAAAGAAGGAAATCCTACCATATCCAACAACGTGGATGGGCCCGGATGCTAAGTGCAATAAAGCAGTCACAGAAGGACAGATACTGTGTGTGCTATAGACTGAATGTTTCTGTCACCCCCACATTCATGTCTTGAAATCCTAACCCCCAACGTGATGGCATTTGGAGGTGGGGCCTTCAGGAAGTGATCATATCTTGAGGGCAGAGCCCTCATGAATGGGATTAGTGCTCTTATAAAAGAGACCACGGAGAGCCCCTTCCACCACACGAGGACACAGTGAGAAGACGGCCATCTATGAAGCAGGATGTGGTCTCCACTGGACACCGAATCTGCTGGTGTCTTGAGTGTGGACTTCTCAGCCTCCAGAACTGTGAAAAATACATTTCTGTTGTTTATAAGCCACCCACTCCATGATGTGCCATTATAGCAGCTTGAACAGACTGAGACAGCATGATTCCACTTATATGAGGTATCCAAAATAGCCAGACCCATGGAAACAGTGGTGGTTGCCAGGGCTGGGGGAGGGGGACATGGGGAGGTGTTCGGTGTGCATAAGGATGAATAAGTTCTAGAGATCTGCTGCATGATACGGAGCCTACAGTTAACTTTATTGTGTTGTGCTCTTAAAAACTTGTAAAGAGAGCAGATCTTATTCTAAATATTCTTACCACAAAACCAAACCAAGGGGACACAAGAAATCTTTTGGAGATGATGGATACGTTTGTTATCTTGTCTGTGGTAATGGTATCAAGAGTGTATGCATATGCCCAAACTCGTCAAAACATCTACATTAAATGTATGCAAATTTTTGTATATTAAGTATACTTCAATAAGTTGAAAGTGTTTTCCTGAGAAGAAGGTAGAATTATAGACAACGTGGGTCTGGTGTCCTAGTTCAGGTCCACGAAGCTCTCTCCACAGGCAGGATGATGCTGCCTGAGGCCCAGCTTCCCCAGTGGAAAAGAGGATTCAGGCTGAACCTCAGGAACCTGCAGCACACAGAGAGCTTCCTGTGACATGTGGCATCTCATGGCATCACATGATATCACATGGCATCTGGCATCACTGGGTAGCATCATTGGCTGGAAGGTCCTCAGAGACCATCTGTCTAAACTCCCTGTTTAGCAGTGAGGAAACCAGGGCCCATGGAGGGAAATTGGCCCAGCCACACAGATGGAGGCAGAACAGGCCCAAAGCCAGACCTCCTTAGGGTCAGCTCCACCAGCTTCTGATTCACTCCCCTGCCGCCCTGTCTTCTATCACAGTGCAGGTCCTGCACCGGACCAATCGGGCAAGAATGAGGCCAACCATGGTGACCACTGGTTCACGGAGCAGGTTGGGTCCCCAGAGACCCATGGGGCAGGGTTAGCCCTTCAATTCCTTGGGAGATGGAAGAGGAATTTTCAGTTTCCCAGGCTAAAAAGCAATCTTCTTTGGGGAAGATTTATGTTTCTCTACTCTCAGGTTGGTCCATGAGAGCATTTGGCATGGAGTCCATGACTCAGGATGGCACTGAGGAGAGAGAGGGAGGCAGTGGACTTCTTCATTTCCTGTTCAGCCAACATCTGCCATGCTTCGTCCAATGCTGCCTTTGTCGTTCACTCTGCTTGGTGCTGTGGCAGAGGAAAGCATGAGGGGAAGGGAGAGAGCTGGCATTTACTGCATATCCTATATGCCCAGCCCTGGGCCCAGGTTCTCCTCTCACAGTTTATTTTGCCACAGTTCATTTGTGAAGTAGGTATGATTATCCCCGTGTTATAGATGGAGAAACTGAGGCTCAGAGAAGTTGAATGACTGCCCTTTCTCTCAGGATGGCAAGCTTTCCTCATCAGGTCTACCCTCCTCCTTCTCCACCTTGCTCTGTGTGTGCCCTATATTGTGGTAGAAAGAATAATGGCCCCCTAAAGATGTCCATGTCCTATGTTAACATACATAGCACCATATGTTATGACCATGTCAGAAAGGAAACAAGGTGGCAGATGGAATTAAGGTTGGTAATCAGCTGACCTTGAAATGGGGAGAGTATCTTGGATGCTCCTGGTAAACTCAGTGCAAACACAAATACCGTTTATGTGGAAGAAGGAGGCAGAAGAGATCAGAGTGAGAGCGATGCAATGTGAGAAAGACTTGACCCGCCATTGTGGGCTTTGAAGACAAAAGATGGAGGCCATAAACCAAGGAATGTGAGCAGCTTCTAGAAGCTGGAAAAGTAAGTAATGGATTCTCCCTTGGGGTCTCCAGAAGGAACGCAGCCCTGCTGACACCTGATCTTCAGTGAGACCCATTTTAGACTTCAGACCTTCAGAACTGTGAGATAAATTGGCATTGTTTTAAGGCGCTGAGTCTGCTGGAGTCTGTTACGGTGGCAAGAGGAAACTCATACGTGTATGACTTGCCTTCACGGGCTCCCCTGCACTCTGGTCTGTCCAGTGGGGAGAAACAACGAGAGATCAGAAGGAGGAAGAGAGGTCCGGATGGTAATTCCCCTGGCTCCGCCACCCCGAGAGGGTTATGGAGGACTGGTTGTGCCCCTTGCTGAAGGCCCCAGCTCCTGGCCCACAGCTCTGTCTGCTCCAGTGCTTGGGTGCCTCCTCCTTTGCTCCTCTTGGGCTTCAGGGCGATGATGATGTGCCACTGTCACAGCTCCCATGTCTTGCACTCTCCCCGCTTTCTCCACACCCTACCATCCCCTCTGTTGATAATCCCTTTATTAAGTTCCCCTCATGTCACCCAGTCGGAGGTCATCAGTACCACTCTGGGGTGGCCCTGCGTGGGCTCCTCACCCCCTCCTCAAGGGAGGCTTACACAGTTTTTTTTCCTGGGGTCTCCAGCGCTCTAGCTAACCCCTTTCCTCGTCCCTTCTGTCTACAACACTCACTCAGCTGTGCCTCCTTCTTCCCCTTGCCCCCAGGGTTTGCCTTTGGATAAATCACCTTTGAACTGGAAACAATTCTGATATGAGAGGGCGACTTCCTCCAATACCTGTACTAAACCAGGTGCCGAGAAGATAACTAGCCAACAGTGTCTACCACACTGGACAAAAGGTCTCAGGAGATATGTTGTAGGGGGTCCTCTGTGGGAAGACGAAGTGATGGCAGCCTTGAGGGGATGGGTGGGAGTGGAAGAATTTCCGTGGTCTCTTTCCAGCCCATCCTCGTCTCTGTAAAACAGCAGTCCTGTCCGAGGATGCTGAAATTAGGGACAGTTCACCCCAAACCAATTCACTTGGGACCAGTCAGTCTAAAGCCATTTTGTTAGCCTAATAACAAACCCAGAAGGACACAAGCAAAAATACTGCCTTTCTATAAGGATTTACTATAGGAAAACTGCTGGGAAAATCCTTTTTAAAAGTCACAAAAGGGGTTAAAAAATGATAGGATATCCAACTAGAAGGAAAAAGACCCCACATAGGGATGAATTTGAGGTGAAATGGTCTTTTGGTCCATGGAACAATGTGTACTTTGCCACGGAGCTTTCTCTGGTGATGTGGGAATGCAAATCCAGCCCATGGAACAGTGTGTGTCCAGGCTGCATCCCAGCCTTCAGGAAACTCAGCCCAGAGGCAGCCTGCACGCAGGAGCCTGAGGACAGTGTCCACAGGCTGTGGGGAGGGCCTGCGGGGCCTCCTCAGCTGTGTTGGGAGCAGCCATAGCCTGGGAAGCATGGCTGCGTGGACATCTCTCCTGGTGCTTAAGATTTGAGCATATTCTCCAAGATGCAGCTTGTATCCATCTATATCCTGTTGCCTCTCCTGCCTCTGAGCAAGCCTCCCTTACTCTCACCTGGATGACCACACAGCCCCTAACTGCCCATCCTTCCTCTGCACTTGACCCCTCCAGTCCAATCTCCTGAGCATCCCCTGGGCCATCCTGACCAACACAAATGGAATCACCCACTCCCCTGCTTGAAACCATTTGTCACTTCCCATGATGTTCACACTTTGTCCATTGGCCTGGGGAATCCAGCCGTTGCCCCTTTCTCCCATCTCAACTCTTACTACTTTCCCACTTGCTCACCAGCCTCCAGCCACATTAGTTTCCTTCCTGTTTCTGGAACATTCTAAGCTCTTCCCTGCCTCTGTAATTCCCTCTGCCTGGAACGCCCTCCCTCCTCCTCCTCTTTGCAACACTACCTCATTCGCATTCTTTGGGTCTCTGCTCAGATGTCACCCTCAGAGAGGCCTGCCCTGACTACCCCATCTGAATAGCCACCACCACAGCCCGGGTAATGTCATCATCATCAACCAGTTTACTTTCTTCACAGCATGGATCACACCTGATGTCATCCCATTTATTGATCATCTGTCCCCTCTGCTGGCATGTGACCTCTCTCTGTGAGGGCGGGGACTTGGTGAGCTCACCTCTGCGTCCATCCGCGTCCCTGGCCCTGAGTGCAGCACATAGACCTTCAGTTGATATTTGATGAATGAATGAGGGAGTGAGTGAATCCTTTAGAACAGAGCAAGGTCCACAAGGCAGATGGCACACCCTGTCCTTGGATGAGGTGAGACAAGGGGTGGAGGATGACACTGGGCACCTTGCAGGCCTCCTTGGCCATGTCCACGTACCTGCCCAGAGCCGGACCCAGGAATACTGCAGGAGTTCCCTTAAGCCTCTCCCACAGAAAGTCCTCAACACCTTAGCACTCTTAGTTAAAAAAAAGCAAAGGTATTTATGTGCAAAGTCACTTATCTCTGTAGCACCTACTGATAAATCTTCTAATTTACGGGTGAGCTGACACCCTCGAAGAGCCAAAATCAATGTGTGTCATCGTAAATCCAAGCTGGGCCCCAGCATTGACTCATGCCAGCCAATTGATGGCTTTTCCTTTGCCCTGGGCCAGGCTGGTGCACAGAAGGGGCACTTCCTAGTGGAAGGGCTCCTGGAAGCCCCCTTCTGGGCCCAGACCCTGTCTCCCCACCTCAGTTCCTCTCACCTCCCGGACACCATCTTGGCTCTAGGGGCCGTGTGGCAAAGCCCCTCCTGTCGGCTTGGCAATATTCAACTCATCCTTCAAAGCCCAGCTCAGATGGTACCTGCTCTTAGAGGCCTTCTTGGAGTTGCCCACTTGGAATTCACTTCTCCTTTGTGTTGCCCTGGGGGTGTGTCTGGCAAAGGCTGCCATGACAACCAACCTCAAATGGTAACGAGGCATGGATTTGCCACTGCCAAAGTCAGGAGCCCTGCGATGGGGCTGTATCTCCTCCCCGCTTCCTACTCATCAATGTGGGGTGCTGTTTGTCCATCATTCATTGACTGGGCACCTACATGTGCCACTCACTGTGCTTTGAGTCCAGTCCTGGGGGCCTCACGGTCTGATCAGGAAGACAAACAAGAAATTCAGTATCACAAGTGCTCCAAGAGTGTGGAAACGCAGGGGCAGGGAGTCTATATCAGATGGAGAGTTCAGGGGGTGCCTCCCAGAGGAGGCTGTGGTTGTGCTGAGATCCAAAGGTGAGTAGGAGTTGGCCAAGTCAATGAGTAAGGAGAAAGGACTTGCCCACGTGTGCTGCTTGGTTCCTTTGGTTGGCAGGTACAGAGTCTTGCAGGCCACCTTAAGACAAGGTGGGATGCGGGAGGGATGTGTGAGGATGGGGCAGGATGACCCTCTCTGCCTCTCTCTTTCTCTCACTGGCCCTGTGGCCTTGCTCCAGCAGTGGATGTGCTTCCTTCTTCTGACCCTGAGCCCCTGACTGGCCTGATCTCCTCTACTCAGCACCTCTTGTCTGGAATTCAAGGCTTTTGCCTGTTTTTATTTTCTACTCCCTCATAACCTCAGTGCACAAAGGGTTCAACACGGCCTCTCCAAACCCGAGATGTCAGCCTCATTTCCCAAAGCTGGGCTTTGTAAGAGATGTCTAAATCGTCCTTGGTCACAGAGCAAATCAACAGCCACAAATCCCACGTAAGAACCCTGGGTTCCCAACGTACATCCCAGCAGAGGAGGTAATCCAGAGCCAAGCACAGAGGAAGTTCCTTTGAGTCTTGAAGTCTCTTTTCTTTCTAATAGTCCTCCATTAAAATGTAACTGCTTCTAGGACATAAGATGATTGGTTTGTCCAAGTCATCTAATATCTTAAGAATGGATCAGTGGTCAGGGAGCTGAGAGACCAGTGTGCCCTGGGAGTATCACGTTCAACTCTCATCCCACGTAGGGTTCCCTGGAAGCAGAGCCTGAGGCAAGTGTTCAGGTGCATGTGGTTTAATGAGGACACAATCTTCAGGCAAAACTTGTGAGGGAGTGAAAAAGGTAGGGTATGTGATAGGTTAGTTTAATGTGTCAACCTGGATAGGCTGTAGTACACTAATCTAGGGGTGAAGATATTTTGTAGATGTGGTTAATATCTATAATCAGTTAACTTGAAGTAGAGGAAATTACATAACCTCAATAATGTGGGTGGGCCTCATTCAATCAGTGAATGGCCTTGAAAGGAAACACTGAAGTTTCCTTGAGGAAGAAGAAATTCCACCTCTGGACTGCAGCATCAGCTCATATAACCTACTAGTCTGTTTCTCTGGAGAACCCCTGACACAGGTAAGAGAAGGAGAAGAAGGGGAGAAGGTCCTGGGGAAAGTTGAAAGTCTATTCTGGGCCTGGTCCATAGTGGGCCTCTGGAGCATAAATCATGCCACAGAATTGTCCCCTCTTGAGACAAGAGGGCTGGATTTTTGTATGCCCATCTTAGTCAGTCATTGGCCACCTGGGGACCAGTGTATCTTCCCAGGACTGGGCTACAGGGCTCCTGTGGGGTGGAATTCTCCATAGCCCTTGAAGCACCTGGGGGCTGGGTGCACCTGTGTGAAAGGGATCCAGGTGGGCCCTAACAGCATCTACTCCCCTCTTCTAGATGTTCTGGAAAGTGGAAATCATCCCTCTCATTCCACAGATGAGAAGCATAAATGGTGTGGCCAGAATTTGGACTCCGGTCTGGTGCCAGGACTAGGTATCTCCTTAGGGGGCTAGAATGAGACAAAGCCTGGTGGTCGAGTGTGTCCCAGCCTCCCTCCCTCCTCTCAGTGACGGAGCCCCTACCCCATGCATCCATCCTTGTGAGTGCCCGGCTGTGTGAGCGACATCTCTCTGCCCACAGCAGTTGTCGTTGATTTGAAGGACACTTGTGGGGATGAAACATGGCCCTAGACATGATCAGGTATCAATGTGGAGGCCTGGCTTTAATTCACTGCTCTTCCTGGGCCCAGGTGCTGTCAGTGAAGGGACAGATATGGCCCAGCCCCTGAACACAGCCAGGACTTTACTGGGCCTCCTCACGTTTCCATTCAGGAGCATGCTGCCCCCTGGCACCCTCCATGGGCCTCTTGAGGGCACAAGGGGTGTCCTCATTTTCTCAGCCTTAGGAAGCAAGTGCTTAAAGACCCAGCTCTGTGCCAGCCCTTCCTATCATTCAGGAAGCCTGGATGTTGAAAGGAGAGTCAGCGCTGGAGGGTGTGCTGCTTGTTTTGTTTCTGGCTCTTTCTCTAACCTTGGCGAGTGGATTAACACCCCTGAGTTTTAGTTTTCTGTAATAGGGATAGTGGGTCCCCCTCACAGGGTGTAGCGGGGCATAGATGGTATCATGTGTGAGGTGGTAGATTGGATCGTTGGCCCCAGGTCTTCACCCCTCTCTATATGCAGCCTCATTGCCATGCAACTTTGCAGTCCCTGCCACAGAAAAGCAGAGGGACTTCCCTGCCTCTGTGCCTTGAGTTCAACCATGTGAAATATTTTAACCAATGGAATGTTAGTAGATGTGACACACAGTAGGTCTTGCTCTCTTGCATCCCTGCCATCACCAGGAGAAGAACACACCCTGTCAAGCCCAAAGAGAGTGAAAAACACATCACTCTCGGATGATCAGATAGACTGCACATCTGAGACCTGAAGCTTAACGAGGAGCCTCCAGGCTAAGCCCCACCCAGCTCCCCCAGCCCAAGGTAGTCCAAAGGTGTGTGAGAAATAAATGCTGATTATTGTGTGTCACTGAGATATTTGTGGTTGTTTGTTACACAGCAATAGCTGACCAATGCATCTTTAAAAGCACTTCACCCTGGCACGTAGTAGGCACTCACAAAGGTTGACAGACGTGAGAAGGTGCAGAATGCATCTGGTGCAAAGTTCTCAGTTCTCACAAATGAATAAGCATGAAAGGAACAAGGATGATGACTCAAGGAATAAGGAAAATAGGAAGTGCTATTTTTGAGAAGAGTCGCTTTTAGGGTGTCTCTTCTTTATTTAAAAAGAAAATAAGAGAAGTGATACTGGACTTTTCCAGTCCTGGCCAGGTCAGATGCTGTCTAACCTCTATCTGTCATAGCACTTACCCCCTTGACTGTAATGATCCATCTCCTCCACCAGCCTCCCAGCTCCTGAGGGTGGGGATTGACCCTTTAGCATCACTGGGATCCCCAGAGCCAGGAATGGCACCCAGCAGGGAGCTGGGTCTTCATATGTCTGTAAAACTGCCCTGAATTGAATAGTTGCGTTTGACCATTAGGATGGAAAAATTTTGTTTTAAAATTTTGCCGTGGTCCTGTATGTCAGGGAAGTCAGTCACCACTTCCAAAAGGCTAGATAAGACCAGCTAATACCGATGTCTTTGAGGATCAATGATACCAGATTTGAACAGGAAGTCCTGGGTCTATCTTCAATGAGCTGGCGCATGGTGGGATGGCAGGCATTTGGCTGTGTCTCCATCCTGTCGGTGCTCTTCTCCTGCTCCTGTCCTCATCCTTCATCCTCAGCCACGGTGGTGTCTCAGCCTTCTTAGCATCCCAGCTTCTCCGAAGCAGCCACTGGCCCCGCTCCCCGAGCCCAGCTGAGCATCAGCCCTTGGGCTCAGCACATCCACCCCCCGTCATTCCTGATCTGACAGGCAGGTTATCATCATCCACAGGCCAGTGGAGGTGGGGTCTGGGAGTCCTCAGGGCACCTCAGCCCAGCTTCAGGTGTGCCAGGAGTGAGCCTGGTGCTCACGAGCACACAACTCTCAGCTCTCAGCTTCATCCCGAGGCAGATGTGTTTCTGTGACCTGGGTTCTCGGCAGTTCCTGCTTGTTTGCAGGAACTTGTTTGCAGGTTCCTTGCTCCCCCTGCAGCCCAGGGCAGCACCTCAGCAACCCCAGCAGTGCCCTGACCACCTGGCTAGCCCCTGAAGCCTGTTCCTGAGGTCAGAATCTGACCCCTATAAACTGGGGTGCCCTAGAAACTGCTACTATATCCTCAGCCCCAAACCAGAGCCCTTGCTCAATAAATGTTTATTGAATGAATGGATGAATGAATGAAACCAGTTAGAATGCCACGGCTTCTAGAATTGCCATAACGTGGGGTGTGCTGGCCATGTTCAATCTTCCTGGGCTATCAGCTTCTAAGTAACTCAAGCCCAGATTTTCCAGGCTCCCTTGGACACTGAAAATGGGATATCCAGCTATCTTTTGGGGCCAGTTTTAAACACACTGCAGCTCCTGGGGCCAGTGTATTGAGTTTCAGCCTCCTGCCTTCTCCAAGCCCAACACTAAAGTTCCAGCCTGCCTTAGGCCATCTCATGGAGCGATGCTGTTGGTGCACAAGATGGCTGGGGAACAATCGTGGCATTGGTCATGATTTCAGTGCTTGTAGGACGTCAGGGATATGCAATCTTCCAAAATGCCTGTGAGAGGGCAGCCCACACTCAACACCAGTCAGGGCTTTATACATACCAATTTGCCCAGGGCAGCGTCATTTCAGGCCTGTTGCCCTGGCATAATTATTACTAGAATCCCCTTTAACTCTCACAAATGCCCTGTTTGGGATGATAAACGGCAGTCATATATTTATTTCCTAATATGCTCAGACATTTTCCTCATGAAAATATGTCTTCTAGTTCTCAGAGACTCTAAACCACAGTGCTCCTTCATTGCCTCTTCCAACCTTCCCTTAAGGTCTGCAAACTTCTCAGATTTTCATAAAGGTATTAGAACCGTGACTTTCCTAAAGGTATTTGAATTGTGGCAACTTGTTATGGGTGGGCGATGGTTTTCCAGCCTGGTTCTGAGTAGAAGCATACTCAGATCCTTTGATCTTGTTGCCTTCGTGATTAGCCCACAGACATTTCCCAGAGCACCAGACTGGACAACAGTCAATAAGCCATTGATTAGAGCCATGTTACAGCTGTGCAAATCAGCCCCGGAAATCTGTTCAATTTAATTCAGCAAACATCCATCGAGTACCTGGTTTAAGCAAACACTGGATAACTCCAGTGGTCCTTTCTCAACTGTGAGATTTTTTTTTGTCTTTTTGAATTTAAGCCACCACGCTAGAAAGAGCTGTGTTTCTATTAACTCATTGCACCGGACGTCTATAGCTGAAAGTTTGCTTCTAGTAATTGCAGGATCATTTGTACTGGAGCAACCCTCCTGCTATTAACAATTATAAGCTCTGGGAAAAATATTAAAAAAAAAACCCACTATGTGAAGGCCCTATAAAGTGACAAAAAGAGGGGATTTAATGCTTGAAGAGGGAGTCATCCTTGACTGAATTTCTTATTTTTGTAGCTTTGCACCTGAGAGCAAGTTCTAGTCGTGGTAAAAATTCAGATAGATACCTGAAGTCTTACTGACTGAGGGATCAAGAGGACTGAGTTTGGGACAACCACCACATCCTAAAGTGAGAGGGGAAATCCATAAAGGAGAGAAACATAAAGGGGCAGCCTAAATTCTGTGTATAAATTCAGCCTAAATTTTTGTCTTTAACTATGCATTCTTGAGGCAAATTGCAAGCAGTCCAGCTAAATGAAAAGGACTGGGTAGAAATTTTACTGCTGGCTACTGAAGGGGAGACAAGCTTTAAAGTTTGAGGTTGGCCAAATTAACTGCCTACTAAAATGAAAATCAATAATCTTGAGAGGAATGTAACAGAATCCAGAGTCTCTACAGTGTATCTTTAACAATGTGTAGGATAAAATTCCAAATTACTAGACACATAAAGAAAAGGAACATGCAATCCAAAGTCATCTTTTGCTACAGTATTGTGTGTAATAACTAATCACAAGAGCTTGGTAGCATATGACAATAAACAGTTATTTTTGTTTCCACATCTCTAGATCCTCTGGCTGGTTCTGCTGACCTGAACTGGACTTGGCTGGGCTCACTACGTCTGTGACAGTTGAAATCTGGCTAGGTAGCTTTGCCGGTTTTGACTGAACTCCCTCTCCTATCTTGGGCCTCAACTTGGGCAATGGGGCTGATTTGGCTTCGCTTCAGTTGTCTCATCCTCCAGCAGGATAAAGGAGCAGGTTCTGACAGTAAAGGATGGAGAAAAAGAGAGTGGATGTGCACAAGGCTTCTTGAAGCCTGGGCTCAGAACTGGCACACTGGATTTCCACTACATTCCATTACCAAAGGCAGCCACAAGGCCAGTGGGAGAGGCTGTGAAGTCATATTGTAAGGGCTTGGATACAGGAAGCAGTGAAGAATTGAGCGCATTTTTGTAATCCATCCATTACAGCCATGAAACTGTCATTCTGCCTTTGCTTGGTGGGAGATGATCGCAGGAAATACCAGTGGGGAAGTAAGGAAAGTGAGCCAAGAAAGGGAAGGCAGCAAATCAAGATGTATTTGTCAGCTTACTGCTGAGGGCAACTGGCATGCAGTTCCTCTGCAGACCTCGGCGAGACAGTGAGAAACAGGCCTTAGAGTCTGCCCATGCAAGAAGTGAGGAAACTGGAGTATTTTTCCATTGAATCCCATTCATCATAAAGGCTGCTTCTTGGGGCATTGATTCCCCAGCACATTCTTTTTGACTCTTGATACTTGGCTTGGGGGACTGTTTCTTGGGAAGGAATAGAAGGTGGGGGTTTCTGTCCAGGTCAGGCCAAAGGTGAGCCAAGACAACAAGCATGGAAGGAGAAGCAAGTGAACAGAGTCCACTAAGAAGAGGACAGAGCAGGGATTCATCAAAGCTCTGGAGAAGGCCCTGAGTACACACGCTCCACGCAAAGGGATGGTTAAGCCAAGTTCACCTACATCTCTAGGTGAGGAGAGCCCCGAGTGACATCTGGCTTTATAGTTCTAAGACAAAGTTCTCAACAGGGGCAGGGGGAGGGCATATAAATATTTTCTGAAGTGCATTTTCTAAATATACGTGCCTGCCTCACATCCTTTATGAATTAGATCTAATTCACCCTTTTCCAATGGTGTGCTGGGAAATGTTTAACAATTGACTCCATGGGAAAAATGTATGCATATATATAGATACGTAAGCTTATTATATATTTTACTTAAAAAAAGATGTGTGGCACACAATTTTTAAATAATAATAAAATACGCAATATTCTTTATTATAAATTCCATATAGTCAATAGATTCTCACGGAATGCTGTGGTTGATTTTTGCCAACTTTTATTGATTTTATTTATAGACAACCTGTCATTGCAAATGATGAATAAGCAGTTACAACATGAATGGTAGTTGACAGTTTTGTTTATGTTAATGAGTAGGATGAACGGGAAACAATGAAATTGTGTCAGAATTTCACTCATTTTTCAATGGCATAAGCAACTTCTTTGTTGAGTCAAACGGTCGTTTTGGAATACAAGACTATTTCCTCAAATTTTTGTGCTACGCACAATGTAGTAGCAACAGACACGATAAACTTTTCCATTAAATCTGCGTTAATGACGTTTCCTTCGTCACTTTCTTAAGTCCAGACAATCAACAACAACAAAATAAGTCAAGCACTGATTTGTGGAGTTTGCTGATTTTTGTGGGGTAAATAATTCCGCCATGGCTGATTTCAAGCTACCGAAATGATGCCGCAGCACGCTGCACGTGGAGTCAGGAAGGGGTCCCCAGTACCATCACTACCAATTTTTCCACCAAACAGACAATAGATGCAAGTAACCTTAAGAGCACAGATACAGGACACTGCAGTAAAACAATTAGCAAGTCATGAGGTTTTAGAGTTTATCTTTGTTGTTAATATAATTTATTATAAGCTTATATAATTTAATTTTTAAGGATAGCTGGGTTTAACAATCAGCTGGCAAAATGTCTGGTTTTCCAGCCCCTGTGACCCGGCTCCGGTGTATCCCTGTGGCCTTTTCTCTTTTTCTACCCATAGTTAGAAACTCTAAGGGACAATGAATTTGTGGGAGAAGTTTGTCTGTTTCTCCCACGGTTGTACGCCCCGTACCTGGCCTGACGCCTGGCACGGAGAATGCCGTCAATAAAGATTTGTTCAATAAACAAAGTCTTAGGCATGTTTTCTTTCTAAGAACTCATGATTCTGCAGCTACCCTGTGAGAGGCAGTGGGGGGAAAGGTTAAGGCTGCCTGAATTTGGATCCCAGCTCTGCCATTGACCAGCTGTGTGACTTTCAACAAGTTATTAACCTCCCTGTGCCTCACTATCTCTTTTGTGAAATAGGGTAACAGTGATAGTTCTCTCGTGGGGGTATAATTGTGAGACATCAATGAGTGACTGTGTTTCAAATATTGAGAACAGTAGCTGGTAGCCAGTAGACCCCCTATTGGTATTTGCTTTTATCGTTATGAGCTGTATCATCTACTGGGCATCTGTCCAGAAATCCATGATTTCTCTGTAATTTTTTAAACAATGCTTTAAAGAGGAAGTAACTGAGGTCCAGAGAGATGTTGTGATGTGGCTCGTTGGGGGCAGAGCTGCAAACCGGACTCAGGCTGTTGGCTCCAAAGCACAGACTCATTCCATGAGGTTGGGAGCCGTGAATCTGGAATACTGTGTTTGCCCCGTGCATCGTTCGAAATAGCTGTTACAGCTCCAGACTCTTTACATGCATTTACCAACCTATTCCAAGAGTCCTTTGTTTCATTCTGTTTACTTTAGGGGTGTGTGTTTGTGCATGTGTGTGTGACGTTAGTGTCCACCAAGTGGAGTTAAAAAATGTTAACGTTTTGTCAGATTTGCTTCAGATTTTTTACATAGCAAAACATCACAGATGAAGTTAGAGTCTACTCTGTTTTCCTTCCTGGATGAGATCCCTTCCTTCTCTGCCAAGGGAAAACCACTGACCTCATAGAATTTAAGAACAGAAAGGATTTGGGGGAGTCTCATCCACCCCTGCTGCTTGCAGATGACGGACCTGGGAGAAGGGGAGTCATTTGCCCACAAGCTGACGCTCAGACAGGTTGGGGTGGGTTCAGCCCAGCGCATCTCACATGCCGAGTGCCCGTGATATGCAGCCCAGGGCCGGTGCTGGCAGAGATGGAGGTCACACCCACTGCAATTCATCCATTTAAAGTGTACAATTCAATGGCATTTTGGATATTTAGGGATGTGGGCAACCACCATAGTCAACTTGAGAACATTTTCATCATCTCATAAAGAAACCCCGTACCCTTTAGTTATCATCCCCCATCTCTCCGGCACATTCCCCACAGCCCTAGGCAGCCACGAATCTACTTTCTGTCTCTCTCTGTCTCTGTAGATTTCCCTGTTATTTTTAATGTTACCAACCAATTTAGCCAGTGCATTTCCTCCCCATTCTTCTCTTTGCCCATCGCCCAGAGTCAGCATAAACCAGGGAGGGCGGGATAAGTCAGTAGGCAGCCTCCTCTCTCCCTAGGAGATGAAGTGCGGTGGGACAAGGGGGTTGCAATTTCATATCTTTCCCTTTTCTATTGTCAACCATGGAAACAGCTATTTCTGTTAAGACGTAAATTGAATTACTGCTCTAACAGAGGCGTAATCAGCAGGCTTTGGAAAGAGAGATGACTTGCTCTGGGGAAAGAGGGCAGGGTTTCATGGAGGAGAGGGGTTGGAGCTGAAATGTGGAAGATAAATACGGGGTCAACAGGTCAAAAGTGGGGGCATCAGGGACAAGAGACAAAGGCTTTGAGGTGGCGGGAATCTTCCGGCTGTGTGGGAAAAGCATCGACTCTACAGAGCTGAGCACGCAGAGGGACTGAAGGATGAGGGTGGGAAGCTAATGAGAGCCAATGTTTACTGCATTTTTCAACTTCCATTCATTGTTGCCCCCTTAAAGAGAAAAATTAAATTTAAACATAATTTATCCCTAATGCAAGAAATTAAATAGTAAGGAATATGATTTTATTGATATGGTTGAGATTTGGAGGGCCACAGACTATTGTAATATCTGAGATTTTTCACCTTCCGAGAACCAATTTCCACCATCACGGGGCAATACGCCCCGTTGAGAAAGCAGGGTCTAACTAATGCTCACTAAGCACTTTCAAATCTCATTTAAGCCTCAGGTTAACCTTACGAGAGGGCACTAACATCATAATTCCTGTCGTACTGATGTGGAAAGTGGAGCTTGTAGAGTTGAATGAATACCGCATTGAGTGAGTAGCAGAGCCAAAATTTGAATCCAGGCAGTGCAGCTCTGCTGCCTGAGTTCTATGCCATGTGCCAGCTTCTCTCGTGGGCCTGAGCTGGGCCCTGAAGACCTTGACCCCTGTGTCAGGCCTGCTCTCCTCCACCCTAGGCTGGTACTTCTCTTCTTGCTGTTGACTGAGGACTCAGCCAGGTGTTCTTGGGCCTGGCCTTGCCATAATACTTAACGACCCCTAGCAAAGGCTCAGAAGGAAGGCATTGGATGGCAGAATGTTCTGGAAAACCCAAAGCCTTCAGTGGCTCCTGCTGCTTAAAGCATGAAGTCCTGACTTGCTGGCCTGGGCTCTCCGAGATATGGACCCTTGTCTGTCTGTCTCACTTTGTGTTTCCCAGGTTCCCATAGGAATGTGCACCCTCTACTCCAGCCCCTGAGCCCTGCTTCATTCCCAGAACATGCCACATCCTCCCGAATTGTGGGTCTTTCTTAAGACGCCTTCCTTGGCGTGGATTTCCTGCCCCTCTCAAGTCTCTCCTAATTTTATCCCCACAGACCTTATTTTTTCCTTTCTCCTTTTTTTCTCCTCCTCCCTCTCATGGTCTGCCCCAACCTGTGGGATGCTTGTCCTTCAGTGTCCCCGTGCTAGTCACCCTGCCCTGGAATTCCCTAATGTTTGTGCACACTTCTGCTTTACGACATTGACTGCCACTATCTGTTTACACGCCTGTCTCATCCACAGCCTGGTGACAACAATAATAAAATAATATCGTTGTTGTTGTTAAGAGCTAAGATCGATAGGGTGCTTACTATGTGCTAGGCATGGTGCTAATTGCTTTATATAGAGCATCTCATTTAATCTTCACATCAACCCTTCTTCAGATACTGTTGTCCTCCCCATTTTACAGACGAGGACAATGCGAGTCAGGAAGGGTGAGTGTTTTGTTAAAGGTGGCACAGCAAGGAAATGGTGGGGAAGGATTTGTATGGGCTCTGACTCCCAGACTGTGCTCTTAACTCTACATTATCTTATCCCTTCACTTGCTTCAAAATCTTTTGATTACTCTCTCATTTTTACATATGTTTCCTATTTCTTTCATTATCTATTTTTTTTTTTTGAGGAAGATTAGCCCTGAGCTAACATCTGCTGCCAATCCTCCTCTTTCTTTCTTTCTTTTTTTTTGTTTTTGCTGAGGAAGACTGGCCCTGAGCTAACATCCCTGCCCATCTTCCTCCACTATATATGTGGGACACCTACCACAGCATGGCCTGCCAAGTGGTGTCCTGTCCGCAACCAGGATTGGACCCCACAAACCCCTTAACTGCTGCGTCACTGGGCTGGCCCCTTTCATTATCTCTTGTAGCATAGCCGTGCTCTATATGTCTGTTGAGGACACCTCATGGATCCTTGTGCCCCGCTGCCCTTATCAGTCACTGATATCGTGTGGGCTATAGGCCCCAATAGCCATTTTGAATCATTGGACTTGATGTTGAAGTAGCTTTAGTTATTTTTTGGGGGGGAAGGGGTTCTCAAATTGAAATTATAAACAGAGAAAGAACCATATTTTCAAGATCTTCCTCTGTGACACAGAGCTTATTTATTGTATCAGTGAAGATGCTTTGGGCAGCAAGTAATAGAAACCATGACTCAAACCGGCTTGCTCAACAAGGCCCATTGGTTCTCATCACTGTAGGCACAAAGTAGAAGTGCATAGGGTTGGTCCATGGAGCAGTTCAACAACGTCATAAGGTGCCTGGACTCCTATCTTTGTCTCTGTCATGCACAAAGTCAGCTTCCTGCTAGCTGGTTCTCCTTGGGGTGGACAGGGGCTACTTGCTCCCTCATTCACAGCCAAAGAGAGAGTAAAACCTCAGCGTGGAGTGACAGTCCAACCCTCCAGTCCCTCCAGGACATATTAGCTCAAGTACAATGACAGAAATTAGAGACTGTCATAAGCCAAGTGATGTGAGGCTGGTTTCCTGAACCGGTTATATACAATGTATGTTACTACATCTAACAATTGTGCCTATCATTGGACATACCTCCTAGATAACCCGCATAGATATATACACTTACATGGGCAATTACTATTGGTACCTTATTTCATAGGTGAAGAAGGTGGAACCCAGTGCCCTGTTAAAATTACTGAAGCGTAAATGGGAAGTTGGAGTTTGAACCCAGATCTGTCTGTACCACACTCCCAAGAATCTTCAGAGCTTCCCAGTAGAGAGCGTTGCCCTCCTGGAGAGTGCCCTCCTCTTTGAACACTGCATGCCTCATACAGGGGAGCCAGACAGCTTATACAAATACCCCAATTAACAAGAAGACGCGTCTCATTTGTCAGTGTTAAAGGTCTTTAAGCCACATGTTTATAGAGCTGACTTAGGGCGAAGAAATCGATAGGCTGTCTAGTCTGATTGGTTCCTGTCTGTCCAGGTCTCTGTCTCAATTCTTCATTTTCCCGGGATCTGTTTGGCGGTGGAGGGTAGCACACTCCATGGGAGAGGCTCATTTTGGCAGGACAGTCTTTTTGATAATGTGCAAAATCACTTTGAACCCTAGCAGATGGGCAGGAGACTAGGTTGGCTGAGTACCCACAATTCGTCAGGCACTTTGTACGTGTCATCAGCTGATGATAGGAGGCTTTCTGTGCCTTGAGGTCTAGGTGCACTGGTCTTGAACCTCCTGTCGAATCCTTGAACTGTGGACATTGACGGGTCTGTGAGTTCCAGTTGCGTGGCTCCCACCTCCAGCCCCAGGAGTGCCTGAGTGTTGGGTCCATCCCTTACCACATCAGCCATGATGCACGACTTATCCGCTTTCGGCTCCCACAGCTAAACACAAGCAAAGAATTTAAGAGTTTTGGAGGGACTAGTTGGAGGCGTGGTCGCTGTTGTAAGAGTTCTCAAACTTTGGCGTGAATCTGAGGCTCTGGGGGAGCTAACAAAGAACACAGAACCTGGGCTCCATGGAGAAGGATACGATTTGGACTTCTGAAATTTAACCAAGGTCCCTGGAGTTTGTTCCTGATACCAAACAAACTCTGTACTCCAGGAACAGAAACCTTTATGGGAAAATAAGTATTGCGGGTTCTTAAAATTCCCATTGGCCACTCCATCACCGTGGGGTTTTAGCAGACCTACTTGTCCCAGCCTCTTCCCATTTGATTTATTTTGTTGTTTCTCCCCTGCCTTCTCCCTTTTAGAAAAAATAAAAATTCCCAACTCCCCATCTACTGCCAAGAGTTTTATGGGTCATTTTACAGATGATGAAACAAGGTCCAAGAGTTTACATCATATACATAAGTAAGGTCACCTGGCTTAGCAAGCGCTACACCCAGTTGTTGAATGCAGGCTTTCTGACTCCAACACCTAGAAAATAGCAGCATTGGCCAGGATTAATAAGGCTCACATGAGCATTCTGAGTCCTAATTCTGCTCTGGGTTCCTCACCCCCAGATGAGCGGATGAGGAGGTTGGACATTCTTGTCTTAACGAGGATGGATGGAGTGGGGAGGCTTTTAGTCAGAGCTACTCAAATTGGGATTCTGGAGCTTTGAGCCTGCTGGGCTATTAACCAGCAGCTGTAAACTTTGGAGAGTCACTTCCCTGCCCTGTGCCTCAGTTTCTACTCTTTCATCATGACCTCCTATTCTCCCTCAATCTTGCCTTCAGCCCCACACACCTGCTCTCAGCCCCATGAAGGAGCAATCCATATCCCCCTGGGCTGTCAGACCATCTCCGCCCATCAGACCATCTCCGCCCATCTGGACTCCGTATTTGAACACACGAACCATTTTCTCATCATGCTCAATTCCCTGGCTTCCCATTCCTTCCTTTATCCCCTAACCCAGCCACAGACAGGATCGACGTGGCCACCTGTCATCCCAGCCTGAATGCATCTGGCGTGATACACTCTCTTCTCTTCTGCCACTGCTCCACGGGCAGAGCGCTTCCTGCAAATGCGTCTTCTTCACTCCTCTTGTTTAGCTCTGTGTCCCCTGCTTGTTAAAGTTAAACCCAATGCAGAGAATTCCTGCTGTCAGCTGGTGCCCCCACCATTACTGCATTGTAACCAAGAGCTTTAGGTGTCTCTCCCCAGTCTGCGCTCCTCAACACCAGCAAGTGTATTTTTGCTCCCTCTTTCTAGGATCTGCAGCTCGAGTGTCTTTTCCTGCTCCTTCTTGCATGTCTGCCTGCCTTTGCAGCCCTCCACCATTTTGGAGTTTTAGCTGTATCCTAGTTTTAGGATAAAAAACTCACATTATTAAGGTGTCCCACAGCCTCCTGTCTGCTTTCACCCCTGCCTACCCCTCTAGCCTCGTTTTGTACCACCCTCCCACTCGCCTGCTATGCATCAGACACACTGGTCTTCTTTATATTCCTCTGATATACCAAGAGCACATCACGCCCCCTCCCACGACAGGGCCTTTGTGCATGCTCTTCCCTGTGCCAGGAATGCTCTCTCTTACTCTCTCGTTGAAGTTAACTCCGGCTGTGTCTCAGGTCTGAGTTTGGTTGCTCTTCCTCTCGGAAACCTTCTTTGAGCTCACTGCCTTGATCAGATGCTCCAGTCATACACTCTCACGGGCTTCTTTCTTCGTTGAACTCATCAGAGATGTGATTTTGCATTCATCTGTGATTGTTACTGTACGTGTACCTCCACATTTTGTTATATATGTTGCTTACAGCCCTACCTCAATTGCTGCCAGAATCTTGTACATAGTAAGTACTCAACAAATTTTTTTTGAAAGAAAGGAAAGAAAAGAGGAAAGAAAGAGAGAAAGCAAGAAAGGAAAAAAAGGAGACAAGGAAGGAAGGTAGGAAGAAGGAAGGAAAGAAGGATGATTCAATGGCTTACTAAGGTCACAGTTAGCAATGGGTTGAACTGGAATGTGCACCTGGGTCTTCAACCTCCAGAACTCCAGCTCTTTCCTCTCAACAACAGCGCCTCCTACATCCCAACACTTTGCATCTCTGTTGCAGCCCTGTCTGGCTTTTCTTCAGGATGTGCTTTCTCTGCTGTGGCTTCTTCAGATGGCATGTGAGAGCATCACTGATCCTGTTCATACACTGTGTTTACCTTTTCGTCATGTTTTTACTGTAGATGACACTTGATTTAATAATTTTAATCAAGAAATGAACTGTATTTATTCTCCCAGGCAGTTTTTAAGGAAAGGATGTGATTTTCTGAACATCAAATAAGTGCAAGCAGGGCTCCGGTAAACCTTGTGTTTGGGGAAGCGATTTCCGCGCTCCACCTCCTGGTGGGGCAATGACATTTCTGTTCATTCTAACCCCCCCGGCTTTGGGGAGCTCAGGTTCCTCAGTTACTTGTGTTATTATTGACTATGGCAACAGTGATCTCCCCATTCTCTGCCAAAGCATAGCCGTCCATTCATTCTCTAATTTTTCCAGCTGTGTGCACAGTCATAAAACAGTTTGGGCTGTGACCCCTTTCACCCCTCTGCCGTGGAGAGGGGAGCTGTCCTACAAGGATTGCCCTAACTCTGGGTCTGCCACCTGTCAGCACTGTAACCTTGGGCAAGTGCTTAACTCTTTGACCCTCAGTTTCCTCCTCTGTAAAGTGGGATTAATAATGTCCACCTCTTGGAGTAGTTGGGGTGATTACATGGATACTGCTCTGGACTGAATGTTTGCCCCCCTGCTGTTCATATCTTGAAATTGTAACTCCTACTGGGATGGTATCTGGAGGTGGGGCCTTTGGGAGGTGATTATGTCTTGAGGACAGACTCCTCATGAATGGGATTAGGGACCTTATAAAAGAGACTCCAGAGAGCTCCCTCGTCCCTTCCACCATGTGAGGATACAGAGAGAATACAATGGTCTATGACCAAGGAAATGGGCTCTTATCAGACACGGGATCTGCCAGGGCCTTCATCTTGGACTTTCTGTGTCCAGAACTCTGAGAAATAAATGTCTGTTGTTTGTAAGCCACCCAGTTGATGGTATTTTGTTACAGCTGCCCGAATGGACTGAGACAGATCCCAAGGGTGTGGAGCACTAACGCCAAGGCCTGGCTCCACTAATGAGTTTAATGCACTCCCTCCGTGTCATTATCAAAGAAGGTTCAAGTGATATGTCCCAGCGAATTTGGTCACTCACCAGCTAGGTGACCTTGGGCATTTATGCTGTGTGTGCCTCAGTTTCCTCATCTGTGTAATGTCCTTAATAATTCCTGTTTTACCTAACTTCATCAGTTAGTATGAAGTGACCAAATCAGGAAGTAGTTGTGAAATTGTCTTGAGACGTGCATTCCAGAAGTGACCGCCTCTTTTCAGCAGTAACCTGCTGTTGCTTCCGTAGATACCTGATCACTTTGACTAAATACACATGAGTGTTTTCCCAAGCCCTTTTGAACGACATCCCTGAGGCAATGAAATTATCCGTTCTATTGTAATTCAACTCAAGGAACCTTTACTGATTGCATGGCATATCCCAGACACTTTGTGTGCCTCGTAGGCCTTAAGACAAAAATCAATACATGGCCCACGGAGCACTAAGTAGGGATTAGAAGTGGAGAAATCACATTTCCGCTTCACAGGAGACTTCATCGTTTGCCCATTATCCCCTAACAAGCTGCCGCTGGGGATCATCCCCCTTCGCTTGAGCTCTGTGAGGCCTAGGAGATGGTCCCACCTTAGCATGAGCATATGCTTATGGAACATGGGCTTCTCCAGGCTTCGCTTTGCTGAGTTCTCATCAGGATAAGCCCCTCACGTTCAGCTGGCTCATCACCCCCTCCGCCTTGCATAAAGAAGCACTTTGCTTATTTCTGAGGGGCCCCACAGTTCTTGGGGAGGGTTCTTTCACGTCGCTCTGCTCCGGCCCCAGCAAATATCAGCCCATTGGTTTCCATTGCTAGAGCCTGCTGTGAACATACTCAAGCTTCTGCCATGGGCAGTGTGTTCTGGTGCCTTCCCAGTGCCAAAATGCACCGCACCTTTATATGGCATCACACCTCTCCCAGAGCCATGCTGCGTCTGGACAGTTCTTCTGGGCTGGGCTGGTTTTCTCATGCCTCCACGATTAGCTGATGGGATGGTGGCTGGGGCCACTGCTTTATTTGTATCATCCTATTTATTTCTCACATATTCACAGCAATCCTGGAGGTGGGTATTTTTATTATTCCTGTTTTACAAATAAGGAAACTAAGGCCCAGAGTGGCTAAGTAACTTGCCATCATCCTATATTTAGTCAGAAGCCAAGCTGGGATTCCAGCCCAGCTCCCTCCAACTCTAGGCTTCTGGCTTATCTTGTATGACATCCACTAGTTTACCCAAATAAATTCAGCCTCTTCCTGGGACACCATAGCTGTCTCAATGGAAAGTGCGCATGTTTGCACGGAACATTCTAGAGTGACCAGGTCTGCATTTTCACCCTCATCTCCCAGATGGGCCTTTGGACCCTGGACAGACAACTGGCTCTCTTAGCTCCTCCCTGATGGGAAGGCATCACGGAGGATGTGATCCTCTCTGATTCCACTTTTATTAAAATGCTAATGCCAGGGCCTGCTCCTGACGGTCACAGCGTGCAGTCTGAGATTCGGGCAGCAAAATCCTTGCTGGGTTCGGAGTTTGCAACAAATGTGTCAGAGCAGAATCTGGGCTCCTTCTGTAAACAGCGCCTTTTGGCTTCTCCTCGTTTCCGCTTCTCTGGGGAAAGATAAGGTTGACACTGACTCAGAGCTCTTTAGCACGCTCTCTCTCGACAAGACCAAGGGGATATTTAAATCCTGCCTTTGAAAGTTTACCTCCAGGCTTGGAGGAATCTCTTCTTGTTTGTCTAGTAACCAATTTATTCATTAATTCATTTAACAAATACATACTGGGGCTCTGCACTTGCTACGATAGGGGAGACAGAGATGAATTAAGCATGACTATTGTCCTCTTCCTGGTCATATTCCTGTATCTTTTTGTTTTTAAAATGATCTCTGAGGGGCCTTGGTCTAGCTATATCTGCTCTGAGAGCCTAGTAGTAGGTCAAAGGTCACCCAGACAACAAGTGACACAATTAGGATTTGAATCCAGATCTTTTTCATCACAATTCCAGGGTTCTTCTAGCTGAAGTCTGAGTGTGTTCTCATTTTTAGATTAAAACAAAAAAGGAGAGAATTGGTGATTCTTCAGTTTGGAGAAAGGCACCAGCTGTTATCACTCATTTGTCCCCTCTCCCATCCATCCATTCAGCATTCACTGATTTACTGAGCATGCACAATGGCCAGGCAGGTGCCGGGGCAGCAGGGGTAAACACGATAAAGTCTGTGCCCTGGAGGAGCTGCCACTGTCCTGGAGGACAGAGGTGGACAGAGCATCATTACAGGAGCTGAGGTGGGGGCACGCACAGCATTGTGGGAGCACTGAGGAGGGGCTCTAACCAGCCAGTGGGGCTCTGGGGGCAGGCTCAGGGGAGGGCAGACTAATTGCTGAGCTTTGAAGGGAGAGAAGGTGGGTTAGGGTGGCTTGGAGGGGCTGAGTGAGAGAAAAATGCACACAGAATTTGGAGTTTGAGAGAATTAACTACAAGTAACCTTGCTCTGACTGGAGCAAAGCCCTGTGGGGAATGGAGAGAGAGGCCAGGATGGTGAAGGGCCTTGTATGCCGTGGCAGGGAATTTGAGCTTTACCCTGCAGGAAAAGAAGAAACTTTAAAGTACTTTAATCAGAGAAGGAGCAGGATTGGATATATGTTCTAGAACAATGATGCTGGTGAAAGTTAGGAGAAGGGATTGAAGGTGAATGTGAGGGGAGCGAGAGTGGAGGGAGAGATGGCTTTGGAGGTTCCAAGACATGCAGCACCTCTGTGTGTCAGGACTCTGTTTGAGCCCCTTAATATTGTCCCCATTCTCCTCCAACAAGCTGCACTTGGAGAGCATCCCATATTATCCTGGAGGGTCCTGAGTTTCCCAGGAGAGAGACAGTCTCGCTACTTCAGTACCAGGTGCAGGGTGCTCCTGGGCTCATTCAGGCTGCACTGGGAAGGCAGGGGGAAAGCATGTAACCACTGGAGGAGGTCAGGGTGCTCCTATGTAGGAGGTTTAGGGTGAGCTTTAAAGGATGAGTAGAGTTTGGGATGATGGACCATGCACTAGGAAGGGGATTGTGGGAAGACTTTGTAGACAGAGGGATCACCATGTGCACAACATTAAGGGAAATAGGCTATTGCACAACTCTTGTTGAACTTACATTTTTCTTTCAAGTTGGTCCTCCTCAATTAACCCATGCTAAATTAATTGAAGTCATTAGTGATCAATACCAGTTCACGTTTATCAAGTGCTAAATTGTGTGGAAATGCCAAGAAGTCATGTTCCTCTGAGGCTTTCCCTTGGAGAGTTGGTTGTATGGGGTGTTATGGGCGTCACATATTAAAGGGCTCCTCATCAAGCATATTTGGGGAATGTTGGGCTTCAAATACATGACCATCTGGCAGTGAAACCCATGCTCTGAATCACTGTGCCAAATAGGTGCAGACAGGTAAGGGGGAGTCTTTGCCAGATCCAAAGCCACAATCCCTCACCTTCACTGTGTACAGATGTTAACTGCTCTGTGATTTGTGTCCCCAGTAGGCCTGGAGAGATTGACATCATGGCAGCAGAGCCGTTACAAAGCATGCATTTGCTCTCTCCAGGTCTGGATTGGTAACTCCCAAGGGAAGTGACAGGCCCATAGTCATCTCTGATCCTTCAGAGCAGAGCTTGTTGCCAGGTTCTGCCACTTTGCACCTCTCTGACCATTTTCAAGGCCTAGAGTGCCCCTGGACATAACACAGTCCTAAGCCATACCAACTTCCCATTCACTGAGACCCCTTGAAAACTCTATATGGCCTTTGTCAATGACCGTTCCACCGTGGGGCCATCTCCACCTCTGGCACAATCTCCCCTGGTCTGGTCCTGCCAACTCCCTGTTCTCTCCTAACACTCCATGGACACAGGCCCCAAGGTCCCAGCTTGCCTCAGGTTCCTGTCCTCTTTCGTTATGCAGTTCATGACAGAAGCTAAGGTCAGAAGGACGTCTTTGGGATGTGGAGGGAAAGGGAACCCAATCCTCTGACTGCTGACCAGAGCCCTCTGTGAGAAGCACAAAAGAAAGGGCATGTGGGGGAGATTCTAGGTTGATCGTGTGTTCCTAAAATAGCTGCTATAATAGCGTGGTGCAGTGACTGTTGAAAGCTTGAGTGAGCAATTGATTCCAGGCTGAGAGATCAATGAGAGGAGATTGCAATGCAGGATTACGAAGAAGCCAACCGTGACCCCTGCACTCATGAAGCAGCCACGTCTGCCTCTACCACAGCCCTGTCACCTTGTTGTAATTGTATGTCTGGTAGCCTTTCTGTGCCTCTGTGAACTCCTGGAGGTTAGAGGCCATGACTGGCTCATCTTGAACAGTGGCTGGCTTGCAGTTTGTGTTTGACTTACGATGCTCACAGAATGCCCTATAATGAAGAAACAGAGGCATAGAGCAGTTGTATTACTTGGCCACAAAATTAATAAGGTGGCAGAATGGTCATCTAAACCCAAATCAGTCTCAGTGCAAAGTCCACGTCTGAAAGAGTTAAAGAGAGTCCATCTATGCACGTGGGGCTTATTTCCCCAAGGACATGTTGGACTTCCTCTAAGCTTTCCTCAAAGGAACATATGGCCATTTATTTACCAGAGTGACTATGCTCTGGGAAAAAGGAAATGTCCAGACCTTTTTTGGATTACTGGACATTAGCTCTGAATTCATGCTAATCTCTGAGGACCCAAAATACCATCGTGGCCCACCAGTCAAAGTGGGGGTTCATAGTGGTCAGAGGATAAATGAAGTATTAACTCACTTCCAACTCACAGTGAGCCTGGCTGTTCCATGGACCTGCCCTGTGGTTATCTCCCCAGTTCTCCAGTAAAATTACTGTAGACATCCTTGGCAACTTGAAGAATCCCTAAACTGGATCTCTGACCCAAGGGGAGAGGGGCATTCTAGTTGGAAGGGCTAAGTAGAGGGGCCTGGAACTTCCTCCTCCTACCAAGATCATAAACCAGAGTAATACTGCGCCCCTGGGGGGCATTTCAGAGTTTAAATATCACCATTAAAGTCTTAGAAGGCACATAATTGGGGATTCCTATCACTGTCCCATTTAACTCACCAGTTTGATCTCGATGAGTGTCAGTGGGTATTGCGGAGTGGCTGTGGATGATCATTAACTTAATCAAATTGTGCCTCATTGCAGTTCCCATCCCACATGTAGTATCTACACTGGGGCAGATCAACATGACGTCTTGTACTTGGTATGTACTTATTGATCAGGGTAATGCCCCTTTCTCCATATCCATTTTCAGAGACCACCAGAAGCAGCTTGCTTTTCTGGCAGGGCCAGCAGTACTCCATGATACGTTTGCCACAGGGCTACATTAGTGCTCTTGCTCTCTGTCATAACATAATACACGGAGTTCTTGATGGTCTTGACATCCACAAAACATAATACTGGTTTGGGACATTGATGACATTATGCTGACTGGATCTAGTTAGCTAGAATAGCAAGTATTTTTGATGCCCTTGAAAGATATAAGTGAATTAAAGAGTAGAGGGTAAACTCCATAAAAATTGAGGGCCTTCTACCTCCGAGAAGTTTTTGGGTGTTTATTGGTGTTGAGACTGTTCTGATAGCATCTCCAAGGTGAAAGACGTGTTGCTGAATCTCACACTACCTACCATGAGTAAAGCAACACAATGCATGATAGGTCTTTTTGGATTTTCATAACACATTTGAGTGTGCTACTTTGACTCATGTGCATAGTCATCTGAAAGCTACCAGCTTCAGTTGGGAACCAGAGCAGGAGAAGGCTCTGCAGCGAGTTCAGCCTCCAACACAAGTTCCCTTACCAATCAGATCTCATGATCCAGCAGATCCAATGATACTCAAAGTGTCTGAGGAAATGAGGAGACTGTGGGAAGCTTCTGGACAGCATCAATAGAAGGATCACAGTGCAGACCTCTAAGACTTTGGAGCAAATCTGTTTCCTCTTCTGCAAATAATGATTATCCTCTTGAGAAACAGATTCTACCTTGCTCCTGGGCCTTGGCAGAGACTGAATCCTAACCAGGAGACATCAGGAGACTGTGAGCTGAGCTTCCTATCATAAATCGAGTGTTTCCAACCTGCCCAGCCATAGGTGAGGATACACAGCAGCAATCTATCATCTAGTGGAACTGATACATGAGAGATTGAGCTTGAGCAAGTTTGCAGGCGACAAATAAGTTGCATGAGCAAATGGCTCAGCCTCCTTTAACAGCAACTCCTGTTGCACTGCCTCCTTTCCCTCAATCTATGGGCTTAGCAACATGGACCCAGTATTACTAAGACTGATCGGGCTAACACTCCTGCTAAGTGCCTAATTTTCCATATGTAGAGAGTGAAAATAAGTCCCTGGTATTGCACCATTCCCTGCAGGACCAGCCAGCCACCAAGTGGTATGATTACCTTGGACTTTTTCCATCATGAAGGGGATGAAGATCCATCCTCAGTAGAATAGACACATATTCTGAACATAGATTTGCTTACTGACCATCATGCCATTCTGGACAGTGTGATTCCTGATTAAGGAACACATTTCACAGCAAAGCAAGTGCAACGATGGGCTCATGCCCATGGAACGGTGAGGTATCACTACATCCTTCATCAGTCAGGAGTGTGGCCTTACTGAAATGTGGAATGGCTTATCGAAGACGTATTTAAAGTTAGGAGACAGAACTTAGAAAAGTTGGGGCTCTGGCTCACAGTATGAAGTATATTTTTTTGAATCAGAGACAATTATATGGTCCTATTTTTTCCACAGCTATAATACACCAATCCAGAAATCAAGGGGTGAACTTGGGAGTGGTACCTTTATGTTTAATAATTTGCTGTAGAGTTTTTGCTTTTTCTCCCCAAAGCTTAATTTCTAAGGTCTAGAAATCCTAGTCTCCAAAAAGAGGGATTCTGTCTCTAGGGGGACATAGCAATTGGTTACAACAGATGGTGGTGAGAAATAAAATTCTGTAATGCAAAACATACTGAAATTGTGTAGTTCCCTGTTGCAGTGGATAGTGTTGCCTCGTCTAAAACACCCTTACTGAGAGCGGCACAAACTAGTGTCTGATACTCTCCAGGGAGAAATAATGTCATAGGGAAAACTAACCACACATCTGAGGGATGCAATCACTATGAAAGAAACACAAGAATATGAGATTCAGCTATACTACAAAAATAAAAATTAATGGTCCAGACAAGTCATAAATTAAAATAAGCATAATAATTTTTCCTACAGAGATAAGAGAGGACATTGGTAATAGGAAGCAGGAGCAAGAAGTTAATAAAACAGAACCAAATTGAAATGCGTGGTTGGAAAAATATGATGTTAAAATAAAGAACACAACAGATGGGCTACATGGTAGAAAGCCTATTGTCAAGAAGAAAATAGCTAGAAGGCCAGCCTGAGGAACTCTCCCAGGAGGCATCAGGAGGAATAAAGAGTTGAAGAAATGTCAATAATCTTCTAGTAGAAGTCCCAGAAGCAAAGGAAAAAATAAATGGAGGGGGGGAGAATAGTTGAAAAAATGATTTAGAATTTTCCAGAATTAAAGAATGATGAAAGATCTTGATTGAAAGTTTCCATAGAGTGCAAGATAAGGAAAAACAGATACCTTTAAATGTTAGAGAAAAATTTAAGACTATCAAAGAAAAAGAGAAAATCCAAATATCCATAACAGATGACATTTATCCAGTACTGTTATCTGGCAGGTACTGTCCCAAGCACTTCACGTGTATGATCTTGCTCAGCCCTTGTAGCAACCCAAAGATGTGGGGCCTCTTACCATCCCCATTTTACACATGAGGAAGCTGAAGTACAGAGAGTTTTAAGTAACTTGCCCAAGATCTCAGTCAGGATATGGGGAGATGGCTCTTGAAGCCGGCAGTCTCCTGCTCTGGAGTCTGGGTTCTTAAGCACCAGGCTCTCCGCTTTGAAAATTTCCTAGAGAGAGCAGACGGATGACCCACTAAGGAATACAAATCACCTTGGCATTAAACATCTCAACACTAACAGTGGGTTCAAGAAGACAGTGGGGAAATAATTTCAAAATGTTACACGAAAAAATAACTTGTATTGGAGAATTAGCTAAACTAGATTAAAGAGGTTATGTAAAAATTGCATGAAGAAATACATACAGTAAGGAGAGAAGCAGTCTTGGCTGTGGTCCATTAATTTTTTTAAATACTGTCTCTGCTAAATGCTGGGAGAATTGTGACCCTGACAACCGTTTCCTCTGAAACTCTAGTTGACTGCTTGGGAAGGAGGGCAGAGGATAAATGGTGGTCGAGTGGGCTTGAGCTTGTATCCTCCATGCCTCTGAGAGCTGCTGAGCCAGGGCCAAGGTACCAAGAACTGAGGCCCTCATTAATGTTAGACAAACCCAGTCATTTCCTCTCCGTGTAGGTTGGTGGACAGAGATAGATGCAAGGGAAGATCATACAGATACATGAATTTTATGATGCAATTTCCAGGCTGTAAAATGGACAAGATGGATGCTCTTGAAAGCCCCTGAGATAATAATGAGGTGAATGATTGGGTTTCATTTCTACTCAGAGTAAATATACTCAACTGGGCTTTTGTTGATCAACCTTTAACATCAGACACGTGCAACTTTAGTGTTTGCATTAAGGAACTGCTGTTAAAAGGTTATCCAAGGGCAAGTGCCCTCATTCCAGTACCCACCAAAGGCCCACCATCATAGACCCACACCATACTGATGTTAGATGGGTTTTTTCTAGGGTTCTTAATTGTTATAGATGAGAAACTGAGACTCAGAGAAAATGAGTCGTTTTCCCCCCCAAGGTTATCCAAACAGTAAAGGACAGCCAACACTTGAACTCGTATTTACTCAGTGATGCCCCATATATTTATTGAGAGTCTACTATATTTGTCAGACACTCTTCTAGGTCTCGTAGTACTGCAGTGGGCAAGACAGATATGGTCTCTGCCATCAAAGAGTTGACATTCTAGGAAGGAGATCATGAGTATAGGTGCAAACCAAGAAATCCTCACAATAATTAAGAAAGTGATAGGTGTGAAACAAGCAGAAGAGGGTGATGACATAGAAAGTCATGGGGATGGGGTCAGGCTACTTTAGACTGAGGTGATAGGGAAGACTTTCTGAAGAGATGCTATCTGAGATGAGATTTAGTCATTTCAAAATGTGGGTTGAGGCCAAAAGCAATGCAATGGCCTTAGGGCAGTATAAACTTGGCAAGCTGCAATGGAAAGAAAGTACATGTTTCTGAAACAGAGTGGGTGAGGGGAGATGGTATGAGATGAAGTGAGAGAGATGCACTTGGACTAGATCGTGCAGGACTTTGTGGTAAAATGTTTGGATTTTATTCTGGAGGCAATGGAAAGCTATGAAAGGGTTTTAAGCTAAATAATGTCATAATCTGATTCGCGTTTTCCAGAAAGATCACCCTGGCTGCTGTGTGGAGAATGAGTTGTAATGGAGCAGATGCAGGCAAACCAGGTAAGGGGAAATTTATCCAGCAGCAAAGACCATGTTTCCAGCTAATCTCTGAAATTCTTCCCAGTCTCATTGTCTCATGATTGTATGAAATTTATCCAGATAAACCCAGTTTGCATCTTCTGATTTCTTTTCAAGTTTTCCCCCAGCGTGCCATGTTTCAACCATCTTTCACAGTACTCGAAGAAACGTGTACAACAAAAAATGTTAATTTTAATTGTTTATTCATACAAAAAATCTTTGCTGAAACTTTGCTTGTGTTCCTGCTGAGTGCTAGGCACTCTGCAAGATAGTGGAAATAAAGAGATGAAAGATGTGGTCCCTGCTGCTGAGTGTGGTACGGGAGACTGACAAGTTAAAAGTCAGAAGGCTGTGTGCACAGAACGGGGACACACAACTTGGCAGCAGTCCGGCATACTGGAAAAGCCAGGTGTACTGACGTGGAGACATGAGTGGGAGATAGAAGACCCATGTTGGAACCTTGGAAATGCTTTTGAGCTTAGTTTTGTATGACAAATACATGTGTACCTGTCCAAGAATGGAAGGGAGGTTTAGGCAGAGGGATCAGCATTTGCAATGGCAGGTAGACAATAGGTCATAGGGATGGTTCAAATAATTTCCAGTCATTTTTTTTGGCTGGAGCTTAAGGTAAGGATGTGCAGGGAGAGGGTCAGGGAAGGGAGGGTTAGGAGTTAAAATGTGTGGTAGGTAAGAGCCCAGTCTTTCTTCTGTCTAAGACACTGCTTTGAATCCCTGCTTTCAATCCAGGTGTCCTAGGGTGTTGCATTAGTTAGGACTCTTGGTTGCAACAAAAGAGATTTGCTTAAGCTAGTTTAACCAAATCGGAACATTTGTCATTAAGTTCCAGGGATATGTAATGGATTCTGAAGGAGGGATATAGCTGGGCTCCTGGTGAGAGCTCAAACCAGGTTTTGTAGAACTGTAAGAAATCTAAAAGGTTTTCCATCCTTCATTTCTACTTCTCTCTGCATGTTCATTGAATAATTCTTACCGCAGACTGATTTACCTGCTTCTCAAGGCCACAAACACTCCCTCATTTTTATCTCCTCTGTTCAAGAGACCAGACAGAATGAAGCAAAAATCACAGACTCAGATTCAAATTCCCAGGGAAACATTATCATGAGTTCATTTTGAGTCAAGTATTCACTCCAATAATCTGCTGCCAGGAAGGTCAGACCAGGTGGTAAAACACGGCTTCTGGGAGCCACCCTTGTACTCATGTGGTTTGTGAGGTAATTTATATAAAATTCTTAGCAATTTGCCTGGCATGCGGTGATTGTTCCATAAATGTAATTTCAGTGAGGTAAGAGATGTGGGCAGGGGCCAGTATATAAATGGTCATGTTAAAGACTATTTATATTTGATAGTGTCAAACAATGAAAACAATGCCTTTCACAGTCTCTGGCACAGAGTAGAGGATAATGATATATGTTGTTATTTTTGTGTCAAATGCTCTGCTATGTTTTTGTCTTCCCCCGTAGCCTGTTGGTTTCTGGGCTACTGAGACTTCATGACTAGATCCTCAGAACCTTGGACAGCTCCTGAGACACTGAATTGTAACCGCTGCTGCCAACCGCTTGCTAGGGTCTTCATGCAAATGAACTGCCCATTATCTCCCACACCTTGTCCCCATGACCTTGGACTTTCTTGAGCCTTACAGCCAGGCCTAACCAAACCTGAGTCCACTATGCCCCAGAACAGTACATTTTGGAATACTGCACACCCTCCTCCCTTAGAATCTGAGACCTTCCATCTCTCATCCCTCAGTTTTAGCTTTATCCTTCTTCCCACCAACTCATGTCAACAAGATCCCAGCATGCCTTGCAGCCAGCAGTGCCAGAGTTATCTCATTGTGGAGAAATATTTCTAGCTAGGACATTTGCTGCTTTAATTAGACTAGTTTTGACAAGCTCCGAAACTTTGTTTTTGATTTTTATCTTTGGGGTGATTTAAAGCACCATAAAACTGTGTAATTGTTGTGGGCAGGTCACATATCCACCAACATCCATCTGCTTCCTCAGAAAACTAACTATCCCAAGCTTGGAATAGAGCATGGAAAGCAGACAATAAAAAAGAGATTGCCATAGGTTAATGCTTTTCTTCATGGCAAATAGTTTTTTTGTTTTTGTTTTTACTATGTCTTGTGTTCTTGGCAGTATACGTAAGTCACTATTTTGACCTTCCTTTCATTTTCAACCAATAAAAAATAATTAACGATGATATTTTTGGGTTGTTGCTTTCAGAGAAGGTGAATATGTTTGCATGGTGCCAGAGAGTTCACAAAGAAAACTTATGTGAATGATCTCATTTAACATAAGCCTAGGAAGCAGCACACAGTGGCAATTAGTGGTCCCATTTCACAGATAACAAATATGAAACTTAGCAAGGTTAAATGCACAGAGAAAGGTAAATTAGGCTTAATGAAATAAGTATTTATTGACCATCCACTTTACTGCCATGAACACTGAGAAGATGCCAAATACAATAAAAAGTTACTTGGAACTTCTCTTGAATATCCTTTTTCTTGCAATCACATATTCTCCTCTCTGCTCTTATATTTATTGAGTTTTGGTCACTGGATAATTTTCTTCAATAGAGCATCTCAGTATACTTATTAAGGCCACGTGGAGGTTTCAGTTCTCGGAAGGCGATGTATGGAGTCTGTGCAGTTGGTTCTCCTCTTAGAAATCTGTGAATTTATAATTTTGTGACAGACTGTTGAATTCTATTTCTACCACAGGCACTGGAGAAATCCTTGCCCTCTGCAATTTCTCTTTTCTAAGAATTATTCGATGTAAACAACCTTTTGGGTATACCCTTCCTTACTTATGTAGATGAATTTAAAAAATTACCTTCCCAGGAATGTTTAATTTGGTCTATTTAATAAGGGGGAAATAATCTTTAGAGGTTGAACGGTGAAATCTTAGGCCAATCTGACTAATGTGTTGACTGTAGGCAGGCTGCTTCTCTCAGCTTCTGGATAACGCAAGCCTAACAAAATCATCATGAGTGATAAATAAGATTACTCATGACAATTATCCAAAACTTGTCCAGGCCTCTTCCCTTTTAATTGATCTGCTATTTACTGCATCCTCCACTTCCCTTATCCCATTACAAGACGTTTACATCTCAATTCCCCTTTTCAGAATTAGCCTCTGAAATTGCTTTTCCCAGGGAATGGTCCAGTGAATACAAATACATTGGGGGAGTGATTTTCCTTCCTCTCCCTGTTGATCGTGAAACTGTCATCCTTCTCCATCCCATACATTCAACCCACCCCTGATTCACGTGTTCCTCCAGCTGAACCTTCTGGGTCTTGGCCATGAGCACCATGGGAAGAAAATTGTGACTCAGATCAAGCTTGTGATTTATGAACAGCCATCACATCATGGAAGGGCACGTATTGGAAGTAAATCAGAGGAAATGAAAATTAAGCATTTTCCTCTCAGCTTCCCCTCCTTTCTTGTCTATTAGATGCTCCTGCTACACTGAGCTGCCTCTGGGCCCTGCCACATGCTGTTACTTCTGCAATGGCTCACCTTCTGCTCAATTCCACCTGTGAAATCCTGTCCATACTCCAGCATCTCCGTGAAATGACAACTCTCCCCTGTAGTGTGATGTAGGCTTTCCTTGCTTTGTGCGATCAGAACATTAGTAAATAATGTTTGATCTGTGTTTTGGGCCAGGTTCCCTAGAAGCTGAGTCTGAGAAGTTCTCATGAAAATGATTTACTGAAGGATCGCTCAAAAGAGGGACCTGTGAGGGATTGAGGGAAGTGGCACGGGTCAAGGAAAGAAACAAAGGCAAAAAACACTAGGCTTCATGAACTCACACAAACAGAGACTAGAATGGCGGTTGCCAGGGACTGGGGGTTGGGTGGGAGAAACGGGAGATGTTGGTCAGAGTAGAAACTTCCAGTTATAAGATGAATAAGTTCTGGGGATCTAATGTACAGCTTGGTGACTATTGTTAATGATACCGTATTACACGCTTGAAAGTTCCTAAGAAGGTAAATCTTGAATGTTCTCACCACAAAAAAGAAATGATAATTATATGACATGGTGGAGGTGTTAGGTAACCCTATGGTGGTAATTGTTTTACAATATATAAATGTATCAAATCAATAAGTTGTATATTTTAAACTTATACAGTGTTACATGTCAATTACTTCTCAATAAAACTGGAGGAAAGAAAAGAAAGAAAACTGTAAGGGAACATAAGCAAGCCCATCTTGTTACACTAAATGGCCCCAGCCCCTCCTCTGTGTGACTATTCACTGCTCTGCACAAACTCTAAAATAATTCACATGCTCTCCTAATATATGGCCTCTGCTTGTGTATGTACTCCCCTATACTGATAAATTAAAATTTTTTTCTGAGCTTCTCTCCAGGAGCAGGCTGACCATAGGTGGGAAACACAAGATACTCATCATCACCAAAAGAAGAAAAGAACAATGAAAGACCCTTGAGTCTGTCAAGCCTGAAGGCCGTCATTTCTAAACCCCCTCCTTATGGCCTATTTTCCCTATATAACTTCCTCAAGAGTCTGTAATTCTTGAAGATGGTTTTTTGAGATACTAGTCTGCTATCTTCCTGATTGTGCTGGCTAATAGAATTGAAACTTCCTTTCTTGGTCCCTAACTCGTGATTAATTGGCTCAGATAGCTGCAAACAGAGTGAGCCCGTTGCTCAGTGTCAAAGCTAGGCTTCAGGGGAAGTCTGGCCTCAGCCCGACCTCACTGGGAGCTCAGGAGTGTGAACTGCACACAGTAGTTGTTTTACCCAAAGAAAAGGTGGCTTCTGATTAGCCACTGTCTAGGAGCTGCTCCCTGCTGTGCAGGAAGTATAACCTCTAGGCATCTCCAGGGGAATATGCTCTCGTGGGTGAGCCAAGGGGAAGCCTTCAGGAGAGGGTGCAGATCTGAGCCATCAGCAGCCAACACTGACAGCTGGGGATGAGTGCACCAGCTTGGTAGCAAGATCTGGGCAGGACACCAATGTCATCTGCTATAAGTAATCAATGAAATCATTGTCACATTTATCAGATATCTAGCGGACCTCTATTCCAGGCACTGTTCTAGGCAATTTGGAATCAAAGATGACTGAGCTGTGTCTGTGTGGAAGTTTCCTAAAGGCAAACAATCAAGCACAGGGGAGTGACACAGGACCCAGGCCCTGCACCAGGGACCAGACGGGAGCTTGTTTCTATGAACAAGGCAGAGTTGCAGTTATGGATTCTGGGGCCCAGCATGGGATCAGCAACATGTGAAGTGAAGTCATGAAAGCTTTTGAATTGTTATTAGCTAACTCCTCTGCTAAGTCTGAAGAAGAACAGGCTTGTTCCTGGGGCTGTTGGGGATGAGCCTAAAGATTTGAGTCAATGGTTCCAGCTCAGACAGAGGTGCTGTTCAAGGGGCAAGGGCTCAGCAATTACATTGGACAGGATGCTAATCAAACCAGCTTCAGAAAAAAAGGAGAATTTGCTGGGTTATAGCAAGAACCAGGAGCTGATCTAACTTGGGTTAGTACAGGACCAGGGAATTATGAAACCGTGCTCAATGTCTCTTGCTCCATCGCTCAGCTCTGCCTCCCTGTGTTATCTTTATTCTTATACAGCTTCTATCCCTGTACTGGCTTCAGGAAACTCCAGGTTACATTGTTAGTTTAGCAATCCCAGAGACTAGAGAGAGACCCTTTCTCAGTAGGTCCAGCAAAAGTCCCAGGATTGACTCCACTGGGCGGATTTTGCTGGAGGAGGTCATTGAGAGATCATGACCACTGGTTGATGCACAAGCTGGACCCAGGCAACTGCAGGCTCCTCACCCCCTCCCCTGTCTGTGGAATGTATGTTCCATCCACTGTTCCGACAGTCCGAGCCGTTTCAAAGACGCAGCCTTGAGAGAGTAACATGTTGTTGACACATCTGGATGGTCTATGTGACCGAACCCTGCTAAGGACTCTGTATAAACTTTTAAGATTCTTTTAAGATTCCGGTGAGTGGGTGCAGAGATCTACTCATCTTATAAGTAAATTCCCTTCTTATTAAACCTGCCGCCTACCAATCTGGAGTGGCCTGCCTCTTTCTTTGGTCTCTCCTTGCTCTTCGCATACGGGGGCCGGTTTATGAGCCAACAGATTTGAATCATGTGATCAAAACCGAAGCATCACTGTTGCTAGAGGATGGAGTTTACTGATTGGTCTGGCTAGGCTACAGGCCACCCACCCGTGGGACCTGTGTGGTTAGCCCCAAGTAGATCACACGGGCTGAGAAAGGCAGAGTGAAAAGAAGGCTTCTTTCATCAGAAGAGATATACAAGGAAGGCAAAAATCATCAAATCTGTTTTACTGCATCTCTCTACCATTGGGTTTTCACATTTCAGTTTTGTAGCTGTATGGAGCATACGCATGGCAAACCACAGGGCCGTGAATTCATTGCCCCTGGCAAGCTCAGGACACGACTGATTTGACAAGTCATATTTAATGCTGGGCTTGTAAAGAACTTTCTCATTTTCATCTGACAGTTTTTATGATGGAAGTCAAGCTCACTAGTTTATAATTGACAGGAGTTTTATTCATTTTGGAGAAGTTACAGCATCCAATGGCCTGCAGTTTGCAATCTATACAGACATTTCTGTTAATCTTGCAGAGCTTGAGAACTCAGCTTCGACATTTTGTCACCGCCTCGTCAATTTCTAGACAGGTGACTTCACCCCAATCTCTTCGGGCTGTTTCTCTCCTTAAATTCACGAGTTATTTCCTTGGACAAGGCCAGTGGCAGAGGCTTGAATATTGTTGTTTGTTGGCTTGTGTAACTTCTGGGAAAATGATTTTCGTGCTATGAGGTGAAATTGACTTTTCATCTTTGGTGACCAACCACTCCGGCTCACATTTCTCGGGTTAGGAGGCACACAAATCTATTAAGCAGGTAGATGTGAGCTCTGAGAATCAGATTGCTTACTTATAGAGAAGGGGAGAGTAATGACTGATCCCCAAGAAAGCTTCAAAAGAATTATTCTAAAAGTTATTCTTAATACATTATCATTTAAAAAATAATGAGTTGTAACTTAAAGACTCTAGGTTTTTGATCCACAGCATTGAGGGAAAAATCTCCTTTCTGCTCCTAAATATCCCATTATGTTTCTCTGTTCTAGTCCCTACACACCACCCTGGGAATATGTATGTGCCATTCTTTCACTGTAGTCTAGATTTTGAACTTCTCAAGAGCAGTCATTCACTCGGCTATGAATTTAGTGAGCATCTTAATTTAAGCTTGGGTAAAAGTCACGTGGATGGTGGAATGGTTTCGGATGGTCTGTCGGGTTTGGAATAAGGGGGATCAGGATGCAGACCCTGGAGAGAATGGGATTTGGAGTGAAGTCCCAAAGCTAGGCAGAGCATATTGAGGCCTCACTGATGTCACAAATATTTATTGGGTACTTGTGCTGGGTAACAGGTGCTCAGAGACCACCAAGTCATGGTACTGTCCCTGGGGAGCTCCTGGTCAAGTGGGGGAGATGGACAGGTAAACACTCACCTGTAACAGGGTGCAGCAGGCAGGGCTACCACATTGGGTAACCTGCACCCATGGTTCTCCATGAGGAGTGGTTCTGCCATCCCACCCAACAACTGAAAATGGACAAGGGAAGTTTGGTTATCCCTAACGACTGGACTTTTCAATGGCTAAAGATGTTAGCTAGCCTATCATGCATGGGACAGTCCCACGAAATAATGAACAGCCCCATCCAAAATGCAAATGGTGAAAAAACAGTATTGGCTTGTAGATATCATAAGGATATGCTTCATCGTCATCACTGTGTTTCTAGCATCTAGCACAGAGCTGGCACATAGTAGGTCCCTGATAAACATTTCTTAGATGATTGAAACTAGATCAAATGGAAGAGACCACATAGGGTGCAGGAGGAGGACAGGCAGCCATTTGTGGAGAGGAGGCATCCACGTATCTGAGACTCAAGCCGGGCACACGAGAGCCCAGGCCCAGGCAGCAGGATTCTTCCAGATGCCACTTGCAGTGGACACAGGCTTTCTTTAAGTCTTCCTGCCCAGGCCAGGACTGTCTCAGCACTTGGGTGGGGCTTTGCCCATGAGTTGAAGCCCTCAGGGTCTGAACCGAAGCGGGACCAGAGATGAGAACAGCCCACATTATGTCTGTCAAAGCTTTTGGTCACCCTCCAGCACCTAGCTAGGGCAAATTCCTTAGAGACTCAGTGCAATATCCTCGTGAAGAGCAGATGCATTAGACTCTCTGATTCCATCTATTTCCTTCAACAAATATCTTTGAGTATTGCCATGATTAAGGCATTGTTCTAGGCACTCAGGATACAGCAGAGAACAAGAAAGACAAAGTCCTTGCCTTTGTGGAGCTCATATTCTACTTGGGGAAACAGTAAACACGGTGGGAGCAGTGGTGTTGGTACACACAGGCCAGGGGAGGGTTGGGGCTGTGTTACACAGGCTCTTGGGGAGGCGTCTCTAACAGGGAGGAGGTGAGGAAGAAGGCCAGGGGACTATCAGAGGAAAGAACATCCTGTAGGAGCAGCAGCGTGTGCCTGGTGAACTTGAGGCAGAACGAGGAGGCCAGTGATAAGGGATGACATCAGAGAGGTGGCAGGAGGACAGAGTATGTAGGACCTTGTAGGTCATCGTGAGGATGGTGGCTTTTGCTCTGAGTCAGATGGAAAACCATCAGAGGATTTTGAGCAGAGGAATGAACTGAATGGGCTTGTTTTGAAAGGATTCTATTTCACTTATTGGTTGCTCATGGCTTAGAACAACAGTGACTTGTTTTCCCCCCAGTCCTGTGGGTTGACTGGGCCATTTTTTGCTGGTTCCACCTGAGCTCATTCAGCGATGGACTGGGCTCAGCTGGGATGCCTGGCCCTCTCTTTCCATGAGGCCTTTCATCCTCAAGGAGGCTACACCTGGTTGGGCTTCCTTCTAAGATGGTGGCAGCATTTCTGGAGAGCACACACTTATTAAGCTTCTGCTTGCCTCATGTGTGCTAAGTCACATTGCCAAACCCAGAGTCAAGGTGGGACTGTACGTGGTGTGGATATCAGAAGACATGGTTTATTAGGGGCAGTTAATGTAACAAGCTACCACTCTGGCTGCTCTCTTGAGAAGAGACTTGACGAAACGAATGGCAGAGCAAGGAGGCCAATTAAAAGGCTATATAGTAATCCAGGTAAAAAATGGTGGTTCCTCGGTACAGAGTGGTAGCATCAGAGTGGTGAGAAATGGCCTGATGATGATGATATTTTGTAGGTGGAACCTAAGCAGTTTGATGATGGACAGTGCATGAGATGTGGAAGAGAGGGGAGTTAAGGAGGACCCCCGGATGTTTGCCTCCAGCACGGAGTTGCTATATACTGAGAAGGTGAGACTGTGGGGTGGGGAGGTTTTTTTGCCACCCATATAGAGGGAGTTGTTTTGGACTTGTTCAGTTTAAGATACATAAATATATCAGACGTTAGTTGGCTATACTATTAAGGGTTTGGGGGGATGAATCTGGGACGCAGAAACAAATTTTGGAATTTCCAGTGTATGGATGGTGTTTAAAACTCTGGACCTGGAGGAAAGCAGCAAGGAGTGAGTGGCTAGAGCAGAGGAGGGGTGGGAGGACTGAGACCCTGGTTCTCCAACGCTTCAAGGTTCGGGAGATGAGGAGGAACTAGGAAAAGAATCATGGGAGACCATTAAAGAAAGCATCTTAAGAACGGGAGAGTGATGAAGTATCTCGAAAGGGGCTAATAAAATCAAATAAGACTACTGAGCGCTCACTATCACGAGACTGAGATATGTGGAGGTCATTGGTCACTAAGCAAGAATGGCTTCAGTTGAGCAGCGGCTGAGAAAGCCCGATCATGGTGGGTTCAGGACAGAACAGGAGGAGAGAACTGCCAGCTCTGCCACCTGCTACCTGTGTGTGCTTTGGGCATACGCACCATTACACATGTCTCATGTTCCCCACCTGTGAAATGTTGACAATAATGGCCGATATTTCATAGGGTCAGTATGGTAAACAAGTGAGATAATCCATATAAAATTATTAGCACAATGCTGGCATACAGTTAGCACTCAGTAAAGTTAGCTACTATTATTAGAGTTTATTTTTTGGTAAAAGTTTATTTGATTGATTCGTTCTTGACCCAGAGGGTCATTAATTGCAGCAATGGCTAAGGAGAAGAGATTTTTATGTTTTAGAGACAATTGAGAAGAAAATGTACAACTAATCCACTTGAAGGGCTTATAAATGCCTTTGATGAGTGGCAGAAAATCCAGTGACTATAATTCTTTTTTTGTTTGTTTGTTTTTTGTTGTTTTGTTTGGGAAGAAGATTAACCCTGGGCTAACATCTGCTGCCAATCCTCCGCTTTTTGCTGAGGAAGACTGGCCCTGAGCTAACGTCCGTGCCCATCTTCCTCTAGATTATATGTGGGATGCCTGCCACAGTGTCGCTTGACAAGCAGTGTGTAGGTCTTCACTGGGATCTGAACCGGGGAACCCCGGGCCGCCGAAGCAGAAGGTGTGAACTTAACCACTGTGCCACCGGGTCAGCCCCCTCCAGTGACTACAATTCTCAGTGGTCTGGCTTTAAAAGATGGTGCTGGAATCCTGAGTCTATCACTTAATTGATACTCTCTAATTAATCTAATTAATCAATTAATCTGATCTCTCTAAGTCTGGGTCTCATCATCTGTAAAGTGGGCATGTAATAGTACTCACTTTATATGACATCGCTCTTGCACCTGGCATTAAACCGGTCCTCATTTAATACCAACTGGCATGACAATGGTGCTGCTGCTGCTGATCTTGATGAGGATGATGTTAGCATTGAAGCATCTCTTTTCTTTGCATCAACATATGTGCAAAGAAAGATACTGCTAGTCATTCATTAAAATGATTGAAACGTGTTGTCTACCCTACGCAAAGTCATGCCTCGGACCTGGGCACTGAGGCTATCTATGGTGAGGCTGATGGACGAATCTTCTTGTCCTGCAAGGACAGTTTTAAAGCTTCCAAAAATGAAGCTACACAACTGAAACAGGCCAAAATTTTCCACTCGTGAGTAAATCTTCTGGGACAAGGTTGAGGGAAGTTGACAGCTCAGTCTCAGGAAACCTGCTTTGCTCTCCCCTTGGTTAAATTTATTTTCTGTCTAAATAGAAATTTTCAATTTTCATACTTTTTAGCCTAGTGGTAATAAATTCAGCATCCAGAACGTTTATTTGCAAGAGTGCCCCTGGTTTGCTGACTTTGCAGAATGGTAAAAAATGGGACATTGTTACGCTGTTTCTATTTGCCATGTTGTTTTTCATTTTCAAATGTGATTATAGACCCCACCTGCTTCTGATCATTTGTTCCCTCATTTTTGTGCATTTTCCACTTTTTCTCCTTTAGGCTCCATCCTCCGGATTTAACAGGGCTCCCTTGGCCATACATAGTATGTATTTCACATCCTCTCAATCTGTTGCGATGTTTTACCGTGTGCATTTCACAGCGGATCCTGATTGTAAATGGGTTGTAGAAACTTCATTGGCTTCCTGTTTGTGACATTTCTGATGGATGGTCCCTATTTATAGAGAACAGCGTGGCGTGTGCAAAGTTACACGGCTCCACGCCATGCTTAATGGATTGGAAGGAGAGAGCTGGCGCTCCCACTGTGAAGAGAATCATCTGCTTCCTTTTCGTGCAGCAGTCAGAAATGGCTGGTGATGGAACCCAGGCTGTGAAAGGCCTGCAAGCCTGAGTCCAGTCCTGGCTCTTCCACACAGCTTCTGGGTTCCTGCAGAACTCAGTCCCAGGAATAATGCGGGGGCTTGCAGTGTTAAAGGGCATGGCTGCTGGGGTACACCAACAGATGTGGAACCCGCCCTGGGTCATTTGGCGGTGTGTGTCCAGGTGAGTGTCCTCATCTTAAGGGATGGTGATGAACTGTGCTGTGTGGGCTTCTGTGATTTTTGGCAGGACTGCCCACCTCTCCACCATAGTTCAACTAGGGGAGAAAACTTAGAGTAAAAGAAGAGAGTTGGCCCCAGTGCCCTTTGTTGTCAAATTAATGGCCTAGGATTGAGGGTGGAAATAGAAAAAGTTCTTTTGTTAGAGCCTTATAAAGTCAAAATTATGTTAGCAGAAGGAATACGAAACACTCATGTAGACCTGATGAGAGTTTTATCAGGAGATTAATCTTCGTATTTGAAGGATTTCTGATTTATTTTAGATAATTGACACATCAGAGGTGAATCCTTCTGTTGCAACCAAAACAAAATATTACCCTCCAAATGGCTTAAGAACAAACAGAATTTCCTGGCTCACATAATCAAAAACTCTAGGTGGACTCAGATTCAAGTGTGCTTTGATTCAGAGACCTCAATAATCTCAATGGGACCCAGTTTCCCCATCTCATCTCTCAGCAACTTTTTCCCTCCACTATTGGACAGGTTCTCTCCTCGTGGTTACAAGGTGGCTGCAGCAGCTCCAGCTTCATATTCTTATAACTCCAAATCCAGTGGAATGGGATTTCTTTCCCAGAAGTTTCATTGTGTCTTAACATTGACTGGGTTATGTGTCCACCAATCACTGCAGCAAAACTGGGGTAAAGCTCGGATAGGCTTGGTTGAGTTATGTGCTTCATTTCTGGAGCCAGGAATTGAGTTTATGCTGCCATAAGCATATATATTAAGAGTGGGTGGTCTGCTAGAGAGAAATCAAGGTGCTGTTAGCAGAAGAGGGATCAATGAATTCTAGGTGGTCAAATCATACCTGCTGTCCATCATACCTGAGGAGAAAGATAACTAAAATCCAGAGTGGAAGAACCCCCTACTCCATAATTCTTCCTCTGCCACCTCTAGGACTCATCCACTGTAGCCAGAGGCAGAGATTTAGCAATGAAGAGAAGGCACATACCAGATGCTCAAAGAATATTTGTTGAATGGATGAATGAATGAATGCTTTGACTTACAATATATGCCAAAGTTTGTGCTATTTACATGTCACAATGTGTATTTAGGACTTTCTGAGGGATGAATAGTATGCTTTATCAATTGGGAGGAGTGGATTAAGGGATGGAGCATCTGTGCTGAGGGAGGAGGAGAGAAGACAAGAATGCCGTAAGTGTCGAAGTGTTCAAAGTAGGGATGATTCCAAAGGTTTGGTCAGGAAAGCCTCTCTGGGACTGGAACATTCCATTTCGTGGTGCATTGGGATATGGCGGCTAGATTCAGGTCCCATCATCAGAGTCTTTGCATGTGCAACCACTTAAAACTTGGTCAGGGCTGAGTATGTAAGTGTTCACTTCTGTGCATTTGGAGGATAAGGGGGGACTGGGCCCCTCTCTCCTTCCCAAGTTCCCCTCAGTGGCAAGGAATGAAATTCTCTTCATCTCTCACTATGGGGCAACATCCTGGAGAAGATAGCTGTATATGCTTCCCCTTTGAGGAAAGAGTACAGAGACCCTCCTGAGTCCCTTTCCTTAGAAGTAAACAGACTACATACAGTCAAAGAAAGAAGCCCATTGCATAAACTTCATGAGATTTAGAGCTCTGTGTGTCAAGTACAACTGAACTTGGAGGAATGACCCAATAAAAGGTAGTGTGGGGCTCAATTAGAGCACGTACCTTTGTCTGCCTTGTTCTGAGTTGTAGACGGTCCTTGATATTCATGCTCTCTTTTTTGTTTTAAATCAATTTTCATATTGCCTTTTGACATCCCTAAATAGTTTTCCATGTGTTGAATTTGGCCTTTCTGTTGCTACCCTCCTAATGATGATTTTGAGCCATTTCTTGGGGGTGGAGGGGGTGGGATGCGCTGCTTGCCAAAGGCCATGTGATGGAGAAAGAACCAGGGCTCTGTTGACTCAAAGGCAGTTGGTGGTGGGTGTGCAGAGAGGAGGTGCTGCCTTTCCTGCCCTCCTCCCACTGTAGTCAGGAGGCAGTGATGGTTCCCATTTCTCCAATCCCAATTCTCCTCAGCCCAGGTGACAAGGGGCACCATTGAGTCTCCAGACCACTTAGGTCTTACAGTCCATTCTCCAATCTCCTCTCCAACCTCCTGGTGCATCAGAGCACACTTCCCTTGCTCCCTCCTTCCTCTGTGGAAGGGTGGTAGAAGGTGCTATGTTGTGGGTGGGGAGACCCACCAATCCATCACAAAGATTGTTTTATAATGCTGGCCCCTCAAATTTCATCCAGTGACCTTGAATATCACTTGTTGTAAAATAAGCTTTTTACTGAAGCATAATCTACACACAGAAAAGTGCAGAAGTTGTAAATGTATAGCTTGGGAAATCTTCACAAAGTGAATACACCTGTGTAATCAAAACACTACCTTAATCACGATTGCCAAAAATCAACCACTACCCTCATTCACTATCAAATATCTTCACCTGTTTTTGACTTTATATAAATGAAATCATATAGTGTCTACTCTTTCATGTTAAGCTTCCTTGGCTTGCCATTATATTTGTGGGGTTCATCCATGTTTTTGTATGTAGCAATGGTTCATTTTCAATGCTGTACCATTTATCACCACAAGAGTATATCACAATTTATTTATTTATTTGGCTGTTGTTGGACACGTTTTTCCACTATTGGGCTATTATGAATCATGTTGCTTTGAACCTTCTCTTACATGTCTTTTGGTGCATAGATGTATTTATTTTTGTTGAATATATACCCAAGCATGGAATTTCTGGGGTCTCACGGTTCACGTTTGCTTTTGTAAGTGCTCCCAGCTTTCCAAAGTGATTGTACTAACACAGGCTCATATCAGCAGTGGTGGAACAGACTTTCAGTGGCTCCACATTCTTGTCATTTTAAAAAATTTAACTCTTCTGGTAGGTGTGGTTATCTGTTATTGTGGTTTTAATTTGCATTTCTTTGTGATCAATGGTGTGGAGAATCTTTTCATGTGTTAATTAGCCATTTTGATATCCTTCTGTGAAGTTATTGTTCAAGTCTCTTAACCACATCCTATTGGGTTATTTGTGTTTTTCTTATTGGTTTGGAGGAGTTTTGTAGGTATCCTGGATAAAAGTCCTTTGTTGGATGTATGGACTACTGGTATCTTATTCAACGGTGACTTCTGATTTAAAAAAAGCATTAAATCTTAAGAACAGCTAACTTATTTATCTTTTATGTAGTGGTGACTGTTTTTTTTTTTTTGTGTTCTGTTTAAGAAAGCTTTCCCTCCTCCAAGACCATGTTTATATATCCTATATTATCGTCTATAAGCTTTATTGTTTTATCTTTCACATTTAGATCTAGAATTCATCTGGAATTGATTTTTGTTTATGGTGTGAGGTAAGGGTCAAGATTTTTTTTTCTACGTGGATATCCTATAGTCCCAATATCATTCATTAAACAAAACAAAATATCTCATCCCTGTGACTTTGCAATGCTATCTTTGTCCTAAATCAGGTGACTTTATACGTATGTGGTTCTGTTTCTAGACTCACTGTTTTGTTCTGTTGATCTTTTTTCTATCCTTGTACCAATATCATACCTTCTTAATTGCTGTGATCTTGATAATTTGTCATCTAACTTCTCTAACTTTGTTCTTATTCAAGATTTTTTTAGTCCTGAGTTCATGCATTTCCATATAAATGGCAGAATGGTATGGTGGTGGGGTGGGGTGCAGGGGAGCTGGGGTGGGGAGAGGGACATGGTAAAGGAAGTGGATAAGGCATACTTGTTACAATGTTGCCAGGGACTAGCCCTGGCTCGTTCCTTCCTTTTTTGCAGTGGGTTATGAAGAGGAACATTTGAGTCTCAGCCCTTTTCTTACCTAATTATGTGGTCTCTGGAAATTCACAATACTTCTCAGAGTCTCAGTTTCTTCATCTGTAAAATGGAACAGATGCCACATGCCTCACAGGTTGTCCTGAAGATCAAATATGATAATGAACTCAAGTGCTCTGTAAATGAAAGGGTTATGTTGTTGCAGGATGACTATCCAGTCAATCACATGACCTGTCTTTTAGTTATTACTTGCGGGTTTTAAAAAATATTTTGCCGCATACTTTTTAAAATATCCTCTAGGTTTTGCTATTCATCACATAGGAAGAGTTGGTCAGACTCAGCTGCAATCCAGACAACTGTGATTTGTGGTTTTGTGCTATTTTTTTTTTACATCAGGTTGCCTTCCTTACGATTCTGTCACTTTCAGAAAATGAAATGAAAACACAAAGCAATCCTCTCCACCTGGATTTTGGCACTTCTCCAAGGTTCCTACCTCCTTTTGTGGAAATGAGTTTTCTGAGTCCTGGACCCAGATTTCCCTGGGGGCTCCCAAGGCAGCTTGCACTAAGTGATGCTTGTGGACTTGAAGACTTTAAGTAGTGCTTGAGCGGGGCCTGGCTCGGAGCCAGGATTGGCCTGTGGGGGATATTTGTCTTCAGCTCCTTCCTCTTCCCTTTCTGCATCCTCCCAGACCTGCTAGAGTATTCTTGGCATTGTAACTCTCACCCACCCCATGAATATCGTCACCCTCTGGGACCCCAGAGTTACTCACTCCCCTGAACCAACTTCCCCAAGAAATGCCTGAGCTGCATCTCCAGTCTGTGGGGGGATGTTTTCCAAAGCGAATTCTACAAAACATAGTTCTGTGATATGTTCCATGCTATGAGTGTTCTAGGGTCAAATATATTTGGTAGACTCTGTTATTGATGGTCTCTTTTGTAAATTCTTAACATATAGCTTATTAAGGTCTCTGAGAATTCCTGTTTCTTTTTTACCAGTGGCCCATTATTTCTTCAAATATATATTTTCTCCTACCCTGTTCTCATTTTCTTCTCCTTCTGGGATTCTTATCACAAATATGATATTGTCCCACATGTCTCTGAGGAGGTCACTGATATTGTCTCGGAAGTCCCTATTTCTCTGTTTTCTCCATTATTTTTCTCTGTGTTCTTCAAATTGGAGAATTTCCATTGATCTATTTTCAAGTTCACTGATTCTTTTGTGATTTTTGATTTGCTGTTAAGCCCATCCAATTATTTTATTTCGGTTTTCCATTCTAGAATTTCCATTTGTTTCTTTTATATAGTTTCCATTTCTTTGTTGAAATTCTCCATCTGTTCATTCATTGAGATTATATTTTCTTTTGATTCAATGAACATAACAGCTGCTTTAAAGTTTTAGTCTGCTAAATAATACATCTGTGCTAGTTCAGGTTTGCTTTCCAATTGACTTTTTTTCCTCAACTACAGGTCATATATTCTGTCTCCTTGCATATCTAGTGCTTGTGAATTTTTTACTAAACAAAGTGGATAAAGAGTATTGATTTTTTTTTTTTATTGGAGGTGGCTCAATTAATAGCTGACTACCTTGCACTTGTGTTGATTTGGTTTTGCACTTTGTAAAGACTCATCTGTGGAAAGTCCACATTGTTTCTAAGCCCTATAATTTAGGAGAACCCAATTTCTAAATTCTGTCTGTGTTATAGATCTTATCATTCCTGTTTTCGGATATGTTAGGATGTGTTTAGTTTAGGCTGTACTATAGGGTGTGGTCTTTAAACCTAAATCAGGGCCCTTCTGTTGTCTCAGATGCCTAGAGAGTTAACAAGGTTATAACTAGGTCTTGCTCCTCTTTTGCTGGGCCAGCATTTCAACTTTCTGGGTACTACTCAAGCTCCAGCATCTCTATTCTTACTGTCTGTGGTAAGCCTCTGGTAGTGTTGCCTATTGCATGTGCAGCCCAGCCCTCAGTCAATGACTTGCAGGAACCACCTCCAACTCCCCTTCTATCTGTACAGCTTTCTCCCCTGCAATGCTCTGTTTCACAGATTCTGGCCACTCTGCCTCTTCAGCTCAGTGAGTTCACCATGCTGTGCTTGGACTCCAGTTCACAGCCAGGAAGCTCCCTCATAGAGAGCTGGGGTGATTATGAGGCTCATCTGTCCATTTCCCTTTTCTTGAGAATTTCAGTCTTGTGCAGCCTGTTGCCATGTGTCCAAAAACAGGAGACTTATATACTTTTCTCAGTTTTATGGTTGTTCATAGCAGGAAGGTAAGTCTTATACCGGAGAAACCATCATGGCTGGAAGCTCAGAGGTGATCATTTAAGTAACTGTTCTGCCATTGTGTGCCATGTAACCCACTTTCAAATGGTAGTGGTATTGTCCTTGCCTTCAAACCCAGTAAGTTCAGAAAAAAAAATCTCAAGCTCCCATCTTTAAGTATTCGTTTGGTTCTGAATTCCATACCAGTAAAAGCTGAATGTAGGAAATAGAAATCAATTTAAGTATTTTAAGCAGAAAGGCATTTAGGACAAAGAATTCAGTGCTAATGAAAATATTGGAAGGAATCGCTCCCAGACCATCAGAGAATCAATTCACCAAGGGTGCTTCTATTTCTGAGGCTGCCAGGGGAGTTTTCCTGGAGAAAAGGACTTCTGCTATGATTTCAAATACCTGTTGGAGAACAGAGCTGGAGAACTGTCCCTGAAATGTTACTGTGGAAAATCCTCACATTCCTATAGGCTTTGTTCCCAGCAGAAGCAGCCCCATGAAAGGGCAAGTGGGTTGGTTTAGCTTATTCCAACAATTCCAATCCCACTCAAATGCATCTAATTGGTAGAATATGATTGGTATCTGGACCTTAGCTGCAAGGGAGTCTGTGAAATGTGGATTTTAGTTTGCCAATCTCCCCTAGAAGGATGATGGGAAGGAGTTAGAATGAGCCAATCTACAGTATCCAGCAGATACTCTTCTCTCTGTTTAGGATTGCATCTTCATCCTTCAGGACCTACTTCAAATGTCACCTCCTCCTTCAAGCAGGTTTGTTAACTCATGTCATGTAGCTCATATACATATGACAATGTCTTTCCAAATGGTTTTATAATCATTTATGGTTCTCTTTTCCCCATTTAGGGAAAAAAAGAAAAACTCAGGGAGGAGGGTCATCTGTAAGTCATTGACTGAGGTTTAGAGACTGTGGCTTATTCATTCCTAACCCTAACGTCTAGTCCAATGACTGGCACATATTGCTGAATACATGCTTATTGACTGACTGCATGAATCTTACCTAAGGGAATAGTGATGCAGGAATATGACGTAGGAAGATGGCCTTGCAGGAGAATGACCTTGAACAGAGGCTGACTTTTGCCTCATCCCATATTCAGATTCTTCTACGTGAGCCAACTGATGAAGATTGAAAAATTCCACACAATTGATTATCTGGAGCCAGGATGAGGAGACAAATGATGCTTTGACTGAATTCTGCAAGATCTTTTAAAATTAATTCAGTTGCCAGTGGTTTGTGTGTGTAACTGCCATCTTGGACCCATGGGGACCATTCTGAGCCCTAGATCCAGGCTTTCAGAAGGTAGGTACTGAGTCACTTACCACCTGAACATTTCTGATCTGTGAACTGGGAGAAGGAACCCTCCCTTGGGGATGATACATACATGCGCTTGGCACATGGCTTCCCTTGTGGTGGCTGGGATGGATAACTTGACTCTTATAGGCAAACACTCTGATCCCCAAAGGAGCCCTTCCCTCTCCATGTTAACCTCATTAGATGCAGCCCATTAACTGCACTGGCCCAAATTCTGCCTCCTGGAACTTGGCAATGGGGCTAGAACTTATTTCAGGCTCATTGGAATCTGTGCTGGTCCTACATGTGATGGGGAAGCTTGTGTTTCTGTGTGCACACTGTGAGCCTCCCTCACCCATCTATCTACTACCTCCTGACACAGAATCTTAGCACTGAGACCTGGAAGAACCCGGGATGATTAGGAGAGGACTGGACTGGGTGCTAGAAAATCAGGCTCCTGCCCGGCTCTTCAACTTCTGATGCCCATGGCCAATCACATCCCCTCTCAGCCAGGATGGCACAGCCGCCAAACCTCCTTGAAGTTGGTCCGACATCTGTGTGCAATAGTTTGCCTTCAAGGCTTTTCTGGCGGCTTGTTTTGCAGTATCCTTGTAGTAATAGATAACTGATACTCTAACAATCCTCTCATTAATAATAGTCATTTATCTATTCAATAAATATTTGTTGAGCACATACTTCATGCCAGGCACTTCTCAGGTCTTTCAGTGAAGGGGACCTTGGGTGGTGAAAAGCTGTGCTGTCCTACCTGGGTGTTACCACCCCCTACTCTAAAGGGTGTGTTAGAATTCAGGGTTATTTATAAATCACACATTTGTTTTTCTGTGCGTGGGGGTGGGGGAGAGGGGATGCTGGTGTGAATCAGTCCCTGAGAGAGTGCTCAGTTATGAGCTCTAGATGAGTCCTGGACCCTGAATCTCTAGGCCCTGTCTTAGGTGACTCCACCATGGACTACCCACGCCACTCTCCATCTCCAGCCCAGGAGCTGTGGCCTGAGCGAGCTACATTTGTTTCTAACTGTGACGGAAATCACTGGAGAAAATACTTGGGAGAATAAAGTTCAATGCCAAATCTACAGGCCGGAGATGTTCTATAGGAGTTTAGGAAAAGGAATGATCAATAGGCAATAGTTCTTGGGAAAAGTCTTCCTGAAGAAGACAGAGTTTGACTTGGTTGATAAGCATGATGATCTTGATTATATTTACATATTATGGTGATTTATAGCTTATATTAGGGCTGTTAATAGCTACTCTTTCTGTAATTTTTTGGCTTCCTACCATGTACCAGGCATGCACTAAACAGTTTATATATATTTTCTTATTTAATTCTTACAACAGCCGTTGCAATAATGGCAGGTGATCTTTGTACTTCATTTATGAGATGAGGACACTGAAGTCCAGAGAGGTTAAGTGACCTGTTTAAGGTCACAAAGCTAAGAAGTGGCAGATTCAAGATCCAATCCAGGTCCACCTGCCTCCAGACCATGACCGTGTACTGCCTCTGGATGCCCTAGGTCCTTGACATAATCCCGTAGGAAAGACAATCCACATATGATCTTTATTCCTCATTTTGTGTGTTAAGAAGCCAAGTTCCAGGAAAGTCCGTGATTTCCCCAGGGCCAATTGCTAGTTAGTAACACAGCTAGTTCAGCCTAATATTCTGGATGATTTCATTTTAGTTCAGTTTTTAAAGTTGAAGGGGCCAGAACATAAACTCCGTAAATCCATTCAGCCCCTGGGGGTGACTACCGGGTAGGAGGAGAGCCTGCCAGAGGTGAGGAACAAGTCCATTATTTGGTCATGATTTCATCGCTTAAATTGGAGAGTGCAGACAGCTGGGCCTAATATTTATTTTCAATTGAATGTATCAAAACAAAGCTGGGAAGCATTTTGTGCTGCTATGGGTGAGTTAAGCAAATGGCAGAATGAGCAATTTTGCGTGTTGGGGCTTCAGCTTTTCAGAGACCCCATCTGGACTCCTCGTCTGCAGCTGCGGGGCCATTAGAAGCTCGTCTGCTCTTGGTTTTCCAAATGGCTCCGTCGCTGGTCTGTTCCCACCAGTCGTTTCTCCCTCAAGTGGAACAAGCACCTTCTAAGTCTTTATCTCCAAGACACACACCTCCACAAACGATGCAATTAAACCTGGGCACCGCCACACCCTGCTAGACAGCTGAGATAAGGAAAGCTAATTTTTCTCAGAGGACTTTTTCTAAATGAGCAGAACCTGTGTTTCCGCTTCTTGTCTAAAAAGGTGTTCTTACTGAATTCTAAAAGTAAAAGGGATTTTCAAGGCTATCTACTCCAATATCCTTCCAGGGGCCACTTCTTTCATTTATCTTGTTATTTATTTATTTATTCAACAAATAGACACATATTTACAATATATATGTGCAGCTAGGGAGATAGATGCCTGGCGGGCACAATACCAGGCATGAAGGGCCGCCATGATGGATGAAACAGGCGCAGCTCAATTAACACTCACGTAGCCAATATGGTGGGAGAAACAGACATTAAATAAATTATAGCAAAAATAAATCTATGTTCACAAAGCGTGCTTTGTGCCATCAAACACATAAAGGAGCTATGCGGAGGTGAGGCAGGTAGACCTCACCTGTGCAAGGCGGGTGTTTAAGCTGAGATAGGAAGGATAGGTAGAGAGGAGAATTAACACTGTGGGAGCAGAGCGGGAGATGTCACTGTGAGCTGCGGATGGTGGGGAAGTGGCGTTTGAGCTGGGTGTTGTAAGGGGTGAGTCTGAGAGGGTTTGGATGAGGGAGGTGAGTGTAGGAGATGTCCCTGGCAGAGGGCCTAGCATGGGCCAAGGCAAAGAGATGGATGTGCACCGGGAGTGGGGAGTGGCGAGGTCAGGCTGTCCACTGAAGGGGCCCGGAGCTCCCAGGGCGTAGACTGCTATCTTCTGCCTCTGCTCTTCGGTAACTGGCTTCCTGTTCGGTTCCTCTCCCAGTGCTGGAGAAGCAAACATCTTGCCTTCTGGAGAATGGTTAATGAAAACAAGTGCTCGCTCTCTTAATTAAAAGTAAAATCCCCCACAAACGAAGGCACACCACTCCTGCAGCTGTGCTTCTGGGCTCCTGGGGCTCTGGCTGGTGCACAGTGCGTGGAGCGAGAGGGGTGAGGGGTGAAGCACTTCCATTTGGGCTTTTCCACCCTCCGTGCCTGGCCTCCCCTGGCCCCCGACCTGAGGATGCAATGCTGACAGCTCCAGTGAAGGGCTTCCATCCTGTCTGCTCCATTCACCATGAAAGGCAATCCCTTGGCCCCCGAAGAGCTCTGACCCACTTCCCTGCTTGTGATGTTGAGAGAGGCAATGGGACAGATTGGGAAGAGGGGAAAGAACCTACACCATGTGGGACTTCTATAGAATTTCCCCCCTTTTTTGGAGATCTTGCACTTTTCTAAGAGATGACATGGTACAGCTGTTAAGAGTATAGGCCGTGGAGATTAGGTTCAAATCCTGTTTTTGTCACATGCTTGCTGTCTAACCTGGATGGGGCTGTTTGCCCTCCCTCTGCCTGTTTCATGATATATAATATAGGAATATAATGTTACTTTTCTCATTGGGTTGTTGTAAAGATTAAAACATATGAATTTATATGAAGTCCTTAGAGCAGAGCCTGAGCTACAGAAAGCACCCTAAATGCTGCTCATCTGTTCACATATTATCCCTTAACCATATGGAACCATCAAAGGATTTTCAGCAGGGGAAGGACATGGCCAGCTCTGCACTTTAGAAAGATTCCTGCCAGGAAGTGAAGAGAGGTGATACTGAGCCGGCACGAGGTCCCTTAAGAATCGATGCTATACCTTTGGCTCTGCTATCAGGCCACGCTCACTTTCAGTGGGAACTCAGGGTATATTTAGTTAAAAATAAATGGCCTTGACTTTGGTTTCTTCATTCTTCAAGTCCATTTGGGGGGACCCTTGGGAGTTCAACTAGAGCACTTCAGGGAGGCAGAGGCAAGCAGTTGATGGTGAAATGAGGCAGAAGTGGGCCTGTCTCGGGGACAGCCCTGCCTGCCTTCCAGCTGATGCAATTTCTCCTTTAATGTTGGATGCTCAGCCAGAGTCAGGAATGTTAGAGATGACCTGTTCTGGGCATAATTAATGATCCTGTGTACAGGAAAGGTGGGGGGTGGGGAGTTTGAATCTGCTCCAGCAATCCTTTTCTATTTCCCAGAGTGGCTATTTCAGACCTCCTCAAGGGTCCTCTGGCTTTGAGACCCTGCCCCTCCCACCTGTGCTCTAAGAAGTGTCTGTGTCCTCTGCTGACTGCCCATGACCCAAACCTCTGCAGCGTGGAATGCTGTCACCTTTTGCTTCAAGGACATCGGTGGGAAGTGTGGACAAGCCTCTCCCAGCAACCTGAACAGTGAAGTTAAGGAGGATGGTATTTAGCTCCAGGCTGCAGGGAGGGCTGGATCCTCAGTGACAGACACACCCTTATGTTCTTTAATAAACCTGTTTCTACTTATCTTTGTGATATGTAGGTCCCTCTAAAGAATGGGATAAAGGACTAGGACTCCTTTTGTTTTGGTCCAAGAGCAGTGCTGCTGGAGGGCCCTGACCTCAAGTTCTGAAAATTTGGTGCTTGATCCAAAAATGGTTGATCGGTTCATTATAACCTCCTGGAAAAGACAACTTGTTCAGGGGTGGCATATGATACGACAAGCCATTCTAGTGACAGTGCACTTTGTTTTTAAACCTGTTTGGAATGAGAAGCTCTTTCTTCCCCTTGAGATTACCTAGCCCTGAAGATATAAGACTGAAACCATCAGTGGCAACTATGAAGGAAGATTTTGCCTGGGAATGAAGTTAACACAGAGAAAAACAGAGTTGAGAAAGGGAGACAGACAGCTTCTTGGTGACATTCTTTGAGCACCTGGATCCAGCCATGCCTGAAGTCATTGCACTACTGGACTTTTCTATTACATTAACCAAAAACAATGCCTCACTTTTGCTTAAATAAGTTTAAGTTGGGTTTCTTTGACTTGCACCCAAAAAAGTCTTGGCTCACATAGGTAAATACTATTATCTAGATTTTGCAGATGAAGAAGTAGAGATTTAGAGAAGTTTAGTGACTTGGCTGAGGTCACAGAGCTAGCGAATAGTAGATCTGGGAATCAACCCCAAGCAGTCTGAATCTGGAGCCATTACCCTTAATTAACACATGACAAAGGTAAGCACTGGATGCTCAGGAGGTCAGAGAAGAGTCACCTAATGTGGTCTGGCATCGTCAGGAAATATTCTCTATAGAGGCTGATGCCTGAACTGAGAATGGCAGCACAAGCAGCCATTATTCCAGTGAAGATGTGGAAAGAGGCATGCACAAAATCACAGGAGTGTGAAACAGCACGGCAGGTACTGCGGCCCACATGCCATTCTGTGGATGGGAAGAGGCAGAGATTACCCTGATGCTCTGTCAAGGATGTAGGGTGGCTAGGAGCTCGGGCTTCATCCTCTCAGAATTTGGGGACAACTTAAGATTTTTGTGTGGTTGAGCATGAGGGTCGATTTTGCACTCTAGATATATTGCCTAAATAGGAATGTGACGACTGGGCTTCTGAGAGAAGACTGGAGGAAGGGAGACCATCTCGTGGTGAGTGGTGAGGACCTCAACAGAGCAGGGTCGGTGGGGCCAAAGAGGAGTGGAGTAAATGAAACATTTAAGAGCGAAAAATCAGCAAGAGCTGGTGATTATTGAGAGGTGAGAGGTGAGATAAAGGACTGAATCAAGGATGGTTTTAGGTTCCTGACTTGAGGGACTGTGTGATGGTGGGAGGAGAGTCAGCGAGTGGGAGGAGCACAAGCGTGGTTTGTCCTACTCCCTTTGTTCCCACCCTCTCCTTCCGACTCTGGCTTTGGACCTGAGCACAGTCAGCCACGTAGATGGTTGTAGGTCCCTTCGGGATGGGATTGGGGAATCACTACCTACATCTTTGCTCTGGTGTTGCAGAGTCCTTCCTCCTGCACTTCTGCCTCTACTTCATTCATTGAGGCCCAAGCCCTATACCTGGCTTTGAACTGGAAACTAGGCAAAGGTTGAGACTCTGCACTGCGGCAATTGTCCCCATCCTCTTGCTCATCCATCCTGATTTCTTCTGATTGTACAGCTTGAGCAATATCCTTGACGGCTACCCATCGATTTTGCCCCTGTGGGTGCCATGTTATTATACTAACCGTGTCTGCAGCTATCTGTGGGTCAGGCTCCTCCGGCTGCCATTGCAACCTTGCTGTTCCTTATGATAATTGCATCGACCTGGTGACTGATGGTCACACACAGCCACCTGGCCTCAATTTTTCTGAAATCCTATTACCACTATTGTTATCATTGACCCCAATTCTATAATGGCATCTCCTACTCTCAGTCCTGGCTGGCCAAGCTTCTCAGTAATGCTGGTGTCCACTCACCAGCACATTGCTTTGGTAAATGGCATACACTCCGGATATACCAGGGAACAGGGTTCTCTTGTGGGATTTATGGCCTTACATAGTATATCCACTTAAGCATGTCCACTTCTTGAGCTCTTTAATCCCTTCTTTCACGGGCTGCCAGAGTATCTGGCATTTCTATCTCACTTAATGTGAGCCGTCTTTTCTTTTCATGCTTCTAGGAACCGTCCTAGCAGGATTTGAAGCATCTCTTGGGGTCTTGACGAGTGTCACTCCTGTATCCCACAAGAAAGCTTCAGAATCAATACAGTTACCTGCACCCAACTTTATGTTCTGCCCCTTTATGAAGCACCCTGAGAACACAGTCCCACAGATACTCTCCTGGCTCTTGCTGGAACATGGCACATGCTGACTAGGTCAAGTTGCTCCTGGAGTATAAACCTTTTCCTCTCTTATCAGGTGGTTTATGTTGTGACTTAGCCTTAGCCTAAATATGGATGTACTGGCCGGGAAGGAAGGAGGGGCCACATCCTGAAGATGCATATTTTCTTGCAGGCAAGAGGACTTGGCATTGCCCTTTAAATGTCAGGGGAGGCCCTAGCTCTTAAGAGGGAGGAGTGGGACATTTATGAAGCCTTAGAATGTTATGGGGAATTCAAGATTTTGTGTTCATTTATCCAGATGTCACCCATTCCATGCATTAGAGTCTCATTATTTTTGCAATCACCTTCCCTGTCCTTGGTCCTTGGCAGAGCAGACCTGCCTTGGTTGGGAGCTTAACCATTTTTGGAGCTGAGCCACTCTGATTACTCAACCTGGGGCGTGGTCCTCAGCTTTCTCTGCTATTTTACTACAGAGAGGAAAGCCTCTTCATATGTTCCTGAGGAAGCCCTCTGGCTTTCACAGCTCCCTTTTAATTGGTGTTTAATTACTCTCAGCTGTTCATTATTTTTTCGAGCACATCCATCAAAATTTAGCAAAGGCGCTCAATTCCACTGTCCTTAGAGTTACTATTCCCCTCCTATTTCTCAAATGTCTGATACATCACACTAGCCAATGCATTTTTTTCCTTCAGTACCCCATCCCAGTTCTCAGTTAGTGAAGGTTTGAACAATTGCATCGCTGCTGCGCCAGAGGCTGTGTCACCTCCCAGCAGTAATGGAACCTCATTGGCAACCAGGGGGAGGGTGATAGAGCTCCAATTCCCATGTTAATATCTGCTTTCTTGGGCCACTCCAAGCACCAAATGTTACAAGTTGGATTTCGGGGACCCAGACTCTGGGTTGGAGATTAACAGGATTTTGGTTAGGGTGTGCTCTTAGAACTAACACCTATGGAAGGGGAGGGAAGGAAAAGGATTGCCAGAGGGAGAATTGGAGCTGTGAAGCAGTCCCGGTAGAGCCTTGGCCAGCCCCTTGGAGAGCTCTGAGGCTTATGTGGCTTTTCCAAGTTGTCCTGAATTGGAGCAAGAGCCTTGGCCTTTACACCCTTGTTGGGCCACTCATTGATGTGGGTCACTCTGGGAAGTAGGTCGGATCTTGGGGGAGGCCGCTCTCTTCAGCCGAAACAATCCTGAGGTGGGTATTTAAAGTTAAATTTAAAGTAATTAAAATGAAATAAAATTAGAAATTCAGTCCCTCAGTTGCACTAGCCACATTTTGGGTACTCACTGGCCACATGTAGCTCATGGTTCCATATGGAACAGCACAGAGAGAGGGCATTTGCATCACTGCGGAAAGCTCCTATTGGGTAAGTCCAGTTTATCAAACGTGGGTTTCAGCATTTGTGAGAGGTGATCCACTTCCTGTGTTCCCCAGCTCTTAGAGTTTTGCCCTTCATGGGTCCCAACTGAAAATCTGGGTGTTTGACCAAAGAAACTTAATCTTCATCAGCTCTGAGCTTCAGATTTTGTTCCCTAGCCTCACAAGCATTTTGGAGGCTCTGTGTTCAAACCAGCCAATGAAATGAAGAAAACAGTGGCACATAATTTGGGCTCACATTTCTGTGCTTTCCTTTTCTTTAGAATCTTGGTCCCTATGCTCTCACTGACTGAGTAGTTTTCTAATGACTTTAAATAGCTATTTTTTAAAAAACATTTTACCCTGATTTTGCTTTATTTTTGGCAGGAGTGTTGATCTGCAGTGAACTTGCTTGTTATTGCCTCCTTTTAAAATTTGTACCCCAATTTGGCTACCTGGACGTTCTTCAACTGGTTTTCTTCTGCCTTTTGGCTCCAACTCTCTCTCCTTTCCTGACTCCTATTACTTGAAGTTCTGTTCTTGGCCCTCTTTTTATCCCTTTACTTTCCTGTGGTTAAAATCATTTAATCCCGTGACTTCACTGCCTGTATGATGAAAGGTCCCCCAAATTTATGTTAAGACCACAGCAGATTAGGTCCTGTTGTATGTTCCTTTGGAATCCTATCATCTCCCAATTATAACACTCATCATGTTAGTTACAAATAATCAGTAAATGACTTGACACTACAACATAGAATTTTGGGTTAGAATTGCTTAAAGTAGGTCAAGATTTAACAAGAGACTGAGCTGTGACTGGCACTATTGAGATTCAAGAAGCTCTTGACAGGAGGCTGGGAAGCTGGTAAAGCCGACCCTCTGAGAGCTCTGGATTATTTATAAAACACACTGGAGAAACGACTGGAGTGGTTCTGCAATGAAGTGCAGTGTCTTCAGTGATGAAACGTTATTACTTGTAATCCCACATGCGCCAGTTGTGAAAGGCTATTTATTCCTCTGGTTCTGTGACTGCTTTGTACTGCTTGTGGCCTCATTGACTTGCTTCATTCCTGGGGATCTCATGAGGACAAGTTTAGAAATATTACTTTGGCAGAATGCAACTCAAGTGCTTTGTGAAAGTTCAAGGTTGAGATCAGTTAATAATGGTCTGAAAGGCATTGAAAGGTGTTCTGGAAAGAGAAGTGAATTAAGAGGCAGGAGACCTGGGTTCAAGTCTGGATTCTGCCACTGAAAGCCTAGATGAGCTCATTCGTGCCTTTCCATGTTTCTATCAATTTATATCTCAGCTCCTTTTACAGCAGACTAGGTCAGTAAAAGTAGAGATGCTTGCAGAGGCCAGCATCTTATTTACGAGGTAAATGATGGAAGACTGCCCTCTTGATGGAATAAGCTACAAAGTCACATTGCAAAAGGAATGGGCGTAGGGAGAGAGATTAAGACCTCTGCAATCCATCAGGGAGGGTGGGGGATGTGTGATCAGGTAAGACCTCACCAAGAAGGTTACATTTGAGTGTATAAAAGGGGTGATGGAGGAGTTATACCTGCACACCTGAAAAGGTGAGGCGGTAGCATGTTTGATAAATAGCAAGAAGGTGGAGGTGGGTCGGTGAGGAGGGAGTGGAGCTAGCAGTGTGTAGCGGTGGGTGAAGAGGTCATAGAAGTGGGGCCTCCTAATAGAGGACCTTGTAGGAAACAGTAAGGACTTGGATTGAGATGAGAAGCCACTGGAGGGCTTTGAACAGAGGTCTAAGATGATTTGACTTCCTTCTAATTCACCCTAGACCCTGAATTAACAGTAGATTTCAGGGCAGCAAGGGGAGAAGCAGGGGGATGTGGTAGGAGATGGTAGCAATTATCCAAGGTTATTGCCAGCCATTGAAGTGCTGGGGACCACTGAGGAGTGGTGGGTCTCTGAATAGACGTCGAAGAGATAGACAGCAGCATTTGCTGACATAATGGTTGGGGAGAGAAAGAGAAGTGCCAGGGGAGGCTGAAATCTTTTTGTCTTCAACAACTGGAGGAATAGTTTCCCTTTACAGAGGTGGGGAAGACTACACGAGGAGCAGGCTGGGCCCTGGTGGTGAAGATCAGGAATTTGGTTTTGAGCGTGCTAAATTTGATATGTCAGTGCATGTCCACATCAACATAAATCAGATCTTACTGTACATATTCTTCAATAACCTGATTTTAACACACAAGAGCACTGAATTTATGTCCCAGCTCTGTTAGATGCATCTTTCAAACATTGCATGATTTTTGGTGTGTCACATATCTTCTCGCTATCTCCAAATAATGTGGTGATAATGTTTTTTGTTATTCCATTAGACTTTTAGAGAATTAATAAAATACGTGTAAAGGGTATTATTACTAATCCATTAAACTTTTGGATTTGCTGCTTTGATTTTTGACCCTAAGGTTTCACATGATAAAATGATTTGTACCTTTGCTGGAGCAAGAATTGAACCACAAGCACTAGTAGGTTGGGCTCAGGAAGGAACTGAGTCTGTTCAGCCCTTGGTTGTGCACTTGCATCTCAAAGTATCATTTTTGCTCATTATTACAGCAATCTTTTCTAATTAGAAGATTTGCAAAGGTCTCCAGATAAACTTCTTGATTGACCAAGATACTCGTGGAAAATCTCAGTGGACCTAGGCAAACAGAAGGCGTCGAATCAAGCTAACAAGTGTCCCCTCTGAGCCTGGCTCTGAACGAGGTGTTGCTGAAGATGCAGAAAATCAGTGGGCAATTGTCAAGTGTAGATTGCCAATAGCCCTTAAATAAAAAACAGCCTCGTGTGCACCTTACAATCTTGACAGTATACACTCCCAGCGATAATGCCATATTTGAGATAGGAAAAGTGTTTGTTTTATTCAAATTAAAATTTATGAAATATTCCAAATATGGAAAAAGTAGAGATTTATATCATAGACACTCATCTATTCATTTTCTTTATTTAACACATCTTGATCTTTCACCATAGCCTATTTTTTGTTTTATTGTTGTTTACCAGCTTTATTGAATTACATTTTATATAACATCAAATTCACCCATTTCAAGCGTGCAGTTCAAGAATTTTAGTAATTTTACAGAGTGGTACAACCATCACCATAAATCAGTTTTAGAACATTATAATCCCCCCAATAAGATCACTCATGTCCATCGAGAGTTCATCTCTGTTCCCTCTCCCAGCCCTAGGCAACAACTAACCTACTTTTTGTCTCTATAGATTTATCTCTTCTGGACATTTAACATATGGAATCACACAATACGTGGCCTTTTGCATCTGGCTTATTTCACTTAGCATAGTGTTTTTGAGGTTCATCCATGCTGTTGTATGTGTCAGTCCTTCATTACTTTTTATGACTGAATGATATTCCTTGTATGGATACACCACATTTCAATTATCCACTCACTAGGGGGTGGACGTGTAGGCTGTGACCAGTTTTTTGCTATTATGAATAACGCTGCTATGAATGTTCAAGCACTATGCAGTGTTTTCATTTCTCTTGGGTAGATACCTGGGAATGGGATTGCTGGCTCTCATGATAGTTTACTTTCTAAGAAACTGCCAAAATATTTTTCAAAGTGGCTGCACCACTTTACAATATGTGAAAGTACCCATTTCTTCACATCCCGTGAACACTTGTTTTTGTCTGTCTTGTTTATTACACTCATTTTAGCATGTGTGAATGTTACCGCCTTGTAGTTTTGGTTTGCGTTTCCCTAAATGACGAATGATGTTGAACATCTCTCATGTACAGTTAGCCATTTGTAAATCTTAATTGGTGAAATGTCTCTTCATATCTTTTTCCCGTTTTTAATTGGTTTGTTGTCTTCTTATTATTGAGTTGTAAGTGTTCTTTATAATTTCTGGCTACAAGTCCTTTCTTGGATAGGAATTATTGAAAATATTTTCTCCAGGTCTGTTGCTTGTATTTTCATTTTCTTAAGGATCTCTTTTACAGTGTAAAAATTTAAATTTTAACAACATCCTATATAGGTATTGTTTTCTTTTATGGACTATGCTTTTGGTGTTGTATCTAGGAAATCTTTGCTTAGCCCAAGTCTTAAAGATTGTCCCTTATTTTTTTTTAAAGTTTATAGCATTTGAGTCTCTCGTCCATTTTGAGTTAACACTCGTGTGTGGTGTGACATGAAGGTCTAGTTCATCTTTATGCATTGGTTGTTTCATGGTCTCAGCAACATTTGTCAAACAGGCTATCTTTTCCCCAATGAATTTCCTTGGCACTTTCTTCAAATTCAATTGACTATAAATATAAAGATCTATTTCTGGACTCTGAATTCTCTTCCATGAATCTACCCTTATGCCAGTACTACCACTGTTTTTATAGCTAGTTTTACAGTAAATTTTGAAAGTGGGAAGTGAAAGTTCTCCAACTTTGTTCTTTGCATAATTGTTTATGTTAATCTAGGTGTTTTATTGAGTATCCCAATCAGTGAGGGACAGCCTCATTTCAGCACTCGTAGTCCTGGAAGTCCGTCAGCAACACCCACACTGCCGTGACCATGGTTCTGAAAGCCAGTCAACCCCTAAACACTCCTACTGCGGAAGCTCCTCTGATCCCCAAACTCCATTTCCCCAAACTCTGCAAAACTCAGCTCTTAGCGCTGTTCAGAGACTATGATTTGCAAGTACAGCTCTCTCCTGCTTAGCAAGGAATAACTTCAGCATCTTTGTTCCACCGTAGTGTGAGTGACAGTCTCTTCCTTCACGATTGGAGGCGCTCTGATATTGGTTTGAAGACCCTCACTCAGTGGCATTCTGTGGGAACCTCACATTAACTGGTATGCTCATCAAGCCCCTTTTGCTCCACCCTGATCATCCTCTACCTTCTCTGGGAGGTGAGTCGTTCCCAACAGTGATCTGAGCTCTGACGGGTTTTATGAGGTCTCACTGCTGAATTTATTGTACACTTCTTGGATTTGTAAGCAAATAGGTGTTTATTGAAGGGAAATAAATGTTTTGGTTTGGAGGTAAACTGTTTTGTTCGTCCTCCCGCCATTATTCCTTTTATTCATCCATTGCTTTATTTACTTTCACTTTTCATTTTTCTATTTATGCATCGTCTTGGCCTTCATGTTTTTCTGTTGTCCTTGATTGTCTTGTGTATGTTGAGTGTTACAAGGAAGTACTCCATAGGTTACAGATGGAGGCATAAGCTCATTAAGCCTCTGGTCCACACTGTTTCCACTGACTAATAGTTATGGGTCCATTAGACCCATGACTAATGGTTCATCAGCCCAGCAACCAATTCAAGCAGAAGCAATTGGTCAACATTTTCCTTGAGTACCTCAGCAAAACCTTTATAATGATGCTTCATGTGTCATCGAATTGTGATATAAGATCAGCGCGGTTCCTTCATAGACTCTGTTTAGTTGGGTTTGTGAGACACCATTCGTCATGACGCCATTTTGACTCTTCATCATGGCCCATTTTTCGGTTTGTCATGGGTTCATCTGCATCAAAACCAAAGTGTCCACCTGGCAGAAGCGCTGCTTCCTAAATGCCCTCTCACTACAATCCTAGTTCTTGCACCTATCTTGGTAAAAGGTGGCATTTCCCTAAGAATGGTTTAGAATTCAATGGTCTTTATGGGAGACTTCCCATATGTCAAAAAAACAATAGATTTAGGAGGAACTCCAAAGGAGAGGCAAAATGCTTACTATTCAATGGCTGGCTTTCTTTGATTGATATTCCAAGGCCTCAAAATGAAATACTGACTCCCAAATAACCTCTCTTAAGGACTTCATAACAAAGGCAAGAACATAACTACTTGCACTGGGAACTTTCTGAAACTCTCCCTCTTTGTTGCTCTCTCTCACCAGCGTTACCATCACCAAGGATGTACTACTTACATCCCTTCTTTGCCTTCTGCTCATTCCCTGACCTCATTAACAAACTATCCTCTCCTCAGGGTTCCCCCTCCCAGGTAAAGAAAAAGCACGTTGTACAATATGCCCTTCCAATTGCCATCTCAGAAGGTCTAGAGATGGTTGAGGACTATAATAGGGACTTCCTCAAATCTCAGGAAAATGAACAGAAATCTGCTACAGAATGCAAGATTGTGTTAAGTACTTATGTTCCAGACTTTGAGATCTGTCCCAACGATTTCACTTATTTGTTAGACCCTTGGATTGGGAAAATGCTTCCAAACTGTAGGAGGGGAAAGACCCCAAGAGCATTTGAATAGCCTGGCTGTGCATGATTACAAAAAAAAAAAAAAAAAGCCTTTAAGAGGTGTAAAATATAGGAAATGTTCTTCATATCCCTTAAAAGTTGTTTGGATAAAGATTCAAAATTGTAAGCTGCACAACCAGAAGGACCTACAACTAGAATATACATCTATGTACCAGGAGGACTTTGGGGAGAAGAAGAGGAAAAACAAAAGAAGATGGGCAACAGATGTTGGCTCAAGTGCCAGTCTTTAAAAAAAAATTGTAAGCAAAATAAAAATGAATCAAGAGAAACTTTAAAAATAGACTCTATGATATTTTAAAACAATATCCTAGGTTGTCCAACAGGTTAGTAAAGGGAGCCTTGTCTTCTTTCTGTACATGTCCTCAGACATGAAGTGGGAGACTTGAGATTAAAACAAAACAGACACAGTTGACTCCAGAGTGGCAATTAATTCTCAACTAACCACAGTGCCCCTCTGCTCTCTCCATGGGCCCTGCTCCAGGCAGAAGGGTTGGCCCAAGGATGGCCCTTGAGGTGACACAGACTATGTTTCAGGATCTGGAAGGCTGCAAGTGTGGCAGGTGGCCAGAGGGACGGACACTGAGGAGCTGAGGCTGGAGAGACCCAAAGGTGCAGATTTCTTACATTGTGTTCACTCGTTGGCTTCTCTGCTCGTTTGCACCTGCAGAGCTCCTGTACTGTGAAAGCAGATTATCCATCATCCCATACCTAGTTCAGTCTGCAAAGCTCTAGATATCTGGAGGGAAAAAGAAAGAAAGAGAGAGAGAGAGGGGAAAAGGAAAGAAGGAAGGAACGAGGGAAGGACACACCACTAAACAAAACCAGGTTTGGTTCAAACAGATTGGAAAGTTAAATCTACATTTAGAAGATTGAAATACCAGTTTAAGAACAAGGTGACCTAGAATAAAACACTAGAAGAAGATAAGAAAAAGATGAAATGGATTAAGCTGCATCTTTCCAGGCCAATTTGTCTCTGAGAGGGTAGAAAGAGGCCAGGGGACACCTGGACAACTTGCTGAAAACATGTCACTGGGTGCGTCTTCTTTCTGCAGAGACTTCTGTCCTCTCTTCACGTTGTAGATGGGTGTCTCCTGGTTACAAAGACTCAGCGGCTGGGCGGGGTTTATTCTGCTCTGATAGTTCCTTTCTGAATGATGTATCATGGGCCATCTCTTCCCCTGCTCCCAACTTCCTGCCTTCAGAATGTAGCCCTTGCTGTGCTCTGCCCTTGAATGTGCTCACCCAGCTCTCATTATGGAGAATGGGAATCATCTGCTCGCATCAGTGGGAGAATTTAGCCAGTGGGACTTAGTAAATGCCTGGGTTACTGCCTCCAATCTCTCTTTTAGAGGCTGCATCTGTCCCGCTGTGCTGGGAGCGTTTGCGGGGCTAGACCATGAATGTCTCTGCGTAAATGTCTCTCCAGGGCGTGTTTGTGGAGTGTGCTTACCTGTCTCGGCACTGTAACATAGAGACATCCTCTTAGATGAGGGACTAGAACCAGCATGCGAGATTTAGGGATGGGTCCTTGGTTGCTAGGGCAGAATTCAAAAGCTGTTGTGCACAACATCTTGAAGAGTGAGGCTATTTTTATCTACTCGGAGGAAGGCAATATATTAGAGTGGTTATGAGCATGAACTGTGAAGTCAGACTGTCGGGGCTCAAATTCTGGTTTCATCATTTACTAGCTGAATGATTTTTGAGTAGGTTACTTGACCTCCCTGAGTCTCATTTCCTCCTTTTGTAAAATGGGAATGACGATAGTGTCCACTTACAATGCTGTGCTGAGAACCTGATGAGCTGATACTTGTAAAGTCCTTAGCACAGGGCCTGGCACGTCCAAGGCACTCAGTCAATGTTGGTTCTTGTTGTTACTATTGTTGACACGCCTTCTCATGCTCTGCCCTGCAGGACAGATGCACAACACAACTCCAGGGGGCGCCATCACATTGAACTCAGTGCAGTCAATGCAAATAGGGCTGTGGAGTTGTGCAAGAGGTCACTGGTTCCTGCTCACCACCAGTCCAGCTTATTCACTCTATTGTATTCTTGGGATCACACTTGGGAATCCTGTGCTGTTCCCAGAAGAGGCTGGGGTTTGTAAATCAGCCTCCATCTTCAATGCCTTATCCCAGCCGTGGCCCTGCTCTCTGCTGCCCATGCTGGCCCTATACACTCTGCCCCCGATACTGGACCCCTTCTTGCTAACTAGCTGGGACAATGCTGCTCATCTTATCAATACGGTGTCTGGAATCAGGGGCCAAAGAAAAAAGGGAGACAAGTCAGTCATAAGAACCCAATGAACATGAAGGAAAGATTTCTCTAATTCTATACCCAAAGTGACATTTATATGACACTCTGATCCAACCATTTACAGCTTCATATTGGAGCCCCTGAGTGACAGTTTAGAGAACACCTTTCAATTTTCCACATGGGAAATGCAGATTCTAGTCTCAGGAAATGGTTTCTAATAATGGCCTATGTAAGCCAAAGGCATGAAGTCAGACCTGCCTTGTTGATGTGATCTAAGTCACCATGAGGGAGACAGTGTTGAGGAGAGGGTTGTTAAGAAGTCATGTGTCCATCAGCTCCTACAGTAGTCAGCAGTCCTCCCTGGATCATATCAGACCAGCAGAAACTGGGGTTTTGGATCACAGGACACTGGATTTCCTACAGAATTTGCTTTTTCTGTGTCATGCTTTGGTCTGATTCCATCAATACATGGGGCTGGGAAATGAGGACCATCTACAGGTTGCTTGCCATTGGGTCCACTGTAAGCATATGATGAGGATGCTGGTCATCATCATGCTGGTTCATCTTTCCAAAGAGCTGGGTGGAGGGGCACATGCCTCTTGTCTTAGTGCCAAGTATGACTGGACCTCAGGCTTGATCTGCTTTTACCTTATGATGTGTTTACTGGGGAGCTTCTATGGATCAAGAACCAGGCTAGGTTGTGTGGGTACAACAGTAAGTAGAAGATATGTGCTCCACAAAGCTTCTAGTCTGTGGGGAATAGAGACACAAAATAGTTAATTACAGGTATTATAACAACTAAAGAACGTCACATTTTGATTCGGCTTCCAGAAAGCTCAGGTCTAAATTTGTGGCAAGCATCTAAGTCATTAGTGACTGAATATTTAGCTATATTCATGGCTCCATTTCATATTCCCACCCTGCTTTTACTTTTCTCTTTCATTTTCATTTTTAAATTAAGCTATCTTGTAGGCTGCCTTAAATCTTGCCTGGAACAAAGCAAGCTGTGTATTTAAAAGTAAATACAGAGAAACTCAGTGAAAGCTGTTCAGCGAGAGTGGCTCTAATTTTGCCTGGCTTTTGTCCCATTGGATGGATAAATGAGGATGGGCTGCAATATTTCCTATGCTAAAAGACAGATGGTGGTTCTTATGCTCCAGCCAGCACTGTTGGGTAGTGGCTGGATACTAATCTGGGGGAAAGAGAGAGAACATGAGTGTCCTATTTATTACTGATTACTCAGAACCAAATATACGCTTGGTGTATAATAGCTGCTCCATTGATGTTTGTTGAATATTTAGTGCAGCAAGAGTGTTATTCAGGACGTTATAATTTATTGAGCACTTTCTCATCCTTCTCTCCTTTGATCCTAACAGTCACTCCTGTGAGGTCTGTATTAGGATAATGCTAGCCACTATAGCATATAGACCCCAAACAGATAGTGACTCAGACACAATAGAAGTTTATTTATTATTTTTGGAGGGAACAGGGCAATGTGGGTGTTCCTGGCTCATCTTTGGCTTTACTTCATGTCGTGACTCAGGGCCCAAGCTCTCTCATCACTTAAGGTCTCACTATCACTTTCATCAAGCCTGTGGAAGGAAAAAGAGTGAAGGCATGGCCACTTCAAAGCTTTGGCCTGAGCATGACCACATCGCTTCTGCTTCCACTTTTTTGGTGAGAATTAGTCTCATGGTTACACGGAAGTGCAGGAGGGGCTGGAAAATGACAGGCCAGAATGAGCAGCTGCTTTCCAGTGACAAATCTGTGCCACAGAAGTTGAGTAAATTTTAGCTCAGAGTTAGCCATCTTCACCACAGGCTTGAGGACCTAAGGTTCCTATTTCATATATATTAGAAAAATGGCTGAATAAGGCTGGAAATCCCAAAAGAGAGGGACAGGGTCCCGAGACATCAAAAGCGAAGACCAGCAGAACTCTGACACCAAAAACAATAAAGGAAAACCAGATTATATAGAATTGTCTTGTCTCTGGTCACAAGGAGATTGTGCCCTATAGTTTATGTCAAAACCAAAGAAAATAGATATCACTTGTGGCCTGAAAACACATGTTCAAGTCATTTTCCTGTTTGAGGCAGAATTCCTCGATGGTTCGATTTTCTTTGTCTTGATGTCGATGCTGGAATACCTGACTCAGCTTTCAAGACTCTATATGATCTGGCCCTCAAACATCGTTCAAGCTGTAACTTTCATGACGTCCATTCATGCATCTGAACACATCAGACACTTTTCTGCTCTTCCACCTCATGGATCCCCTCCCCTCAAATGGCATCTTCCTCCCTTTCTCCACCTGTCGAAATCCTACTCATTCTTGCGGTCCACTGAAAATGCTACATTCTCCCGGAAGGCTACTCTCATTTTCTGAGTCAGAATCAAACGCTTCCACTCCTTGTTACTCATCTAGCAATTTGACTGTGTGTTCTACTCCTCTGTTGCCCCTAATAAATTGTAAACTTCATGGGGGCAAGGGATTGTCTTATTTAAAATATTTTTGGATGGCCCTTGACATACACCATCTGCTCCCTATTTAGGCTGATTGTATCGGGCATTGGTCCATTTGAGCTGGTCAATTCTGCTGTTTCTTTTTTGGGGCAGAAATTGATCAGGTGTGACTAAAGGATCAGCTGCCTGGCTAAATGGATACTTTCTTTCCATTCATTAGAGGATTTGATGTGATTGTGGACAAACTGCAGTCTGTGTCCTAGCTCAGTGCTCCTCAAACCTTATTGTGCTTGCAAATCACGTGGGGATCTTGTTAAAATGCAACTCTGATTTAGTAGACTCTGGGGGGGACCTGCAATTGTGCATTTCTAACGAGCTCCCAGGTGATGCAGACCACACTGCGTTGCAAGGACCTAATGTTTTGTGAAGAATTTGCTTCAAAATAATTTGCTTCAAAATAAAAGGTGCTCTTTGAAAGGGACCCAATCTTTTACTTTTCTAATGGTTTTTAATCCCAGTGGCTTTTATTAGAGATGTACATGTTTGGTTAAAAAGAGGAAAATTCAATCCATCTGGTTTTTGTTTTATTATCCTTCTGCAAGGCTGACACAGTAGACTGGCAACAATAAAAATGGTTAGAATAATGGACAAGATTTATTAGTTACTTATTCTGTAGCTGGAATATCACATGCATTAACTCTTGGTTACTATTCCCATTTTCCGGGGAGGGAAACTGAAGTTTAGGAAGCTTAAGAAACTTTCTGAGGAACACATAGTGTCAGAGCTGGGATTTGAAAGCACCTGTGTCTGATTCCAAAGAACAGCCTGCTTACAACTCCTCTCTCCTGCCTTGGTCATCCCATCTCTTCTGTAGATGTCTATTTGATTTATTCCGTTCGTATGCTTTCGCTTTCACACACGCGCACGCATGCGCACATGCACCCCACCGCCACAACAAACAGCCTCAGACAGATGTTTGGATGCTCCCTCCAGATGTTTGGTGTCGAGGTAGAATAAATATCTGGATAAATAATTCTCTTCTGCCAGATGCCGTGCATCTCTCCCTCCCTCTCTGGATATTTTGATTATAAACTCTGATCCTCTTGGATGGCTCCCTGCAGACTTCATGGACCTGTCTCACCTTCACTCATCAAGGTTCAGAAACCCATTGGTCATGTTATCCAGAGTTAATTGCCTCGTGGGGTGATTTTCTCCTGCTTGAACATCCCCAAACACTAAATCACTCTTGAAGTTCCTATTTCATCGGCGATGTTTTCTACCTGGGTTGGTGTCATTCAACATTAAATCATCTCTCCTCAGGAGTAAAGGTTAGTTTTCCCACACATTTAATTTATAGTCCCAAGTAAGGAAGAAAAAAGCATCATGAGGGATTTCATTACTTGTTTTGCTAATAATTTTTCAACCTGTTAGGATTTTAAATTGAGACGATGACAACAATGAAAAGAAAACACAATAATGTGAGTACTGCCAATAAAAGTATCAGCAAATCCCTTATGTTTTGGTGTGTGTAATCATTGACAATGCACTTCCATATATATGTGTGTTTGTTATTATTTTATTATTATTATAATCTTGCAATTACCCGGAGAAGTTACCTGGGCAGATGCTAATTAGACAGCCACACAGATGCAAGTCCTGGACAGCTTCAACCTTTAGGTCAGCCTGTTCAATCCGCATATCAGACTTGATGAAGCACCAAGTTTGGAGATGAAAGACTCATCAAAGAAGGCTGGGTCTGAATTCTAGCTCCGCCACTTACTGTTGGGAGAGCTTGGGTGTAACACTGAACCTCTCTAAACTCAATGTCCTCATCTCTAAAGTGGGGAAACTTCCTAAGATTCTTTGCCTGGGTGAAATAGATATAAGAAATATATGTAGAATGTGTGGAACATAATAGCAATAAAAAATGGCAACCAGTATGACCAGCAGATGGCTGTCTGTGAAGCACTCCATCCTCAGCAGCAGATGAGGTAAAGAATCAGTCTTGCTCCACTAAACTTGGGTACCACATGCAAATGGAATTGCAGCCTCTCCATAGCATCTACTCTGTAGGTTCCCTTGTTAAGACTAGCTGGGTTTTGGTATCAGACCAAACATCTGTGCTTTTAAATCACAGTCTTTTAAATGATACTTTTGAGTCCCACAAAGTTGTTGTTGGTTATCCTTACAGGATGGGAGTGGGGTGAGCACTGATGGATGTGCGTGCCTGGGGGCACCATCATTTGGCACCCAAGCTCCTCCTTCAGTGGCCTTTGTCTACATGCTGTGCCTCATCCTGTTGTCGCACTTCCTTTCACGTTCCCTACTCCTGCTAAATTGTTCTTCTTGCTGTTTCCTCAGTGTGCCTGGCCATTTGGTACCCCTGTACAGTTGCTCACACACGACATGCCCTGCTCTCTCTCTGGCCCTATTTGCCTTCTGAAAATCTCCTCTGCTGTTGACACTCAGATCAAACATTTTCCCTGCGAAGTCTTCCTTGGACCCCTCTTTAGAAATGTCCTCACTTTTCCTTTGCTCTTGGAGGAAATAACTTAGTTACTGAAAGCATTAGAGGGTCTGGAGACTATGCATGTACTAGAGTTAAAGAAACACAAGTGAGAGTGGCTCCTGAGGGTGTCAGACTAGAGGACATAAAGTGTACAGCTGGATAGGAGGACATTAATTGATCTGGGAGCACTCTCCTGTGAGTCAAGATTTCATGTCCTGGCAAGGACACTGTGGAGCCAATCCTGACCTGTTGGGATGACCCCATGAAACTTGGAAACAATGACGGCTTAATGAAATGGAGATGCCAGGACAACCTTAGCAGAGAAATAGGGAGGAGATGAGAAGGCTGAGAGATGAGAAGAATGGGTTGGATTTATTATGTGAGACCAAAGAGCACACTACCTGATTATGTTCCCTGGAAGGGTGCGTAGGACACGCTCTTCACTTAGCCAGTAAGGAACACAGTGCCAAGGAGGGCATGGAATCTCTGAAAAGTTCAGTGTCACTTATAGGCCAGGGTTGATAGTAGCAGATGATGTTCTGGAATTGGACATGGTAGGTTCTAGACTAGTAGGAGACAGGTGTCAAGACTTAACCACCTGAGTCATAAGGGCATGATTGCTATATGGGGACAACAAGGCCAGAGGGACAACTAGGGTGCCTAGGACTTACAGGATCTGTAGCAATTGCTAATAGACCACAACGATCTAGGGGGCAACAGAGATGAGCAGGTAGCCTACAAAGAGGTACCTTGACTTGTACAACTGGAAAAAAATCAAAGGCTGGTGAAGAGAAGGCTGAAGCTAGCCATCACAGTGGACAAATGGTGGTCTGTCACTCAGTTTCTAGATGTGAGTTCTCGGACTCAGAGCCCGTTGTTTGAAGGGGTGATTGACTCCTCTTGTGGAAGAGACCTGCAAAATTGCAGCAAGCACATATAGTAACAGTTCCTCCAATGGTTCCCCAAGGAGCCTGTGACCAATTACCAGAGGAACCATATGCTTCAGGAAGGGATTAGGCAGATCTTTTCAGTTCCCTACAATCAGCTGACAGAAGAGGAAGAACATTTGGACCTCGTTAGTAGATGGGTCGGCATGAAAGATGAGGGTGTGAGCCAAGATGAACTGCTGCTGGACTGCTGCCCCCTTCTGAGGGTCCCTAAATGACAATGGAAGGGCAATCCTTCCTACGTTGGGTGGAGAGAGGAGGGCTGAGGTTAGAAGTGTCCTTGGACTCAGGACCAGCAGCCAAGGGCTGGATGGAAACCTGGGGAAGAGTCTCTTGGAGAGACTTTCGTGAGCATGTCCAAGATGAGAGGACTTTTTTTTTTTTTAAAGATTTTATTTTTTACTTTTTCTCCCCAAAGCCCCCCAGTACATAGTTGTATATTCTTTGTCGTGGGTCCTTCTAGTTGTGGCATGTGGGACGCTGCCTCAGCATGGTTTAATGAGCAGTGCCATGTTCGCACCCAGGATTCGAACCAACGAAACACTGGGCCGCCTGCAGCGGAGTGCGCGAACTTAACCACTCGGCCACGGGGCCCTCCCCAAGATGTGAGGATTTTTGTATGTCTCTTTAATGCCCACTGGAGGGCATCCGCAACAGAGAAGGAACTCCACAGCCACGACAGGAAGACTTCCAGGCGTGCCTGTGTCTCTCATCAGCTGCTGCACGCACTTATCAGTATCTAATACAGTGCATTTTATTTATTGTCTTTCTAGAATATAGACTATGTAGTGTCAGAAATTTTTATCCATTTTGCATTCCACTGTAATCTTTACCTAGAACCGACCCAGGCACATAGTAGGTGTTCAATAAACATTTGCCCAATGAATGAATATATTATGCATGTGTCATTTTCTTTACATATCTGAATTTTTCTTAGGATGGCTTCCTAGAAATACATTTCTCAGATAATAAATTATTTTAAAGTTTAAATTTTTTAAAGTAAATTTATTTCAAATATTGACACATGTTTACCTGGCTATTAAAAATTCTAAGAATTTGTTACATATTGCACAACTGCCTCTGTCCTGCTTTGTGCTCTGGTTAGAATCAGAGTTTCTAACTCATCACTTCTTTCCTCAGCAGTGCTCATTTGTAAGTATTTTCCAGTTGGATAGGTGGAAAACTGCCCTCATATTTTGTTATTATTTCTAAAATTGAACAATCATTAGCTATTTGATTTTCTTCTGTCTGTTAATATTATTTATTCATTTTCCAATTAGGGATTCATCCATTTTTAATGCACCCTTTAAATAAAAATATTAAACACTAGTGTTAAGAATTTATTAGGTACATTTTGTTGTTTTATTGCTGCCCTGTAAATTTTGCAGGTATTTCTGTTCTATAGATGTTTATTTATATTGTAAGATAGCGCATCCTTCAGTGTTCTAATTTGCGATTCTTCTGTTGCTTTTATGCTGAGAAAGTCTGTCCTCTTCTGTAAAGCAATAAATACTCTTCTGTCTGTACCTAGTGTCTTTATACATACAGATCATTAATCTAAACAGGATTTATTTCACCGTACGGTGATAAGAATCTAAATTTAATGTTTTTTCTTTTAGCAAAAGCCATTTTTTACCCTATGTCTTGAATAATCTATTCCCCCTTATTTATTTGCTATTCTTCCTTTATCGTATATTAATCCTTATTTATAAGAGGCTCTGTTTCTGATCTATGCGCTCTGTTTCATTGATATTGTTGTCTACGCAGTCAGTTAACTGAAAAAATAATGGCTTTATTGAGATATAATTCATGTACCATAAAATTCAGCCTTAAAAAATGTACAGTGCGGTGGTTTTTGTTATGCACCCATCACCGCTATCTAATTTTAGAGCATTTTCATCATCCCAGAAAGAAACTCTATCCCCATTAGCAGTTTCTTCTCCATTTTTCCCCTCCCACTAGCCCCTGAAACAACTATCTACTTTCTATCTCTATGGATTTGCCTATTCTGGACATTTTATATAAATTAAGTAATACAATACATGGCTTTATGTGTCTGGCTTCCTTTGCTTAATGCAGCGTTTCAAGGTTCATCATCCACATTGTAGTAAGTATCACTACTTCATTTCTCGTTATTGAAAAATAATAATCCATTGTAGGGATGTACCACTTTCCATTTACCCATTCACCAATTCATGGCCATTTGGGTTGTTTCCACTTTTGAGCTATCATAAATAAGGCTGCCATGACATTAGTGTGCAAGTTTTGTGTGGACATATGTTTTCATTTCTCTTTGGTATATACCTAGGACTGAAATTGCTGGGTAACTATATATACAGCATTTTGAAGAACTGCCAAACCCTTTTCCCAAGTGACTGGCCCATTTTACATTTCTACCAGCCATGTATGAGGGCTTACCTTTATTTAAAAACCTCTCTACATCTATTTAGCATCTTTTTAAATTTAATTTTTTCCTAAAATTAATTTATGAACTTTGTTTTGATTTTCTAATTCTTTAATATCTATTTTAATACATTATTGCATTCTGGCTATGTTTTAAATGAAGGTATTTTCTTGCCTTATTATTGAAAGTAAGGTATTCAAAACTATGATTTTACCTGTGTATAATTTTGGGCACATTATGTATATATTTTTATTCTTAATGTTTAAAACACTTGTAATTATCTTGCATTTTCTGTGTGACAAATAATTTAGGAGAGTGTTTTTATTTTTGAGTGGTGGTGGTGGGTATGAGGTTGTTCAAGGATTTTTAAAAAAAGATTAAGTAGAAAAAATTGTATATAAAGCTAACGTGCTGTGCCAGGCACGCAGTAGGGACATTATAAACAGTAGACTCTTCTCTCTTTTGCCTCAATATCTGCATCCTTGGCATGCCTTCTCTTCTTCTCTTCTAGATTCACTGTGAATAGACTCTTTGGGTCATCCTGAAATTTGTAGTTTTTGTTAATCTTGTAATTTATAAAGTGCAAGGATATATTTCTCTATGTTCCCTTGGCTTCATGTTCCCTGGAACTCAATGTGCCTTATCGATCTGAAGACTCTGGAAGGTTTTATCTTCTTTTCTTCTCCTTCTCCTCATTCTTTTAGATTCTGTGGTTCTTTTTTCTTCTGCAATTAGCGCTACTCATGATTTAGAACTTTGTCTTACATGTCACTCAGTCTTAATTTCTTATGCCTTTTCCTGTTTCTTCTGAGATTAAATCTTTAGCTTGTTCTCTCTGTTGTTTAACTTACCGCAGTGTTGTTTCTGTTTTACTAGCTTGCAATAGTAATTTTAATTGTGACTCTATTTTAGCCTCATTGCAGGTTTTCCTTATTGGAGCCAACTATCTTTTCATCTCTTCTAGTGCTCCTTTTTATGTCTCCTTGAATTTCTTTTAAAAAAGTGTCGTCTTGCCTATTATTGATGAAACCAAGCAAATGTGTATCAGCTTTTTCTGTATTAAAAAAATAAACACCACAAAACTTAGTGCTTTATAACTACGCATTTATCATTTCTCACCCTACTATAGGTTAGTTGGGTAGTTTGGCTCCGGGCTGGCGTGGCTGGTGTGTGGATGGTCCAGGATTGTCTCACACATCTGTGTGGCAGGTGGCAGGCATGCTGGGGTTGGGGGCTTCAGTCAAGACACGAGATCTTCCGTCCTCCAGCAGGCTAGCCCAGGCTCCCGCATGTGGCGGTCCTACAGTTCCTTAGGGCAGCAAGAGAGGGAAGCCCAAAGGCACAAGCACTTTCTAAGCCTAGGCTTGCATCCCATTTGCTAAAGTCTCATTGGTCAAACTTAAGTCCAAGGCTAGCCCAGAGTTTAGCATGGAAGAGCACTAACAGGAAGGGCAGGAAGGGAAGGTGCAGAATATGTGGTCATGTTTGCAAATTCCATGAATTTAAATTTTCTCTTATTTTTTATATAAATCACTTTCAGAGACATGCTCCTCTTCCAACTTATTGGGCTAGTACTTCCATAATCTTCTTAAGCGTTCTTTTCATATTGGTTTTTGAATGTTTGGTAATTTTTAACTAGGAAGATCTTTTCTAAATGTAGTGTTTACCTTTAGTTATAACCTCCCCCGTTTGCTTTACCATCAGAAGGTGACACATAACAGGCAGGAGGCGTGGTCCTCTCTCCTCCTCCTTTTCTGGTTCCCTGAGTGCCTTCCAGTGGCTCCACTGCTCTGCTTTATATGGAGGCATGTGTTAGTGCCAATTGTGATATCAATCAAGTTTCCTTTGATGTTAATAGAAACTCCATCAGTCCTTTTTAAATAGTTGTTGCTATCTTTGGTTTTCAAAGATGTTTTGGAATTTTGCCTTTTTCTGTGTCTTCATGGGTACTTTAATAGAGTCTTATATGTTAGCTTGATGCTTTGTCAAACTGAGAGCCTAGAAAAGCGATATTAATTATTAACTTTACCTTAAATAAATTAATACTTTTACATATATTTCTTGCTGGTGTTTTGAGGATTAAAGGAGTTCATGTATGTAAAGCAGGATGCTCAGCACTGGACTCATAGTTCTGCCACCTGTGTTAATTCTCATCAAATATCTAAGTGAAAAATATGCTAGGGGGAATGGATTGACATGTGAAAGTGTAGACATTGGGCTATTGAGTAAGAGTTTCACAGAGATGCTATAAGGGCATAGAGGTTAAGGAAGAAACCCTCACAGATGGTAAGCTCCCCAGCTCTGGAAGTGTTGCTGAAGAAAGTATGGAGAAGATTCAGATATCAGATTGGGAGTTGGATAGATGACTTTTCAGGTTACTGATCAACTGGTGATTTTCTGATTTTAAAAGAAAACTTTTGCACGTTAACCAGTATTTTAGTCATTTCGTGTATAGAAGCTATTTTTATTAACTTTTTCTGCTGATGAGACATTTTGTGGAGAATGAATCAGCTACTTGTGCGAATATGCCATTTATTTGGAAGACGTCACACACATTTGCTCTGTTCTTTATTTTTAAGAATTTTCTATCTAAAAAATTTTTTCCTTATTAAATCAGGAAAATTTTGTTAGTTTCTGGTTAAAGTTCTCCTAACATAATTAAGCAATGCATTAAATGCAGCAATATTGACACAGTCATCCAATCTGTATTTGCTGAATGTCTACTATCAACCAGCCAGTGTGCCGCCCCTCTTCTTGCTTACAGTATTCTGGGGACATGATAATTAATACAATTGTTCTTGATGTTATTATGCACAGAATCATCAGAGTTGCTTGAGAAAAAGGATTGTCAAGCTCCTCCACCAGTTCTGATTCAGTAAGTCTGAGTGGGGCCGAAGATATGTTATTACAAATAGCCTGGATGACTCCGAGGTGGGAGGGCCATCACAGACCGCAGAGTGAGAGATGCTGGGGTAGAGGAAATATCAAGCTAACTGGAGTCCGATGGCTCAGTTCTAATCTGGGCTCTGCCACTTACCAGTTATATGACCTGTTTTATAATCAACCTCTCCCATCTAGTATGTGCTCCAGAAATATTTGTTGGGTCAATGAGCTTACCTCTGTTTCCTTATCTTTAATGTCAAGATTTTTTTAAAAACCCACCTTCCCTGAATGTTACGAGTCCTAAATGAAGTAGGGGATAAAATGCACCTTGACATGTATTTGTGGCTCAAGAAAGGTGACTCCTCTGTTTGCTGCAAGTTGATTTCATAGGTATGTTGTGTTTGGAGCCAGAAATAATAGAGGATTTCTGGCATTAATCAGAGTCAGAGAAGCTGTGCTTAGCTCTTTGCCTTTTGAGATGGTCAAAGATGACCTTTGTTACACAGCCACATCAATAATGTCCATTATAGCCTTGAAGCAAGTGACGCATCACAATTAAAGCCACAGAAACCACCATCTCTATAATAACATAAGTTGTTCAGTGTGAAGATTATTCTTGGTAGAGTGGATGTAAGAATTGCCTCATTGCCCCCGCTGTAGGTTGTATTTATGACTTTTAGGCCAAGGTTTTATTTCTCTGTAAAAATCTCATATATTTAACAAATTAGGATTTGTCGAGTAACTGATTGGGCAATAAAACTACTTCCACTATTAATGGTAACACACATTCTGGAGATACGAACAAAGACCTGCTGGCTATAGTTTAAGATTAAGATAAATTTTTTACAACGGGTAATTGGAAAATATACAATTGTAAGTAAAGTATATTACTTTGAACTTCTCAGAGCAAAGATATTCTGCAAATGTGAAGTATAAATATTTGAAAATGTTGTTATGATACAAAAAGCCTCTGGTGGAAGCTCTCTAGTGTTGTGGAAAGCAGATTAAAATGTATAAAGCCTGCTTTTTTCATGCGTCTCCTTTCCTCCTTTATTCACGATCCAGACATTTCTGTTTAGATGTAATCATCTGACACGAGATTTGGAAGGAATTTACAGGTCATCTAACCCAAGGATGATGGATACGAGGCACGCATGCCTTTATTCCCCAGTTTCTGCTCCTGGCAGACATTGCTGATCCAACTCATGTCTCTTTCCAGTTGAGTCTGATTGATCTTGGAATCCTTCAACACAGGGCTCCTGGAAGCCATTATGGAGTAATTAAAGTGGGATGTAAATGAAAATGTTTGGCTGTCCATTATTTAGATTTTAACTGGCCACACATGTATGAGTGGCAGAACTGGATTTCACTTCTAGGTCTTGATCTTCCCAGTGTGGGCAACTTTCCTAAGCACATGGACGTTGGGAGGATGTGGGCCAGTAAAGAGAATCTGAGATAGGAGGAGTCCTTTTTCTGAATTTCCAATGTTGGCTCTTGATCCATTCTGCAGTGTGGCTTCAAACAAATCACTTTGTGTTTCTGGGCCGATGAAGTTTCATGTCTGTGAAGTTAGGGATAATTGTCTATCTCTGAGGGCTTTTATGAGCATCAAAGGAGGTAGTGGATGTGAATGTGTCTGTCACATTTTGAATGTAGGTGAATTTATGCTGTTATAATAAAATGCAGCTTCCTAGAATTGTGAGACAGCCATTTTTTTCCAGGTATCTGAGAATTATCCTTTTAAGTGCCAAGTATTTCAGATAGAAGTTTTCCTGTAATGCGTTACATACTTTACTGATCTTTTAAGCAGAATACAATAAACATAATTTGATCTTCTAAATGACTCACTGGCATTAAGAAAATTAGCTTTTATAAGACGGTTCCCAGGGACTTACAGAACATTGGTCTCCCCACTGACTGGTTCTGAGTGCCTGTGGCTTGTGTGACTTCTCACGTCCTCTCTTAATGAATTTGTTCAGCCTTCTCTTCTATTCTTAACTGGCATTTCCCTTCCTTCTGATCAGACGTCTCCTAGGAGTGTCTCTCTCCTTAATTGCTTTTTCTACCTTGCTGTGGATCAGTTACAGAGAAAATCAAGTTTTTGTGACCAAACAAATCATGGTAATAATACCAACGTTGACACTTTTTAGGTACTTACCACGTGTCGGGTCTCTTTTCCTCACAACTACCCAAGGAGGCAAGCCAAAATCTTGAAGTCATCCTGACTCCACTCTTTGTCTTACACCACGTGATCAATCCTGTTGGCTTTACTTCCAAAACATATGCAGAATCTGACCTCTTCTTACTACTCCCACAACTACCATCCTGTCCAAACCGTCACCACCTCTCACCTGGCCACTTACCTGGCCTCTCGGCTTCTGGGCTTGCTCTCTTCAGTCTGTGGTCAACCTAGCAGCTAGAGAGATCATATAAAACACAAGCCAGTCTGTTACTCCCCTGCTCCAACACTGGTAACATCCCCCGCCTCTCAGAGCACAGGTCAAAGTCTTCAATGTGGTTTCCTGAGATTGGATGGCCTGTTACCTCTCTCTCCTCCTCTCCTTTGGCTCAGTCAGCATCAGCCATATTTGCCTCCTTTGTGTACTTCAAACTCACCCATCTCATTCAGGTCCCAGGGCATTTGCACTTGCTGCACCCTCTGCTTGGAGTACTGCTCCGTCAGGTTTCCACATGGCTCCCTCACTCCCCTTCTTCAGTTCTCTGTTCAAAGGCCTCCCTTGACCCTCTCAGTTAAAATTTTAGTTCCCCTCCATACTCCCTATCCACCTTATTTGTAGATTGTTTCCATAGCAACTGCTATCTAACATACAATATCTTACTGATTTATTTTGTTCATTGTCTTCCTCCGTTGGAATGTTGCCTGTTTTTTTTTTTTTATTGCTATATCCTTAAGTGCCTAGCACAGCGCTCGACACATTTTAGGTAGTGGAGAAGTGTTTGTTGAATCTTCAAATGAATGAATGAATGCAGGCATGCATGTTACGAACACATGGAAGAGGACAGTGAAGCCTTGTAAGTAAATTGAAAAGGTAGAGCTGGCATTTGGAGGTGACACCTGTAGGCTCTAAGATATGTTAACATTTTATTCAAAGGGCTGTGGATTGGGTTTCCTCCCAGCAGTAAAATGAATGGGTGGTGACAGGAATATTTGGTTAGTTCTATATTTCCTGTGCAAAGTCAGATTTTGTTTCCCTTCTGATTTTTAGCATTTCAGATAAATATGATCACCAGATACAATCACTCGTTTGTCCATCCATCAATTTATCCGGTCACTCATTTCTCAGCAAACAGTCATTGGGTGCCTCTTATGGGCCAGGCAGTGTGACTAGAAGAAGGTTGCTGTCCTCCTGTTGTTCACGGCTTCAGCAGGACAGCGTGAGCGTGCTGTAAGAGCCCGGGGATGTAGCTGCCTGCTCTGCCTGGGGAGCTTGTGGCTCTGACGGGGTTGGGGGTGGGGAGAAGGCTTGGTTAATTCTGAAGAATTCCAGCAAAGCTTCACCCCAAAAGTTGCTTCAGGACAGTGAAGCAACATATCAAAACGCTTGGCATTTCTGGTGCTGGGGAACTGCAAGTAGGTGAACAGAACTGTATGTTGGAGGGCCAGGGGCAGTGGTGAGTGAGAAGGCAGGAAGTAATCCCAGGCCAGGTCAGGACGTGGCTTGGTTATTGCTATTATTGTTATTATCATTTTTATTAGTGAATAACAGCAAGCAAACTTTTGAAAAATATAAAGACAATTCTTTGTTTTATAGTCCTTTTTATTTTTTTGCTTCACAAAATCTTCCAGTGTATGAAGCATAGCGTTCAACTCCAATATGACAGTCTCCAAGAAGCCCTCTCTTAGAGTAAGGGATGTGCCCTTCCTGTGGGCTCCCCTAGCACTTTCTACTCAAAAGTGCCAGAGGATTGTCTGTCTGCCCCATGCTGTGAGCCCCTGGGGGCTGGTGTAAAGTCTTAGACATCTATTTAGCTCCAGTATCTCAATGGCTGGAACATTTTTCAAGGAAAGGTTCTGAGTTCATGTAGAAATGTTCCGAGTGCATTTCATATCCATTCTGATTTGACAGTGCTGTTGTCCACCTGTTTAGGAGCCAAGCCAAGTGAGGAACACCAGTGTGTCCAATCAGACCAAGGATATTAGTGTGATACTCATTTCAGACGAGCTTAGTAAGAGATGTGATGTGACGTCTTAAGGGGACGTACGTGCTGCCTAAGTAGCTTTTCTCCAGCTGCTTTCTGGTGGAGGCTAGAATGTGAAGAGCTTTTCCAAGTCCCTGGTTTGTGCACCGACGAGGCTCAGCATCTTCTCTAAAGCCAGGCCCCTCTCCCTGCAAATGGCTGCTGGTTGAAGTTCCCAGGGACTCAAAGCAGCTGGGCTTCTTTCCCAGTTGGTTAGAGGAGAAAAAATGCTACAGACAGCTCTCCTCTCCACCTTCCCCTGGGAAGGCAAGGCCTTCAGCAGTGACATCTAAGATGAGAAGAGGGGTCCAAGGGTTGGGGAAGACCTCTGGGTGAGGATCTTCTCATATCTATGGGCCTTTTGTGTCCCATACAGGAAGCGTCCCTGTAGTTGACACAAAGACTCAGTGGTTACTGTTGCTGCAGAAAGTATTTGTGTGTGTTGAGTTCCAGAGGGAATTGACTTGCCACATTGTCATTCATGGAAATGACAAACCACTTGGGAAAGCTCATTCATTTTGTTCATCCATGGCTGATTGGTTGATTCATTCAACTAGTACTTATTCAATACTTGCTAAGTACTGAATCCTTTCCTAGCCAACACTGAGACTGTAGCAATAAATAGGGTGCACTGGTTAAGCTCCAAGGAGCTTGCTTCATTCATTTATTTGTTTATTCATTCATGTAATGGCTAAGGGCATGGTCTTTAGAGCCACACGGCCTGGATTTGAATTTCAGCTCTATCATATTTTAGCTGGATAACCTTGGTAAGTCATTTAACTTTTGTGTGTTTTGTCCATAAAATGGGGATCATAATAGTACCCAGCTCATAGAGGTCTTATGAGGTATGCCTGCCACACAGTAAGTTCTGTTTCATTCAAAATCTTCAATGAAATCTATCATGTGCCAGTTCTGTAGTAACCATAGGGGGAACAATGGGAAACGCTACAGATTTGGGCTCTGTTTTCAAGAAATTTCTAGTCTACTAAGGGAGAAAGACATCATTCAAATGAACACAGATCACACGCATAGATACATGATTACACACGCAATGAGGACCACGGAAGAACGGTGCAGGGTGCCATGTGAGCAAAAGAACAGTCTTCCTGGAAGAACTGTTGTCACTGTATCCTCAGAGGATAGAACTGAGCATGGCATCAGTAGACACTTAGGAAACACCCCTGCAATGAACACAAATTTCTTTGAGCTGTGGTCTAAAGAAGAATAAGAGAAAAGGAAGGGAAGAGAATTCTAGGGCAAAGAAACAGCACTTGCGAAGACTCTGGGAATGTGACACCTCCAGGTATGAAAAATGGCATGGTGATTGGAATGCAGAGAAGACAGACAGGGTGGGACCAGGTGATGCTGGAGAGGGAGGCTGGGACCAGAGCCTTGACAGCCATGACCAAGCATTTGATGTTTATTCTAAGAGCAATGGGAAACCACTGGAAGCTTTTTAACAGAGGAATAATAGGATCAGGTCTGTATTTTTAAAACATCACCCAGCGCGAGAGTGTAGGAGCCAGAGTGAACTGAGTGGACTATTCAGAGGTATAATAGTCAGCTTTCACTGGGTTACATCAAAGAAACCTTTACCCTCAATGGCTTAGTGGCTTCCATCAGCAAAACTTTATTTCTTGCTCACACTATGTATAGGCTGTGGGTAGCGTTGGCTCTTTTCTAAGTGTCCTTTTCATTCTGGGATCCAGTGTGATGGCAAAGGTTTTATGTGGGATACATGGTTGTCATGGCAGTGGGAAAAGAACTATGGCTGACCACAGGAGGGTTCTTCAAGCTTCTGCTCAGAAGTGACAGATTGTCAGTCCTGATCACTTTTGATTGGTCAGTACAAGTCACGTGGCTGAGTCTGATCTCAAGGGGATGGGGAGTGCCATTCTTCCCGTTGAAGGAACAGCAAGTCATATGTTTAAGCCTCTTGTTGAGAAGGAGAGTGAATGGTGATGGCAAGAGTCTATGCAAATGATGATAGTGAGGATGGAATAAAGGTCGATACAAGAGATGTTTAAGAGATAAAAGTGACAGAGCCTGGTGCTGTGCTGGATATGGGGACTGAAGAAGGAGCAAGTGTCAAGACGCATCCAAGCTGTTCTGGATCAATTGTGCCCACCGAGATGCCTTGGACTGACCATTTCAGTATGCTCCAGCCAACTCCTCCAGCAGTATTTTCATCTCTGCACCTGAGCACTCCTGGAACTGTGGGATGCAGGGTTGCTCACGTGTGTGTGACAGGCAGGAAGTCTTAGGGAATTTGTACCTCTAAGAATGGCCCTCAGCCAATGACTTTTGGGAGCTGGTGTATCAATACTCACAATCCCTGGACCTGCAGGTGGGGTAATTCTTAGGTATGTGTTCCTATTTTCCATGGGATTAAACTCCAGTCATCCATTGTCAGGGCTGGATTAATAATCTACCCTTTAGTAGCTGACTTTTCTTCCTATATTGTTTCTCCACTCTCCTACTGATGTTCCCTGAATCACCCAAATAAACTGTTTATACTTGAACCCGTGTCTTTGGGTCTGCTTCTGGGGATGCTCAAATGAAGACATCATTTACTGAGCCAGGAAACACCAAGGAAAACCAGGTTTAGGGTGAAGGGTTGTGAGTTCTGCTGGAAATATAGGAGCTTCAAGTAGCTCTGCAATATCCATGTGGTGGTATCAAGTAGTTTGACATAAGCACACGTCTGGAGTGAAAAGAATGCGTCTCTGTTGGAGACAGGACTATGGGACTCATTGGCATTTAGAATGTAATTAGCTCCCTGTCTAATGGAGGGAGAGGTACAGTTACAGACAGTTCCAAGACAGGGGGAAACCTGCTTTAAAGGTAAGGACCAAGGATGGTGGGAGCTCAGAGGAGAGGAGCCAGAGCGAGGGGCGAGGCTGACATCAGGGGACACTTCCAACAAATGGTGGATGCTGGTCAGGAGATGGAGATTGGAAGAATGTTCTAGGCTATGAGGGCAGGTGGAGAGAGAAGAGAGCACGTGTGAAATCTTAAGTTGTGTGTCAAGAGAAAGAATTGAATATTTTCATCTGTAAAAGGTCTTAAAGGAGCTAGATGAGAAATATACAAGATATCAAAATATAAGGTTGAATTTTCAGACAGGAATGCCAGATCATCACACTCATCGTCACAGTACACACGAGAGTCCGGGAGGGCATGCTGATGTCCTGACACACTTTAAGGTGGAACACGCACAGCTCTTGGTTTGTTCTGCTGCTGAAAGCTCAGTACAAGGAGGCTGGAGATAATGACAACACGCACAGGCACTAAATGCTTGTGTGTGCCAGCCTCCCTTTCAGAGGCTTTGTATGCATGGTCTAGTTCTCACAATAATCTGATGGGGTCACTATTGTTATTATTCCCACTTTCCAGCTGGGGAATCTGAACCACAGATAGACTAAAGGAACATGGCCAAGGTCGCACAGCTTGCTTGTGGTGGAGGGAGCCACTGATCCTGATAGCCTGGCTCCCGGCGCCAGGTTCTTAACCACAGCTGCTAGGTTAATTTGTTGGTTTCTCTGAGGCTGCCTGTTACCGTGGTGGAAAGAGCACAGACGCTACCGTCAGACCCACCTGGGCTGAATCATGACTCTGAAGTTTCCTAACACTAAGAAATTTGCCCGGGAACTTAACCTTATTGAACTCATTTCCCCATTTCTAGAGGGTGTTAATGCTTACCTAGTAGGGCTGCTGGGTGAGTTAACTGGGGCAATATGCACAGGGCATCAAGCCTAGGAACATGTTAAATAAATATTAGCTGAAGTGAAATGAGGGTCATATCATATTGCTTTTCCTTTAACTCCACTGAAAAAAAAATGAACTGTGAGAATTTTTATTTTTTTTATGACTGTTAAGCCCATTAATGGCCCATGAAATGATATTTTCTTATGGCAACCACCATATATAAGTGGCATTAAGTGGAAGCTTCTTGGATGATTATAGGAAGGACCCTAATTATCAAAAGCTATGTTAAACAGTCCAAAGTAGGAGGGCAGTGGAATGAATCCTGGTGCATCTGTGCAACGGAAACAAGTGCGCTCAGTGGTTAGTAGTGATAACCACTATTCTCTCTGGGGAGAATGATAATTTATTTCAATTACTCTTTTTAAAAACATATGGTGAGTGTATTATTTTTATCACAGCAAGAAAACCTTAAAAAGCGAGGAAAAGAAAGAATGAGGTCTTCCTCTGAAAACTCCTCTTTTGATACACAGATACCACATTCCTCTGGGGTCCTTGTTTTGCCTGGTTGATTACTGAACAATTCTTGGTAATACGGGCGTTGAGGGTCAAGGCTCTCACCTGTTCTAACGGGGATGGTTTCACTAGCAAGTCCTACTAGGATGTCAGATGAAATCCAGGTGGAGGGAAGGAGCCTTAATAGGGAGCAGCTGACAGGCTCCGGGGCTGAGCTCTGCGGCTTCACTCCCAGGACCTCCAAGCCGAGGGGATGTGGTGGTCTCAGGCCTGACCTGCGCTGGCATCCGAATCTGAGAGGGTTGGGTCTGCTGGGCAAAGCATGGGGAGATGGTCAAAGTCGACTGGCAGTGGTGAAGGCCGGCAGGTAAGAGAGACCCTGGACAGTTCAGAGAAGTAAAAATCCTTCGGTTAAGACCTAGGGTTTGGAAAGCAGGTGGGATTTCATAGGAAAGTGACTGGCTGTCTGGGCCTGTGTGGTATAAGACAAAATATATATATTTGGTGTTTATCCCAGGTGCCTGGCACAGAGCTCCTAAAACTCTTAGAGTGTCCTGAATGATAGGAGTATCTTTTGTTATTTGTAATGAACCCTTTTGAGCATACCTGAGTTTATGCCAATGCGGTGACTCTTGGAGTCCCTAGATAGCTTCAAGGTGGGGGCTGGTTGCCAGAAAAGCCAACCCTGTGATTAGAGGGTTAGAACTTTCAACCTCACCCCCCAGCTCTGGGAGGGAGAGAGGGGCTGGGAATTGAGTTGAATCGCCAATAGCCAGTGATTTAATCCATCATGCTTGCATAATGGAATGGTGATAAAGATCTCTAAATGATGGGGTTTAGGGAGCTTTTGGGTTGGTGGATACATTGATGTGCTGGGAGGGTGGTGCGCCCAGAGAGGGCATGGAAGCTCTGTGTTCCCCTGCCCCCATATCTTGTTCTGTGCATCTCTTCCATTTGGCTGTTGCTAAGTGGTATCCTTTATGGTAAACCAGTAAATGTAAGTGAAGCACTTTCCTGAGTTCTGTAAATCCTGGTGAATTATCAGGCCTGAGGAGGGGTCATGGGAGCACCCGAATTTGTAGTTGGCCAGGCAGAAGTGTGTGTAGCCTGTGGGCCCCATTTGTGGCTGGTGTCTGGGGTGGGGGCAGTCTTATAGGACTGAACTCTTGATCTGTGGGGTCTGTGCTAACTCTGGGTAGTGAGTGTCAGAATTGAATTGAATTATTGGATACCCAGTTGATGTCAGAGAATTGGGGAATGGATTGTTGATGTGGAAAAACAACACATATTTGGTGGCAGGAGAAAAACCACACAGCCTGTGCCAAGCGGGTTGAGTTATAGTTCCAGCTGGGAACCTGAGTGTGCAGAAGGAAGTGAATGAGAAGCCCGGGTGCAGAGCCAGGGCAAATCGACTCTACTGGCGGAGCACGGTGTCAGAATCAATGAAGAATCATTCTCTTTGGAAACAAGCCTTTCAGCCCTCTTGGTGAGGAGGTGATGGGACGGGAACCCAGAGTAAAGGGAGATGTGCTCTATGCCTGGACCCCACGGGGTCGGATTTCCTGTCAGCATTTCGGTTCCCTCTCAGCCCCACACTGAGAGGCATGCCGCATTAATGACGTTTCTGTTAGCCCACGGTAGCTGTGGCAGCAACCCGGTGAAAGGCTTACACGGCAATGCCGACTCAACAGAAACGTATTCTGTCTATAAAGGGTAATGTGACCTAACTATGACTCCAGGTTCACCAGACTTTTAGGTCCTGTCAAAACAGCAAATAGTGATTTCTTACTGGCATGATAAAAAAGAAAATAGAGACATTTGGAAGCCATATTTGGACTTGGCATATATCTTATATATCTATGTTATCTGTACTCTTGATTCTTACTTCATTTTTCAGGAATTTGACCATCTCATAGTTTCCAGAACTTGCTGAGAACTTTCATATCTCCTGGCCTCTTGTGTTTGTGCATGTGTATGTGTGTGCTTGTGTATCTATGTGTGTAATATGTGTGCCTGTGCTTGTGTGTGCGTGTGCGTGTGGTGCAGGGCAGGAGAAAGTGGACGTGTTTATGCCTCTGGTCTTTCTCCCGTGGGCTCTTTTTCTCCTAAACTATTTAGTCATTGATTATTTAATTATGCAGGTGTAACAGGGTATTGAAAAGGGACTCTTTTTTGTCTTAGTTTTTCCTGGGAAAACAAAGGCTTTCTCTCCTAAATTACTTAGTCTTTATTTAGTTATACAAATGTAACAGGGCATTAAAAAGGGACCTATGTCTCAGTTTTGGCTGAGAAATCAAAGGCAAATGCAGTCAGTGCCAAGGACGTCCACGATCAGGGTGGGGTGTCTGGTCCCTTACACGGGACATGCCAAGAGGCTGGTATCTGCTCTGTCACCATTGGGAACCAACAACTCCAGCCTCTGAAAGGTGGGAGTTGAAGGGTTGAGGGAGGGTTTCTTTGGAGGGAAAGTTGTCCTGCTGTGTATCCCTCACCCCAACTCCTTTCTACTGCCACACTTGCCCCAGGCTGAGTCTGAGGGACTTCACAGGGATGATTCAGAGAGCTGCCCTAGTGTCCTCTATGACACCTCGAGTTTGGGAATCATAAGGCCTGCTGTACAAATCGCTTCTGGGAAGACTAAAGGAGTAAGGACATAGTGGGTGGCCTACTTGGAAGAAGGGAAAGAAAAGTGGCTGCCATGATTGGGAGCCGCCCTATACCCCCAAATGGGGCAGGGATGCATGAGCGTTCTGTGGTCCAGTGGGGTTATGTGGGGCCCCACCCCAGAGGGTGGCAAAAGGATTTCTGCAGAGACCCTGGGTGGCCTGGAGCACCAGAGCCAAGCTTGGAAGTGGCCTGAGAGAGGAGAGGCATTATCTGCATCAAAGGAGCTGCCATCCAAGGTCGTCACTGGGGAGGATCTCCAGAGCTCCCCGCCGAGGTGCCCATGAGAGAAATAGCCTTCCATGTTGACCCCCCTGCAGGGCGAACAGATTCCATCCGTATCCTGCATGCTGTGCTGTGCCCTCAGCCCCTCATCTCCTCTGTCCCAGCATTTCCTCCTGAGTCAGAGGGAGCTACTAGGAAACTGGGGAGCTGTGAGCAATGGACAAATGGACAAATATCCAACTGAGACTAGCCCTCCTAGCACAGGCAGGGTATGTGGGGCGGGAAGGGTGACCTACGACTGGACGGGTGTGATTGTGACGCTGGGTGGGTTTAAGTTGTTAAAACCAGGACTGTTGTTATGACAAAGCAAGTGAAGGCCCTTTGATTGTCTGACAGTGACCACGGTGACCGGTAATGCTCCACACCTGCCCGAGATCCGTCCAGAGGCAGGGAAGGATGACTCCAGAGAGGCAGTTTAACAGGAAGTGGAGGACAATCGAGTCATTGTTTGCTTGCAACCTGTCGTCCCAGCCTGTTCAGTGAAATGGTGGAACACAGCACATCATTCTGTAAGAAACTCACTTTGCAGAGAAAGCTGCAGGCTTCCCTGCCAGCGCCACAGACCTTCCAGACTTTGTCTCTAACTCATGTGTGTTTTGGTTTCTTAGGGAGGGTATGATTTTATATATATAAATCTCTCTCTCTGTCTCTTTTATCACTTTTTCTTGTTCCTCTCTATCTCTATTTCTATACATAGACATATATAATATATACACACATATTACTGGCATGTTATATATTATATAACATATTTTTATTATAATACATCATATTTACATATAATTATATGTAATAATTATATGCAGATTATAATTACACAGATTATTAAAAATATAACATTTTTTACTGTAAGTATGGGTGTTTATTTAAATGATATTATCTTCCACCTGCTATTCTGGAATTTGCTTTTTTCACTTAACAGCACGTCTTGAAAAATTTTTCTTTGTCATTTTCTATCAGTCAACTTAATTTAATTTTTTTAACTCCTGCATGGCGTTCCACAGTTTAGTCAATCTATAGTTTTTTTTTAAACAAATTTCTTGTTGATGGGCATTTAGGGAGCTTCCAGATATTTACCCTCATAAGCAGTATTGTCAAAATTATACATGCCATTTCCTCTGTCTGACACTAATTCTCTCTGCTCTTCCCCTTGGCCCATTTCTGTTCACCTCTCAAGTTTCAAGTCCATGCCCCTCCATAGCCTAGCCATTCTTGACCTCCCTGGGCTGACTTTGGTGCTCGCTTTCCTGTGCTGATGTTGCTAATCATATATACTCTCTGTTTGGTAAATTAGATTATTGTTCAAAAAATATTCACTGTCTCCCACTGATTTCCATGGGAGGGGTACGCTTCCTCACCCCTTTCAGGTTGGGCTTGGCCCTGTGTTTTGCTTTGGCCAAAAGAATGTGGACAGAGATGACAGTGCGCTTGCCTGAGCAGAGGATGTTAAGAGGCACGGCGGTTTTCTACCAGCCTAGGAATCTGCTGCCTCTTCCACTTGAGTCCCAGACTGAAGATACATGGAGCAGACCTGACCCCATCCTGCAACCTGGAGTTAAACTGAGTTCAGCCAAGGCCAGCCCAGATCAGTCAACACAGCCAATCTGCAGACCTATGACAGTAAAATCAGTGTTTGTTGTTATGAGCAACTGAGATCTGAGGATTGTTTGTTATGGAGTGATGTCACAGGAAAAAGCTGATGAATAATATACTCTGTCAAAACATTGACCTTTCTGAATTGGAACTATCTGCAGTCCTGACGTCCCTTGAGTCTAAGATCTTTCAGAACAAGGGCTCTCAAGAGCCAAGCATTGGGCCGGGCACATTGCAGTCATTTCATAATACTCAGCAGCATAAAGAGCATCTCCTTCAACCTGTTTTTGTAACTGATGCTCTGGGAGAAGGTTTGTAGCTCGTGGAGATCCCCCAGCATCACGTGTAGCAGACGTGGGCTTCCTCTCCCTCATGGATACAGACAGAGATCATGAACTGCTAGTACCAGAGAGAAATACTAAGCATTGGGTAAAGGGGTGAGGCATATCCCCAGATAAAATAACTTGCAGAGGGCCAGCAAATTTGAACATTACATCAGTTAAGGTCATGCTAACTGCTATAATAGATAACTCCCCAAATCTCGGTGGATTAACATAACAGAGATTTGTTGTTTGCTCAGCAGTTGTCCATTTGGCAGCAAGGGGAGGCATTGACCTCCCACCAGCGGACAGGGGAGTATGTGCCAGAGGCCTGGGAATGACATACCTTACTCCTGTCACATTTGATTGGTCAGAGCTCAGTCACATGGTCACTCCTAACTGCAAGGGAGGCTGGGAAATGTAGTCTATCTGGGTGCCCAGGAGGAAAAGAAAAAGCATGTGATGAACAGGTAGTCAGTCTCATCCACAGAAGGAAAAGAGGTTCTCTCATTAGAAAATCCCTCTGAAGCGCTAGTCCTATTCTTAGCAAAGGAGAGTAGTAGGAAGAGGACTCTGCTTAAACTCTCTGCATCCCCAACACGAGGTTGATAATTTTTGTCCTTTGACCTGATAGGATCATGGTAAAGAAGATGGATAGGAAGTCAGAGATTAAATGTAAGGCACGAGTTTGAGAGTGGCCACCCCAACCATGTTTCACCAATCCCTGGTCCTATCCGTTCACCTGCTCTCAACTCTGGCTGCTTCTCTGCCCCTCATGTCATCACCGTTGTCCAGGCCAACAGCATCTCTGGCGTTCTGACTGATTCTCATTCTGATTCTGCAATCTGATCTCACCTCTTTGCCATGCAGTCCTCCCAGTGGGACAGGCTCCATCTTCAGGTGAGTGGTCTGCGTTTTGGAGAAAGATATGCAAATTAGCAAGTTTATTGCCACTTCTAAGCCACGGTGCACCGATGGTTTTAGCAATAACAGAGACGTTTTTAAAATCTCAATCTGTTTGATTCCCTTCTCTTTCTCTCAGCATACCTATTAAAGATTCCTAAAGTCCCAACATTGTATCCCCAGGAAAATAGGGAACCAGGACTCAGTAGGAGGGACGATTGTCTCACTCCTTAGCCACTCTTAGCCACAGGGACGCACTGACCCCTCGCTGAGACAATGAGAACCCTCCGCCTCTCAGCTTCCTTGGTCAGTTGGAACCCCATGGCCACCAGTTGAAGCTGTGGGACTTCTCCCTGTGACCCAAGGGCCACCTTCTCTGTGCACAGCTCCGTGGGCCTGAGCAGTGCATTACACAAGTTGCCATCCTTGGAGTGAATCTGCTGGAAAACACACTGGTGGGTGGGTTCACAGCGGCACAACAGAAAATCATTAGGATTGCTTAAGTGGATGTTCCAGGGCTGTGATGTTCTGTGCTGAGATCCCCCCTGTTAATGATGACCCGAAAATGAAGCTGTGACAGCCCATCTGTGGCCTTCTAAAGAAGGGCTCCTCCGCAGCAAAGTGTTCAGTCCCTCGTTATCCAGTTAAAGTTCAAATGACTGAGGTTCCCCCCTTCTTTTTTCTTCTGGGCTTAGCACTTGTGCTTGGATTTTAGAAGTCAGTTAATTCAAATCTCTGCTCTGTGCTTCGTATAAACAAGAGGTCAACGGATTCACCTTTGGGAATGGCAGGGAACAGCAAGAAGAGTAAACCCTCACTGTAGGGTGACATGCCAGGGCTGATGTAAGTGCTTTACACGTGGCTGACTATTTAATTCTTGCAACCAGCCTGTAAATTAGGTCCTGTAATTGTGCCTGTTCTACTGAAGGCACAGAGAGGTGCAGTCATTTGTCCCCAATCAAACAGCTAGCTCACGGCAGAGTCTAGATGAGAGCCTCTTTGCTCTGGCTCCAGAGTCTGTACTTTCAGTGCCTGGACCACTCACTACCCCCAAGAAGAGGCTGGAGTGTGCAATGAGATGGGTGGGGAGACAAGAGTGGAGAGCCTGATGTCAAAGGGTTGAAAGTCTGAGTTGCAGCGATGTCATGTCCTCGTTGGGTGACCTTTGACCCGCTGAAGAGGTAAACTTAGATAAACAATGTTTCCTTTCAAAAAAATTTAAACACAATGAGAGGTTCCGTGAAAATTGCACCCCATACTTTCAGGGATGAACAGAAGAGGCAAGGCTGTAACTGAAATTCTGACTTTTCAAGGGCTAGAGGTGGAGAGATGGAAAACTGGGTAACATAGTACCTAATGAGGAGTCTGCATGGCCCCTGGACTCAGACAGACTTGAATTTGATTTCCAGCTCTGTCACTATTAGCTGTGTGACTGTGGGACAGTCATCTAACTTCTCTGACCCTCAATTTTATCATATGTAAAATGGGGATAATATTGCTCCATGGATGCGTGTGATGGATTACATGTGATGGATTACATGCGATGGATGGGTGTGATGGACTACATGTGATGGATGGGTGTGATGGATTACATGTGATGGATGGGCATGATGGACTGCATATGATGGATAGCTGTGATGGATTCCATGTGATGGATTCCATGTGATGGATGGGTGTGATGGATGGGTGTGATGGACTACATATGATGGATAGCTGTGATGGATTCCATGTGATAGATTCCATGTGATGGATGGGTGTGATGGACTACATATGATGGATAGCTGTGATCGATTACATGTGGTGGATGCGTGTGATGGGTGTGAGGTAATATACACACCATGCCTGGGATGTAGCAGGGATGTTAGTGTCCTGGGGCTGCTGTAATGAGTTACCATAAACTGGGTGGCTTAAAACAATAGAAATTTATTCTCTCCCGGTTCTGGAGGCCAGAAGTTCAGAATCAAGGTGCTGGCAGAGTCATGTTCCCTCTGAAGGATGTGGGGAAGACTTCTTTCTTGCTTCTTCCTAGCTTCTAGGGGCTCCGTGCAGTCCCTGGTGTTTCCTGGCTTATAGCTGCATCCTTCCAATCTCTGCTCTGTCATCAGATGACCTTCTTCCCTGTGTGTCCTCAAATTTCTCTCTCCCCTTATAAAGACTCCGCCCTAATCTAGTATGGCCTCATCTGAACTTGATTACATTTGCAAAGACCCTATTTCCAAATAAAGTCACATTCACAGGAACCAGGGGACCAGATATCAACATGTCTTTTTGGGGGATACCATTCAACCCACAACAGGATATGCTTAATAAAAGGTAGTTCTTACTATTATAATGATGGTATTTTCTGTATGAGCCAGATAGAAAGTGCCAACTTTTATAGAAGAAAACACCGTAATCCCATATTAAAATCAAAGAAAACACGACCCATTTTTTTCTTTTATGTTGATTGCACAGTTCAGTTCAATCTGAATTCATCTGGAAAGGTCACCCACCAATCATGCATAATACAAAGCCATTGTGAAGCATTGGGGAGACTGTGCGCTTTGAAAGGAGCGAGCTCAGGTCAGCATGTTGGCAGCTTCCTCTTGACAACACTGGCCCATGCTAGCGTTTCTGTAAACTGCAAACTCTGAGCCCTGTTGTCTGTTCTGAATCACCTGGACCTGCTAATTACTTCAATTCAGTAAACATTCTTTTTACCAACGAATGCAACAATAAGAGCAAATGTCTCTGAGACCAAGGGTTTTCAGCCTCGGCACAATTGACATTTTGTGCTGGAGAATTCCTTGTTGTAGGGGCCGCCCTGTGTGTTGTAGTAGGTTTAGCAGCATCCCTGGCCTCTACCCACTAGATGCCACTAGCACTCCCCAATTGTGACAACCAAAAAATGTCTTTAGACATTGCCAAGTATTCCCTGAATTGCAAAATCACTCTCAGCAGGGAACCTCTGGGTTAGAGGAAGCAAACAAGCAAATAGATGATGGTAATAATATGTGGGAATTGTTGAGATAAAGGTGAATAACAAGGCATTATGGATGTTGTTTTGCTATTCCTCAGATTTAACGTCACATTTTTGAGGATAGACACATTGAGACCCACTGACTAAGTTCTGCAGCTCTTGCTGTGAAGAACTTGAATTCCTGGTATGTTTAAGAAATCATGTGATCCCTTTATTCATTCTCCCTATTCTTTATCCAATAAACATTCACGGGGTACCATCCATGTGCCAGGTGCTTGGAGGTATCTGGGAGCACCATATCCTCAGGGGGTTAGAGATATGGATGCACTGAGTTACATAGAAGAAGTTTCTGATATCCAGGAAGTGTCTGGTAGAAGAAATCAAAATGCTCTCCAAAAGCTATCTGATATGTTTAATGCAACTGAAGGTGTGAGTGCAAGGCAAGAAATATTGTAGAGGAGGAAGTATGGACTCTGGTGGATGGAGTAGGAGGAGCAGGGATGTTTCCACAGGTGATACATCATTAAGGAAGTTTTAAGAAGACATCCCAGTTCAAGAGGGGAAAGGAGAAATTCTAGGCTAAGGGAATAGTCAGCGGAGAGGCAAGAAAGCTTAAAGCACTGCGGACTATTAGTGAAACCGTGGGCAAATAAAAGAATTATCAGGAGCTACAAACTGACTAATGCAGGCTTCACTCAAGCTGCAGATATGTTGCCTTTGGCCTGAAGAGTGTCTCTGTTTATTTATTTATTTATTTATTTATTTATTTATTTATTTATTTATCTGTCTATCTATCTATTTAATTTTTTTTTTTAAAGATTTTATTATTTCCTTTTTCTCCCCAAAGCCCCCCGGTACATAGTTGTATATTCTTCGTTGTGGATTCTTCTAGTTGTGGCACGTGGGACGCTGCCTCAGCGTGGTTTGATGAGCAGTGCCATGTCCGCGCCCAGGATTCGAACCAACGAAACACTGGGCCGCCTGCAGCAGAGCGTGCGAACTTAACCACTTGGCCACGGGGCCAGCCCTGACTATCTATTTAATTTTACTGTGAACATTTAAATATCTGGAGATCTTATATGAAAATTATATTTTTTAATTTCCTTTAAAGAAATGAAAGATCTGGTTAATGAGTGGTGGTATTTATCAGACAGTGAACTCTTTTTTTTGTGAGGAAGATTTTACCCTGAGCTAACATCGCCCGCCAATCCACCTTTCTTTTGCTCGAGGAAGATTAGCCCTGAGCCAACATCTATGCCTATCTTCCTCCACCCTGTCGGTGGGACACCTCCACAGCATGGCTGACAAATGGAGTAAATCTGTGCCCAGGATCCAAATCCGCGAACGTGGGTGGCCAAAGTAGAGTGAGCGGAACTTTAACCACTCAGCCATGGGGCCAGCCCCCAGACAGGGAATTCTTAATGGAAATCCCTTATGTAGGAGGAGGGAAAGATATTAAAGGTACTTGATCTAGTTAATGTAGCAAATTCTTAAATAAAGAGAGAGGCAAAAGAAGGAGAGAAAATGGAAAAATGAGGGGATGATTTGGCTTCTTTTGTCTACAGAGACAGGACAAGCACAGAGTAGGAAATGGATTAGCTGGAGTCTTGATTTCAATAAAAGCCGAAACCACCCAAATACCATTCCTGGTAGTTCTGGCAGTGGGCACCCACATTATGACATTACCGTGAGAACATTGCATGCAAATGAAGTAAACAGCAGTTAGACACAAAGCCCATCTAGTCAGTTCCACTCTGGGAACATCTGGGTAGGAGTTTCCACAGGGTTGTGCCACAGATAAAGAATGAGGTCGAGAAGGAAATAATTTGAACTATGAATAAGAAGATTACCTTGAGCCTACCCATTTGAGATGGAAACTTGGATTATCTGTATACTGGGTCCTCCCACTGACTGACTTATTATAATGTAGATCCTAAGTAATTTAGTTGCATATCCGACCTGCTGTTCCTATTCTACTTGCCAGCAACACTTTCTGGAAGCACTATATTCTGGTAAATGCTGGAAGCTCATTCATCTGGTACCCTATGAAAATTAGTTGGACGTTGATGCCATTGCAGTTGCCTGTTCCTTAGGGTGACCTCCGGGGCCTCGCCATCAACTAGAGCATGGAGTTGTGAACAGAATAGAGTGTCAACACTTTGGTCCAGTGAGTGGGTGTATAAGATGATTACTGTAGGGACCTCAGTAATAGAGCTCAAACGACCCAGGCTGAGGGGCATGTGGCTTAACAGGAAAGAGCCAGCAAAGACTGTTCGTAGAGGATTGAGTTTCTCAAAGGAGTGCTGCTTCCAGGCCAGTAGTATTCAATTTATTATAGGGTCAAATTTGCAAACAGATATGACATTTTCCTGTTGCTAGAGGAAGCCGGGGTAGGAGCTCCAGTTGGTGGAGAGGGAGATGTAATCCCCAGGGGATGGGAAAAGCATTGGTCTCTATTGGGTTCCCTTTGATACAGACCCTAAGGCAAAATTCTGATTACAGGTAGTTTATTTGGGAGGCAATCCCAGCTCCTGTAGGGAAGAAGAGAAGGAAGCCAATACAAGCTGCAGCAATGAGCAGCTTACTGCTATACACAGCTGGGGCTCAGTCCCACAGGGGACCTCTGGGAGGTAGTGTGGAACAAGTGGTCCTATTCAACACATGAGGAAGCTAGGGTAGCCATACCCTCGCTTCCATCCTTCATAGCCTGAGCTCCCGACTGCCTTGAGCTCTCCCGCACTTCTGGACTGCCACGCAGGCTGGCTCAGAGCACCCTTTGCAGTCACAGAAAGCCCTCAAGCAAAGAGTCACAAGTGCTTAGAATGGTGAGTGGTGGAGAGACAAGGATAGCTGAACAGTGTCTGCTATTATGTTTTAAGTGTCCAGGACAAGGGGCTCCTGCAACAGAGTTTGGGCATGGTTTTAGTGGAAGCGCTTGAAAAGTGTGGCCGAGTGAGGATGCTTGTAAATATGTGCCCAGTCCTTTCTGGCACCTGAAGTGAAGCTGCAACGGTGAGTCCAGCTGAAGTCAGAGCTGTGCCAAGTCTCCAAAGGCATCTGGGAAGAAGGAAACCAAAGAGGTTCCCCTGCCTGGAAGAGTGTGGGCATCCTTGGTAGGGAGGCGATTTATAAGTGGAAGGTCAGAATCCCAGGCAGTTGTCTGGGTCCTGATGCTGGAGCTCTGGGCTGTCATTCCACTATCAAGGAGGCTCAGGAGTTGGGGGAAGGTAAAGAGGAGAAAGAAGAAGCTAGGAAGATGGCAAAGGAAGAGACGTCTTTGCAAACTACGAGATCTACAAGAACTGTAAAAGGCACAGAGAATGTTGCGAATAGCCAAGAGGAGACTACTGGAGCTTCAAAAATGAAAACAATAATGGGAATCACTTGGAAACATTCAGTCTGTGAGAAGAGCCATAGTTCATGCTGAGTCTGAAAGAGGCGAGGTAAGAGAGTGCAACCAGCCCTGGCGGTCTAGTGTTAAGATCTGGGGCTCTCACTGCCACAGCTCAGGTTCATTTCCAGGTCAGGGAACCACACCACCCATCCATTGGTTGTCATACTGTGGCAGCTGCACGTTGCTTTGGTGCTGAAATCTGTGCCACCTGTATTTCAAATACCAGCAGGGTCACCCATGGTGGACAGATTTCAGCAAAACTTCCAGACTAGACAGGCTAAGAAGAAGGAACTGGCCACCCTTTTCTGAAAAAATTGTCCATGAAACCCTCTGAATAGCAGCAGAGCACTGTCTGATATAACATCGGAAGGGGAGAAGATGGTGCAGAGAGACCAGGCAGGGTTCCGCTCTGTTGTATGCGGGGTCGCTAGCAATTGGAATCGACTCAATGGCGCTAACAACAGCAACAAGAGAGTGCGCTAAAAAGATGGTTGAGATGCACCTGTGTTTCCAAAAATTAATCCGAATTTGTGAGCCCTACAATGGAATTTTGGTCAATATTCAGTCTATAAAGTTCAATCTATAAAACATAGAGGCAGATTTTTTCCCCCAGCTTTACAGAGGTGTAATTGACAGATAAAAGTTGTGTATATTTAAGGTGTGCAACATGGTTATTTGATATACAGATTTTTTATTTTTTAATAAAGAGATTAACGTTTGCAAATCTAGCTAGTGTCTTGATACTTGCCGTGTTCTCTGTAACTTCGGTTTTGGTTACTCAGTCTCCAAATGTGTGGGGGCCCCATCTGGGAATGCGCTTCCCCATTCTTGGGGATGTCACCTCAGTCTTGCAGTGGGTTACGTGAAGCTCAGCAGAATCTCGGGTGGAATCTAGTTGGTAAAACTGCACATGGGCCACCTGGTAGTTCAGAAACATGAGAGAACAGGGCAATACTCAGGACAATGAGGCAAAGTGGTGGACCAGAGTGACAGTGGATCAGATATTAACATGTTGGACTCATCCCACATGGCCACTTGAAGCTGGTGCTTCTAGGAGGTCATTTGTTCTCCAGGTCATCCCTGTCCTTGTGGGTCCAGCTTCACTCACTTTTTGTGGCTGGCCTTGTTCTCGTAGGCATTTGGGTTTGTGGCCCAGATTTTGTGTGTGTGTGTGTGTGTGTGTGTGTACATGCACACATGTGCATATGTGTTTGTATATAAGTAATTTTATGCATTTTAGATTTTTCAATAATGTAAATATGTTAAACTTTATGGATTAACTAATTCCAAGAGCTAATCTATAGAAACGAGATTTGATTCAGCCTTCCATAAGAACCAACTTGGCCAAAGAGCATGAAATATAAAAGCAGTGATTGTGCTTGACCACCTTTTCACGGTATGCCTAAGATAGAAGCTGTGGTCATCCAAATAGCTGATATGATTGATTCTGGAATTTCAGTTTCAAAAGGAACAGCTTACTGCTTTGCTGGGCTGGACTTTGGAGAAAATTCCTCACTTATAGGATGACTCTGACGCCCTCCAATAAAAAGATGTCCCCTTAGAGAAAATTGCTGGCCTCATAGCTTTCTCTGCTTTTTTCCCTCTTTTGTCTGAACTAGCAGATGCTGTGCAGCATCTTTTAGGAATTCTGATAGGATGAGGGCATAGGTTTAGTTTATACTTCCATTGGGAAGTGGAAAAATTCAGTGACTCTTCTTAGGTATTTGTGTGCACGATAGCAAGCAACGGAGCATGATTTCTCTTGTAAAATTTCAACTGTGTTGGTCTTGGGCATGACTTTTCCAGACAGAATGCTTGCAGCAGCCAATGGCAGAGATGCTAACCTGAGGGAAATCTTAGTTTCTGTGTCATGGGATCAAGTCAGAGTAGGGAAAGAGCATAGGTTTGCGGGTCTGGATCAACCTGGGTTGAATCTCGTCCCATCTTGGGCAAGTTGTTTATACTCTCCAGCCCTCTACTTCTTCATTTTCAATTTCATTCTCATAAGTTTGTTGTGAGGACTATTTCACAGGTTAATGGGAGTAAAGCACAGGGAACGAAGCAGATGGCAAACTCTAGTCCTCAACTCATGTCACCAGAGCTCATCACTTCCAGTCTGAACTCTTCACTTGCCTCTTTTTTTTTTCCCATTCAGCAAGTGTTGCTTTAGGACACACCACATGATAGATCTTCTTTTAGGGACTGAGATTCTGAAGATGAACAGACATGATTGTTCCTGGAGCCTCCAGGAAGGTCCAGAGGGAAACACAATTATACACGCTCCGTCAGGGGTGAGGACAGAGTGCTCGGAGGGCCCAGGTAAGGGGGCAACTAATTCTGCTTGAGAGAGCAGGAGGCAGTGGGAGGGTCACTGGGGTACAGTTTACCGAGCCTCAAAGAAGGACCACATGTTTGCTGGGTGGACAAGGTAGGAGGGGATGCTCCAGGCAGGATGGACATCGCGGGCCAAACCCAGAAGAGTGCAGAGCTCTCAGCTCTGCTGCTACTGAAGGTAACACACAGCTGGCCTTGAATTCCATTCAGTTGTTGCATCTTCCATGTGGGGAGGGAAGTGGAAAGGCAGGGAGCTTCTGGCAGGATGTGCAGGCTGCCTCCTTGTTTGCACAGTGGTTGTTTTGTTTCTCTGTTTCCGTTATGCCTCAGGACCTCAGAAACCTTGATATTAGTTGGCATTTGATACAAAGAAGCTTTAACATCTGGTTCAGCAGATTTCCCATCCCCAACTCATCCATCACGTGATACATGGAGGCTCATCTTGGGAAGTAAACTCTGACTTGAGCCACAAATGCTCGTATATAGCCCAAGACCAGCGCACTCACAGAGAGGCTCGAGATTAAAAAGAAAAAAAAAAAGTGCTCATCTTGCTCTTTTTATTTTCTCTGTAACCTCTAAGATGTAGCTGACAGTACAAATTCCCAGACTGAGTGTGGAACAGAGATTTGGCAAGGAAGAGAGTGGACCGGGACCACAGGACAGCTGTTAGTCCCTGGAAAAGGTGACAGGACAGTTAACCTGGCCACCCTACAGGGACATCCAGGAGTCTGCCACCTAGTATGGGTGCTAGGTTTTATTTATTTTTAAAAATTGAGATATAATTGACATATAACATTATATTAGTTTTAGGTGTACAACATACTGATTTAATATATGTATATATTACAAAATGATTATCACAATAAGTTCAGTTAACAATACCGTGTGGTATATTGGAAAGTTGCTAAGTGAGTAGATCTTAAAAGTTCTCATCGCAAGAAAAAAGAAGCTTGGTACCAGGATGCTAGGCTTTTAGACCCTGCATGATCTGGCCGCCATTCAACTCTCCAGTCTCATTTTTCCCTACTCTCCCTCTCATCTCTATGGGCCCATCTGGCGAAATTACAGGAACATATCAGGCTCTCTCACTTTGCTTGTACTGGTAATAGACTACCTCTCCTTCTTGCCTGACCAGCTCACATCCCTTCTTAGGGCCGCAGTTTCCCTGTCTCTGGGAAGCTTTCCCTAATCACATGAGACTGGGTCGGGTGCCCTCCTACGAGTTTCAACAGCACATTAGCTCTCCTATCCTACAGCTCCTGTACTCGATAGAAACAGTCTTCCAAAATGCCTTTCTCTTTAACTTAGACATGAGCTCGCTGATGTCCTGCTCTTCGTTGTATCTCAAGAGCCCAGCACGGTGCCAGGTACACAGTTGGTGCTCAGTATCTGCTTATCAAATGAATGAATCCATGAATGAAAGCACTCAGGGCTTCCACCTTCAGGCGAGGAGTCACAAGGATTATTCCTGGACCTTTCTGATTTATAGGCAGGAGCTTTATAAAGCTGGCCTTTCATTGCTTCCAGAAGAACTGGCCGCTGCAAACAGCCAGATTCTTATTCTGAAAAACTCAGATGGGGCGGATAGGGGGCGAAGACAGAGATGTTGAGGGTTGAGTTCACAGAGCCTCTGTAGACACATTGAGGGGTCATTGTCACTCATTTCCAATAATAAAATCATTAAGAGCCCATGCTGTGAGAATTGTCATAAAAGTAACGACAGTCTGGTCTAAGCTTTGGGCAGGGGACACGATGAAATGAGCGGTCCCCTCCTCCAGCCTGGCCTGCCCTCCTTCTCCACCTTTGCAATTCCAGGTTGAGTAGACCCTGCTTTTGATTTTCCCAGTTTTTACAGAAACAATAAGCCATGTCTTTTAAATTTACTTTCTCCCACAGAAGCTAATTTAATATTTGGAGAACAACAGCCAAGGCCAGCCCTGGATGGCTGTTATTTACACGATCATAAAAAAGACAGATCCAGCTCCTGATGTTACTAACTTGTCTCCGGGAAAGGAGCTAAGAGGCTCTGAAATGTGCCTCTGCCCCGGTGGGGATAAAAATGAAATTGTCTAAAAGTCATCCCAGATCCCAGGGCTGGGAGGGCTGCTGTCTGCTCTGGGCCAATAGTGGCCCCTTGGCTTTCCCAGTCCACGTGACGTCGCTTCCTCCGAGGGTACAGAAGTTGCTCTGCTCCTTTGAGGCTGTCTCTCTGCAGACAGTTTGGGCTAGGAATAGATTCTTTTTATTGTTATGATCAAGCTGTATAATAATTCCGAAGATGCAAGGACAGTAATTGTGTTATGGCTGGTGTGCTGTCTTTCTTTGCCCGAGGGATAGGGAAGTTCAAGTCTGCTTTTCTTAATTGTTACCTGCAAGGTATACTTTTCTGCCTGAGCTGGCATCTTCCTGTCTTGGCTGCCAGAAGATAGAGGGTGATAAATTCTTATAGGCTGCTGCCCCTCAGGTGATGGGAAGTCTGGGAAAGGAAGAGCAAGACATCCTAGTGCGAAGATTCCTTGTAGAAGTTCCTGTCTAGCTCAGAGCCTGTCCATCCAACCTCATCCCAGGCAGTGAGGTGCAGCCGATCCTCATTATTCATGGTGTTATGTTTATAAAGTGACTGTGAGCACAGAACTAACAAATTCTGAGACTTTGCTCCTTGGGGACATACAGGGTTATTTCCCACAGGCCTCTGGTCACAACATTTTTGTCAACCCATCAATACGTAACCTTGTTTTATGTGTGTTTCTGTTTAAAGACACCTTATTTAGTATAGATTTTTGATTCGTTGATGTTGAACTGACAGTCAACAGCACCAGAATTCATGACTGAACCAAGCTTATTTCCCACATAGGGCGCACCACAGCCTTCTTGCACTTAGAAACACCAGACAGCAATTTAGCAGAACGTTTGGGGACCGTTTTAAACAGCGATGTCACCAACACAAAGCCCCAAAATGTGAAAAATGTGGCATTAAATAGGTTGCACAAAGGGCAATTTTTGCAGTATGAGAGTTGAAACAAGAAGGCAGAGCGTTGTCTTGTTCCACCTCAGCTGGGCACGTGCTCACTGAGTGACCCAAATTTTTTCCAGCTCTGTGCGTGTCCACAAATGGCTGTGAAAACCCTGCAAGTATTAATTTTGTGGTTACAAATAAATTTTTAGCAAATAGGTGAATTCACAAGTCCTGAGTCCAAAGTAATGAGGATGAAGTGTAAAGGAAAGCTCAACTCAGAAACGTAGTCTTTTCTACTGCACTTCTGCCTCATCTCTGCACCCAGTCCTGGCCCTAAAGGGTGCCACACTCCCTCCTGTGTCCTCCTGGTCTCTGTGGCCGACCCTTGGCAGTGGTTCTATGCCCGAACTCTGCTTCATTCCCAAGAGTCAACTAGATTCCCAGTTTTGGGACCTGGACACTTCTCTGATTACGAGCCTACCTCCCTGTCTAGTTCGCCTGCCTACAAAATGTTGGTCCGATGGGGACCTTGGCCAGTCTTCCTCAGGGCCTGGAGGGGTGCCCTGAAGCTAGGATCAGCACGTGAGACCCAGTAGCCCTTTGCAGGCTTCACTTCTCGTATCCAACAGTCAAGGAGTGTGTGTATATGTCTGCAGGGCACCATGGTGGCAAGATGTGGTTCCTGCCCTCACAGCCCGGAAGAGAGGCAAACGGGTGGTTAAAATACAGCTGGTCATGCTCCCATCCGGGTCAGCCCAGGAGGCTCTGCAGTCCGCATCCTTTTTCTCCAAATCCCCTTGTGGACCTCTCTTCTGGACTCTTCCACCAGCACAAATCAGATCTGTCATTTTCTTCTTAAAACATGTTCTTCTCTTCATTCTTCTTCTGTACTTCTCCCATAGCCACCTAAACTGATAGAATTTCTGCGCCGTGTCCCATCGATCGTTGCATCCTGTATGATGTACAGCTTGCTGTCTCTGTATGTTCACTTCCACCAGCCGCATACGCCTTGCTGAGTTTCAGCCACAATGCCCACCCTGCCTGCCACAGGACAGCCAGAGAAATACATTTCAAATGCAAATGTATCCAGATCCATAATCAATGGAACTTTATGTGGAATATTCTAAAAGGCTGACGTCTTAACAAAGAGACCATTGATATTTTACTCCCCAGTCAAATAATTAGACCTTTTAATGGATTCTAAATGTTTCACATGACACTGCTGTGACCTCTTAAATGTATGTCATCCTTTTCAATATGGACATTTCTATGGGTATCTTCAGTTTCTGTAAATCCTTTCACAATATAGCTAAGTTAAAAAGAATGTTAATAATTCTTTCAAAATAAACTAGAATGCAGTAATATTTCTCTCTATGGGTATATTTTGGACATATTATATTATAATTTATGATTTTTGTAAGATTGCTAAATCTTTTTAACATCTTTTTGTATCTAACATCTAAAGCATACAATATTTTTAGGCATTACAGACATTCTCTCATCGAATTCTTACAACCCTAAGAGGCTTATAGATGAGTCAATAGAGGATCAGAGAGGTTAAGTAACTAGCACATAATTACACAGCTGCTTGAAGTTGGAATGCAATCCATATCTGCACAGCTCTCAGAAAAAAAGATGTTGGGATTCCTTTGTGAATGACAACTGGAATATGAGGACTCAAGTCCTGCCGAGCTGCCCCTTATTCATGGGAACGGGGTTGATCTCAAAGTTTTATGTGGTTTGTTAGCATTGTATCAGTCAGGGTTTAACTGGAGAAGTAGAATTAATAGGAGACACATACATGTACATACATACGCACATTTATTGTATACAGACTTTATATATAGCATATGTAGATACATATGTTATATATGTGTGTGTATGTACATACATGTATTATATATGTGTGTGTGTCTATATATATATAGAGAGAGAGAGAGAGGGAGAGATTTATTGCAAAGAATTGGCTTATGCCATTGGCTGGCTGAGCAAGTCCAAATCCGTAGGGCAGGAAGTCAGAAAGGGAAGATTATGTCATGTTCAGATTTGAACCCACAGACATGGGGCTGAAGCTCTCACCCACTGGCAGAGTTTCTTCTCTCGCCCAGGGTGACCTCAGCCCTGCTTCTAAGGCCTTCCGGCTGATTCAGCCACACCCGTCAGATGGTCCAGGACAACCTCCCTCACCAAAAGTCCCCTCTTTAGGGCTTTAATGACATCTGTGCAATACTTTCACAGCAACCCTGGATTCAGGTTTGAACAATGGACCAGAGTGTGGCTCAGCCACGCTGATCCATGCAAAAAGCCGCCACAAGCACCCAGCAGTGACTTTACCGGGAGCAGCGATGATAAGTGTGACTTCCTGGCAGGGCGCCTTCATCTTTTGAAATTTGTAACTTTGGCTGCAAGGGCCACTGCCTTTCCTCTGACGTCCATCTAACCCAGCGGTTCTCTCCCCGGGGCAATTTTGCACCATCCCAGGGGACATCTGGCAATGGCTGGAACATGGTTCGTCACAGCTGGGGTGTTGCAACTATCATCTCATGGGAAGAGGCCGGGGATGCTGCTCACCATCCTCCAATGCACAGGGCAGCCGTGTACCACAAAGGTGATCCAGCTTCAAGTGTCGAGGCCGAGAGACCTGCTCCACCCAAGACAGCCAACATAATTTGAGGGCCTCCTATGTCAAAGGTGCTCCAAATGCACAGACTTAACCAATTCTAATAGATCTGCAAGGATAATTTAAAACATTTTTGTTTGTTTTATTTAATTTACCCAGTCAAGGAAATAAGGCTCAGGCATTGTTATTGGCCACAGTCATGGTGCTCCTAAGTGGAGGGGCCGGGATTTGAACCTGAGTTTCTCTGAACACCATGCCTACTCTTTCTCTACCACTCTGTGATGGCTCTTCCCCTTCAGACTTTTTCCTGCGCCTGGGGGCAGCTCTGACCTTAGGTCTGGCCTTCCGTGGGCTGCCTCATCCGGTTGCATTTCACATCTCCCATCAGATGTGAGAGGTGCGATGAAGCTTTCCTCCACTTGAGCAGATGAGGGGAGGGTGTTGAGCATGATGGGGTGGTTGACAGCATCAGATATGGCAGCAAAGAGTCCCCTGTGTGGCTCCTAACCCGAGGCTGGGGTGAGCCCGTTGACCTCAGTGAATATCAGCTTCCTCAAATGCAAAATTGGTCACGATTGGACTTCCTCCTGGTGAGATTTAAACAAGAACTTGCATGGAAAGCATTTAATACACGGTACTTAGTAAATTCTGATAAAAGTAATTTTCAAGGGTCTAGGCTGGTCTGACCACTCCCTTTCCAAAAACCCAGGTTTAACTGTTTTCAAACACCTCTGCAGCCTGGGACTGTAAACCCTGTCACCCCTGGGACTACTTGCCATCCGCCCTCTGAAATCTCTCAGCCCTGTCAACCCCAGTCAGCACAGCTCCTGAACAAAACTGTTTCTGAATATTCCAAAATTCAGGCAATGTGATATTTTTACTCCTTGGGTCAGGTTGGAGCGGTGTGAAATATTAAAAAATGTTAATGCCTTTAAAATTTGCCTTAAAATTTTTTTGGAATAATGCAGGGATATAAATAAAAACAAAAACCACACCCATTTATACAGGTAAAATTAAAAAAAAATCTTTTCCATTATAAGAAAAAAACCCCTACCGACAAGTGTTGATAAGGAATGGCACTTTAAAACCATCTGACATTTCTTTCTTTAGAAATGTCTTTCAAATAGGCTTTGGGCAAAACTCTCTTTATCTTGTTAGCCATTCATTACGAAGTAGCACATTTAGCTTAGGTAGTTATTTTCAGGTTATCACATATTCTGCATTGTCATCTCGTTTGGTTCTAACAATGCAGTAAATTGGCATCATCTGCAGGCATTTATTCAGGGTGCACTGTGTGCTGGGCCTTGCGCATGTGGTGAGGGATTTAGGCATGAACAGGTCCCAGCCTCCAGGAGCTCAAGCCTAGTTGCATCAACGATTATAATACAGTGGGATGCCTGTTCTGAAAGGGGACCACGGAGGCTGCTCTGGGACCCGGAAGAAGGATATGAATCAGGCTCAGGGGGATGTGCGCATGTGCGGGGCAGTGGAGGCTGGAGAGTGAAGAATCCTTGAACTGAGTCCTGGACAAGTGTGGAGATCTTTGAAATGAGGGCAGGAGGGAAAGGCGCCATAGGCAGCAGCAGCAGCTTGGATAATGACGTGGAGGTGGCACGTGACCTGTGGTGGAGGCCTGTCCAGCTTGGTGTGGATGTGGGAGGTACACGGGTGTGGCGGGAGACGAGAGTGAGGCGGTTGGCCAAGGGTTGGCCAAAGCCAGATCAGGCAGGTCCTTATAAGCCATGCTGAAGAGTTTTCATTTTTCCCGAGGGCAATGGAAAGGCGTTGAGGGTTTGTGCAGAGGTGTGACACAGGGGTTGTAAAGAGGAACAATTAGGGGCAATGGAGGTGGAGATTATGGGGGTGAGGTGCATGGAGACAGAAGAACCTACAGATGTGTAATGTCCCAGTGGGGCGTGCACTTTTGTTTGAATTCTATCCCACTACAGTTCCAGCTACTGGTAGTTTTCTTTTCTTTTTTTTTTTTTTTTTGAGGAAGATTAGCCCTGAGCTAACATTGGCCACCAAACCTCCTCTTTTTGCTGAGGAAGACTGGCCCTGAGGCTAACATCTTCCTTTACTTTATACGTGGGACGCCTACCACAGCATGGCTTGACAAGCGGTTCGTAGGTCCACACCCAGGATCCGAACCAGCGAACCCTGGGGCGTCAAAGCGGAACGTGCAAACTTAACTGCCGTGCCACTGGGCAGGCCCCTACCGGTGGTTTTCTTTTCTTCTCTCTTCTAAGACTCCCTGTTCTCTCTGCAGAGATGTAAGCCCTTTTTCTACCTCACTGAAGTCACGAAAGGTCTCTGAGTTGACAGGCCCTCCCCCACACCGAAGGTGGGATGTTTTTCCACTGCAAAGAGAAACTGCTGGTGTGCCACGAGCAACATGAAAAGGCAAAGTGTGATGGCTCCTGAGGAGATACTGAGAGCGGCCGGTTGCTCATCTTTCGTTATTCTCCCGTGAATGTGAAAACTCAAAGTAACACCAGACTCTTCAGAATTTTAGGCTTGTGGCCCAACACCACCTTTCTAGACAAATCCAGGACACCCCCACTGCAGTTTCTCACCCCCAGGGGCTCCAGTCACCCAGAACCAGAAGGGTCCACTCATGACTGTGACAGTGGGGCCTTCCATCTCCTTTGGGTGTCAGTGAGGGGCCCGCATTACAGAAGGGAACCTATGGAGAGAAGAGTCCCACGGTTAGAGGTATGTGTGTGCGTGTGTGTGTGTGTGCATACATGAGCAGGTGTGCATGCCCCTGTTTGTGTGTCTGTGTGTTGTGTGTCTGTGAAGCAGTATCCAGAGTGGATGGAACATAGACTCTGGTGTCAGGCTGCCTGGGTTTGGGTCTTGTCTTTACCACTTACTTGGTGTTAATATTGCAGTAAGTGATTTTACCTTGCCATTCCTCAGTTTTCTCATGTGTGAAATAGGAGTAATAATAGCGCCAAGATCATAAGGTCAACAGATATGAAGTGCTTGCAGGCACTCAGTAAGCGCTCACCCTTGTCGCTGTGTGTGCGTGAAGCCCTCTGTCCTGCCCTTTCTGGTACATGCTCATCTGTGCACACCCTGTCTGTAAAAGGGCACGGTCTCTATAGTCAGATGTGGTTTTGAATTTTGGCTTGTCTGTGGACTACATGGGTGACTTTGGACAAATTATTTAACCCCTTTAGGCTTTGTTTTCCTCAAGTGAAAAGTTAGGCTGATAGAATACCTTTCTTGTACAGTCGCTATGAGGATGAAACATGATCATGCCAGTGAAGTGGTGAGGGTAGTGCCTAGCTTAATAAAATTTGTTATTATTGTTGTCATTGTTATTGCTATTGATAACACTTAAGTATGTCACTTTGCTTTATGTTACTCGTTCATTCAAGAACACCTTTTTCTAATACTCTCTAAGTGCTATCTGCTGGAGTCAGTGCTTGGGCACAGGTAAATAGCAACTCATTTTTTTCCTCAAGTGACTCCAGTTGTGGTCACTTAGCCTCCACGGCAGACCTCTGCAGGAAGAAATGGTTTCTTAATTTTCCAAAATATTGAGGCCAAGAGTGTTGAAGTCTTCTAACTCATCAGAAATGCAGCCAGATTCCAGACCCAAGACTTGTGACTGTGGATTCTTTCCTTGAAGCCACATCTAGACTCATCCTAACGGGTTGCAATTATAAAGTGTTTTACAGCTTACAAAAGAATTTAACATCTATGACCTTAGGTTTGAGTCTTTGCCCAGAATCTCGGTAAAATGGAGCATGCATTACTGATCCTTCCTGCAGCTGAGGATACTGAGGCTGTAAGTGATGCGAGTTGCCCAGGTCACATAGCTTGCAGATGATTCAGCCAGCAAACAGCCCAGGATTCTGTACTGTGCTCTGCTTGCTGCCTCCACATGGGATGAGCTATCCAATGTTCTCTTCTTGAACTTTGAAACTCTATCCTGAGTTAGACCCAAATCTGCTTGCTGATTCTTAGCTGTGAGCTTCCCTCTCAGCTGCCTTGTTTGGCTGGAGAGAGGGATGGGAGACAGCACCCCTTTCTCTCCTTCTAAAGACTCTCATTTTGGCTATGCTAACTCAATTCTGATGGCCTGCTTCTCCTTTTCCAGGATGAGAAGCCAGAGAAATTTGGCTCTATTAGCAGTTGTGCATAGGTCTATTCAGCACCAATGGACCCAAGGTGTTCCCTCCATCACGGATCTGCCAAAGACATTGACATTGACTTGGCCGGCATGGCCTCTCCAAACCTCTGGGACAAAGGATGGGAGTCATTCTCCTGACTTCTTTTCCAGACAGCTGAAGCAAAGGCAGGAAGTGAAATGAGCCTGAAAACTATGCTCTTTGGAAGAGGCCCACGCTTCTGAAAAGTCAGTAATGCCTGGACAAAAACCATTCTCTCCTATGGAGTCGGGCTCTGTAAGGCAGCTGATGGGAAGAACAGATAATGTAGCAGGGAAGAAATTGCTTCTGGACTCAGGATCAGCTCTTTGGCCGTGGGCTCCATCAGCTCCCAATGCTGCTGTTTTATTTCAGCGCCATTCTATGGTATCTGCTAGGGAAGTGCCACAAGAATCAACACTAATGAACTCTTTTTGATGAGCCAACAGCTGGATTTGGCAAGAACACGTCAGCATGTGAAATCAGGCAGAAGAAGAATTTCAAAATGAAATAAAACTCTATTTTGTTGAGAACTAAGAGCATCGCATTCATTTCATGTGTGAGTACAATTTGAAGGTAATGAATTAGCTATTTTGAGCACCTATTATATGCTAAAAGATTTATGTATAGCATCACTATTTTATTTTATGAAAGATTTTGTTTTCAAAGTAACATGTGATCATGGTTAGAGAAGCATTAAGGTTAAATTAACCCATTTGGCAGGTAACCCAGATCAGCAAAAGTGCTGGCTGGGGGTGAGAGAAATCTAGAATGGATGGTAAAGGAGGGAGGTGATGAATATCAACTATGGTCTTGGGTTCAGCTGTAGCAGGGGCGACCGTAGCTTGTCCAACATCATACGAACTCTCTTCTTTTTTTTATTCTATAAATTTTTTTTTGAGGAAGATTGTCCCTGAGCTAACATCTGTGCCAATCTTCCTCTACTTTCTATGTGGGACACCTGCCACAGCCTGGCTTGATAAGCAGTGCATAGGTCTGCACCCGGGATCCAAACTAGTGAATCCCAGGCCACTGAAGCGGAGCATGTGAACTTCACCACTAAGCCACCAGGCCAGCCCCATAGCTCTCTTCTTTTAAGACACTTTAGTTACACTTTGAAGAATTAGTTTTAAGACTGAGTTAACTTAATGTGAGGCATGGCTGGATGGGCTGTTAGAGACTGTTCGTGTTCACTTCCACTCCTGTGGATACTCATCCTTATTCTGTGCATAGCAGCCTGACTTCCAGTGGCCAGCAACTGTATGTTTTGTCAAAGATGGAAAAGCCCAGTCTGCTTGAGAATCTGGTGGGCTGGAATTTCCTGGGAATTATGTCCTCCCAGGGAAAGCCCTTAAAATAAGAGTAATGTATGTGGGGGTATAAATACCTCAGCTCCCTTGCCTCTTGCCCAAAATAATTCTGAGATTTTTTTCTGCCCTTTTCTAAAGCTTCTTCATGGGATTAAGCTTTTGTAGCTCACCTTAGTAACTGGCTTGAAAGCACAATCCTTACTGGCCACTTTCCCTTCCCTATATTGTGTCTCTTCTCTCCTATCCTGTTCTTTGCACTAACAATAAACTGCTTGCCGTTGAGTCCATCGCTTAAAGCAGGGCTCATCAAATTAGTTCACAGGCCAAACCCAACCTGTTGCCTGTTTTTCTAAATAATGTTTTGTTTTTGTTTTTGGTGAGAAAGATTGTCCCTGAGCTAACATCTGTGCCAATCTCCCTCTATTTTGTATGAGGGATGCCACCACAGCATGGCTTGATGAGCAGTGTGTAGGTCCATACCCAGGATCCAAACCTATGAACCCCAGGCCACTGGAGTGGAGCTTGCAAACTTAACCACTGTGCCACTGGGCTGGCCCTAAGTAATGTTTTATTGGAACACAGCCATGTCACTTCCTTTATGTTTTGTTTATGGCTGCTTTTACGCTACAAGGACAGAGTAAGTTGAGTAATTGTGACAGAAATGGCATGGCCTGGAAAGGTAGATATACTTACTATCTAGCCCTTTACAGAAAAAAACTTGCTAACTCCTGGTTTAGAGTGTGCTTCTGGGGGGATCCAAACTAAAACACCACCTCTAGGCCATGATGGGCAAAGAAAGTCAAGTGGTTGCTGAAACTTGCAATGGGGTAGAGTTGCAGAGGGAAGATTGGCTTCAGAGGAGCAGAGACCTATAGTGGAGGGATCTGAGGTCACTGTTCAAGGACACGGATGAGGATACACTAACCACAAGCTCACTTTCCATTTCCCCTTGGTGAAATAATAATTATCCTCAAAGGCCCTTTTAAAATACCCCTGGTCCTTGCAGCTCCCCCTCCGAGATGCTATGTCTGCCATCTTTGTTTTTATAGCATTTAGTTTCTTCCTTTATACTAGCTCTCATGGGAATTGCTAGTCTTTCTCTTTGATTCAACCACCAGACTGTGAGCTTCTTGAGGGCAGGGACCAGACCTTATCTTTGCTAACTCTACTTAGTTGGGAAGGCATAATCTTATTCGAGTAGGTGCTCCATCAAAGCTTTCTGAATTGAATGAACTAGCTCTCCACCCCTGCCTGCCATTTTTCTTCTTGGCAACCAACACTCTACACACACAAAGCCAATAGGGCTGGAGGAGGTCCAGCAGCCAGGGGCTCATGGTTCCTACCACCCTCCCCGAGCTGGTTGGCTCAGATGTACATGAACTTACCCTATGACCTTGGATTCATTATCTCTGTGTGCCAGCCCTCTGAGCCAATTAATTCCAGACAGATGGCTCTTCAAAGCCAGTAACTGCGGGATGTGGAACAGCCATTGCCCAGATTGTAAACTTCCTTCCAGCTGCTTCGTATTATCCCTATCCCAGCCTATCAGTGAGTGTGAGGCAGTCCTGGCCATTCTCTAAAAAGGCTTCCTCATCTCCAGTAGGCCAGACTTCCAGGCTTTTCCCAAACCCAGTTGATAATCCAAAGATTTAAGTCCATACTTTCCAAAAGGGCGACTTTTCAAATTCATCACAGATTCCTCTGAAATGTGTTAAGTAATGCATTCGGTTCCTGCTGAGGATGAAATGCCGATGCCATTATCATAATGTAGTGCCTTATTTTTTTGGCTGAAAATTATATTGGGTTTTTGACATGAGGAGCAAAGTGGCAAATTGCAATAAACTGCAAGAGGAATCAGATATAATTCAAAAGTCACAGAGGCCCCTTGAAGGAATAATAACAGTAATGAAAACAGCCCCCTACTAAGTTTCTCATCAGGTTGTGAGGCTCAGAGTGGGTAATGTTTTGATTACACTGCTGGACCAGCAGATCAAATCTTGACTCCACTGATGGGCAAACATCAATCACGTTGGCATATCCAATGGAGCCAAATAGCTTGTCGATTTGATGATTGCTTCGTAAAATTTATCATCCCTCCAAGCATGGTCACACATTCTAAACACTGACACCCCTAGGAACAATGCATAGGGTTGTGGATGGGTTTTAAACCCAGAATTTGCCCATTTGTTGTGCAAAGGTCTGCATGCTGAACTCTGTGGGCATTGGTCAATTTCTCCAGGGAGTGCCTGACAATGGTGATTTGGAAATAAACTTCGGAGTTGCTTTAATGCCCCAGTGTATGAATCTAGGCCAAATAGTGTGCAATTTCAGAGTCATTTTGCTTATTGGACTTCTTTCAAATATAACTATGCATCTCATCTCACTTAGTCCAAGTGGGAAGGGAAAGAAAACTGGATTTTAACTGCAAGGGCTTTAGATCTAGTCTCCAGGCCTAGAGCTTATAGTGGGAGAGAAAAGAAATGTGTAGGGAGTAGGCACAAGCATCTAGAAACCATAAACACTTAGACACACACACTGTATACCTGTACACGTATCCCCATATACACACACATAAACACATATACCAATATGCGTTCCACACATGAACATACACACATATTTTTATAATTAAGCAAATGAAATCTTGGGAGGTATCATTTTAAAAACTAGTCAAATCAAATACTGCCAGATCAGTTGCAGAAAAAGATGTTTTCCCTTCCCACTCTCTCCTCCACATATGCAAATCTAGGCATGCTTCTTTTCTTGAGATTTTATACCCTGCTCCTTGCTATACAATATGTACTTATTCTTCTAAGCCCTCAGATATCTGATTCCTTCCAGTATTGTAAGGCTCTGCATGAAGATATCCTCTATTTCTCCATGGTTTTTCTTTCTATTTTTTCTTGGTTCAGAGGGATTCGCTTCTGTCCAAAGGCTTATTGGCCTCTTGGTTCCCATTCTCACTGCTTCACCAGGGCCTGACTTGGCATGAGTCTCTACACCATCAGTAGCTACGCTAACTCCACATGAACCCATTCTGAAGGCTGCCCTTTGGAATCGTATCAGCTACACTGGAGGAAGGAAGAAGTCAAGAGAACAGACTATCCTTTTTTATATTTTCAGCCGCATTTGGTGCCAGCTTTCTCAGATGGTCTATTAACATTTCCAAGCTTGTCAGATCATTTCTAGTCCAATAAAAGGGAAGAACGCGATTTTTTAAAAAATAAAGAAAAATCGAGCCTAGGAATGCCAGTGAATCTTCCCAGAGGAATCAGCACTGGCTGTCTAATGGCTCTGTGTTTGCCTCTTCTGCTAATTAGCTTGCTGCTCCAACCAAGGCATGCTTCTCCCCGGGGCCTCAGTTTCCTCATCTGTAAAAATTAGAAGGTTAGATTGCTAGGGTTTCTCTGAGTTGTATAAAATAATAAAATACATCAAACCTCCAGTGATTCAAATTCAAATTCAGATTAGCTTTTCTTGGCAGTGGTTTTGACTCACGGTGAGCTTGCAGTCCACCAAGACCCTAGGGCGATTGTGGGGAGCTCTGCAGCTGCCACGTGAGTGCTCCCTTCCCTTAAGAAGGGAGGGGAGAGATGAAAATTCACACCAGCTGTATACACTGGAGCATTTCCCATCAGCTTCCTTCTCTCTTGGCCTAGGGACATAGGGTTGCCACATAGAGTCCATCCAGTGGCTCAGGCAGGGCAGTGCTGATGATGGTACACTTGCCTGCCTGATGGCCAAGGTTAGGCTTTCCAAAGGCTAGACGTGGGCCCATACAGTTACAATACTATTTGCTCATCTATAGCCTATACTCAAATTTTGCCAATTATCCCAACAATATCATTCACAGCATTTTTTCCCAACATTCCAATCCAAGACCACACGTTTTGTCTATTGCTTCTCTGTCTCCTCACTTGCCTTAAATTTAGAGGGATTCCTCAGTCTTTGCTTTTGTGTTTTGTGATTGTGTTAGACTGGGTTCTCCCAGGAGCAGATATTGAGACTCAGATTTGAATTCAGGTAGATATTTGGGAGGCGATTCTAGAAAGTATGATTAGGGAGTGGGGAAGTGGAACAAGAAAGGGTGGAAGCTAATATAAGTGTGTTATCAATCAAGTAACGAAGGTGGGCAACTGAGACTCAATTTCCAATGTGGACCTCTGGGATGCTGTGTAGAAAATGCCCCCAAATTGTCCCATCCAGTAGACAAGAAAGCAGGGACACTGATCCTGTCTCCCATCCACTGTTAGATGAAGGCTGCTCCAGGGGTATTCGCTTGCCAGCACTTCCAGTGTGCCCCCTGGAGAGTTCCAAATGCAAGTACTGGAACGGTGAGTGCTGAGGGCATGTGGGGGTTTGGTTTGGGGGACACTGACATTTTTGAAGAGCTCAGGGCAGTTGTTTTGTAGAATGTCCCTCTGTTAGGGTTGGTCTTATTGTTTTCTCTCGTTTAGATTCAAGTCTCCTGTCAGCACACCATATCAGAAGGCATGCAATACAATATGTCCTGTTATTGGTGATGTTAACTTCGGTCACTTGGTTAAGGTGGTGTCTGTCCAATATCTTCGCTGTAAAGAAATCTGTTTCTCCTTTCTAATAAACAGATAATCTCTGAGAAACACTTTCAGACTGGGTAAATATCCTCTTCCCCAATAAACTCCTACTCAATGGTATTAACATATGTGGTGGTTTATGAAATATGACCCCCAAAATCTTTGAGACTCCTCCCCTTGAGAGTGGGGTCTACCTTCTCCACCTTGAGCTGGATGAGGCTGTGATGGCTTTGGCCACTAGAGCATAGGGGAAGTGATAATGGGTAAACTTCGAGGCTATCTCTTTAAAGGTCGTGCAGCTCCCTCCTTGTCCTCTTGGGCTGTTGGCCTTAGGAAAAGTGAGTCACCTTGTAGGAAGTCTGACCGTCCTGAGATAGCCATGCTGGAAAGGCCATGAGCAGGCTCTCTGGTCAACAGCCCAGCCGAGCTAACAGCCAATGGCCCGCACCAATTGCCACTATGTGAGTGATTCACCTTGGATGCTCCAGCCCGGTTGAACCCTAAAGATGGCTAAAGCTCCATCTGACATTTGATGCAACTGCAAGAAAGACTGTAAGCGAAGACTGCCCAGACAGGCACATCTTGAATTCCTCATCCACAAAAAACATGAGCAAAATAAAACGGTTGTTTAAGCCCCTGAGATCTGGGATAATTGCTTTGCAGCAATAGTAACTGGAACAACATCCATCGATGATTCTTGCCTGAATCAATTAGCATACTGGTGGCTGCTAAAAGGCAACTTTAATTCTATTATTCTAATTTTCTTACTCCTGCAGGGTGTATCCCCCTTACTGCTAGCTTCCTCACATCCTTTTAGGAATTGCTTCTGCTTATCATATTATTTCTCCAGAAAAAAGGCCCTCTGAGCTGAAACCAAAACAAAAAATGAGAATCTATTTCTTATTAATCGCTAACAAATAGTCTAGGAGCTGCCATGTCAGTTTCTTACAATGAAATGACATTTTTGTCCTTCCCTTTGTTAAGAATTAATTGTAGATCTGCTTCAGAAAACATAAATGATCCTGGAAGTACAATTTTTCTCCAATCACAGCATACTTACTTTGTCATATCAAATTTATGTCATTTTCTCCATTGAAAGAAGTTCTTTTAAAATGATACTTTCCAAGTGCAATGACCATAAAGAGAGAACTAAACAGCCTTGTCCCTCCTTCTCCTCCCCCACTGACCCCACAGTGTGTCTGCTGACCTGAGACCCCAAGGCTGCCAGGCGCAGCCTGACTGTGTCCTTTCATAATGTGCAGCTGGCTATCTTTAGATGGGGCTGGCGCTTGACGGTGACCCCAAATTATGCTCCTTCAATGAATTAGGTGGGAGGATGTGTGAAGAGAATAAAAGAGAAGGATTGGACTTTCAAAATCTTTCAGGAACACAAACAAAAATAATAAATCTAGGTCTTAAAATAGCCCATGGGTTAGAATCACTAAAAAATCTCAAAGGGGGAAATATTCATCAGCTAGAAGGGAAACATGCATATTATTTGGAGCAAATTAATATCAGTATCGTCTTCAGGCTGGTTGTGTGCAAAAGCCAGGCTTCTGCAGAGAGGAGAGTTTTGCACCTTAAATTCAGTAAGGAGATTTCAGGACCTACTATGTGCTCAGCCTCACGATAGGAGCTCGAGGTAGGCAGTGAGGAATTCCTCGACCTCAAGGAATTTTCCATTTATTTGGGGAGATGAGACATACACAAATGTGTTGTACTTTTCCTCCATTCTCTTTCTCCATCTCACTCCACCTCCACTGTCTGTCTCCCCGCCCCTAGGCCTCTCCACCTCCATGGTTAAGAATTCAAACTTAGAAGCTGTGTGACCCTGAGTGAGTTACTTACCCTTCTTGTACCTCAGTTTCTTCATCAGTAAAACGGGAATGATAATAGTGCCTCGCTCATCGTGTTGCCTAGTGTGGACTGCCATGTGGCAAGTAGTCCGTAAAGGCTAGCTCTTCATCCTTGTCTTCCTCCTCTTTTCACCCTGCCGCTCCCTCTGTTCAGCAGTTAAGCATATGGCTCCTACAGTCAGTGCCTGGGTTCAGATTCTGCTCCATACTGTGCCAGGGCTGCAGCCCAGGGCAAGTTGCTCAACTCTTTGGGCTCAGTTATCTCATCTGCACAGAGGAGTGATAGCTTCAACATCAAATGTACCGCTTAAATGAGTTCATGCCTGTAAAACACCCACGGTTGGTTTGGAGCGCAGCATTTAATCAAGGTGTAGGTATTACTATTATCTTTTATTATTATTATTAATTAGTAGTAGTAGTATTATCATTTTTGCAGAGTGTGGGTTCCTGGGGGGGCTGAAGGGGTAACCTCATGTACTCTTCTTAAGGCAGACTTAGGGAGGGTTTACGGCATTTCTGTTTTCATGAGGTATGTGGTATGATGTGGTGTCTCGGAGCCGCCATCTTGTTAATTTTTGCTTGAATGTCAGCAAATACCCACTTCTGAGGATTCTTGCGGCAAGGCAGGCTGCTGAAGGAAAGCAGCTGCCTCTGAACCAGAGTGCCCATGTTCCTTCGGGCTTCATAGCTCTGGGTACACCCTGATCCCCACATTCTCACATCCCCGTGCTCATTTCCCCTTCTCCCGCAGGAGTGGGGACAGAATGCCAGGGAGGCAGTGTGATGGCAGGGGGAGAGAAGAGCGAGCAAAGACCTCAGAGCAGCTGCCCAAGAGAAGTGGAGCTGAGCCGGAAATGAGAGCCACGTGGGCAGTGTTTCATTTTCCAGGAGCCACATTAAAAATGGTAAAAAGCAACAGGTGAAATTAATTTTAATAATATATTTTATTTCACCCAACCTATCAAAAATATTATTGAATCAACTTGTAATAATGTAAAAATTACTAATGAGATCTCTTACATTCTTTTCTTCATAATTTCTTTGAAATCCGATGTGTATTTTAACTGACTGCAAACCTCAGTTCAAACCAGCCACATTTCAAGGGCTCAGTCACTGCGTGTGGCTCGTGGTGACCTATCAGACAGCGAAGCTTTAGATCTGGACGGTCCCAGATCCAATCTTGGTTCTGCCACTTGCCAGTGGGTGACCCCAGGCAAGTGGCCTCATGTCTCTGAGCTTCAGTTTCTTCCTTTGCATCTTGAGAATAATATCTTTAAAGCATCAGGAAACTTAGAAATAGTAAAAAACCAGGCACAGAACCCGGCACATAGTAGGTCCTTAATAAATGTTTATTCCTTCCCTTCCTGTGCTGTCCACCTCACTGGAGGGGTCCCTATTCCTTGCAATTTCATAAGGATGTCCTGGGACGGAGAGAATATGGGGAATGATATTTTATCAATTCATCTCTGTTCAAAAATTCCCCAACAGTTATGCTGGTGCAAGAGGACAAACAAACAGACAAACCACCCCACACAGTTTGCACAACTGTCTGACACAATCATGCATTGCTCTATGCTCATTCAAGGTGATGTCGCTCCCTGCTTGGGTTACTGTGATAACGTTCTGACTGGCCTTTCGGTTTCAGTGCCAGTCCCTACAAACCCCTCTTAGAATAAGGCCCCCAGTCCTGGCTGTGGCCTCTCAGGGCCCCCATCTTCCCCCTCTGGCCCTGCTTACCTCTCTCCCCTTGTTCACTGCACAGCCACACCTGAGCTTTCTTCCTTTAACCAGAAGCACAACTTGCTTCCTCCCCGAGGCCTTTCTCCTTGCTCCCAGATCTTTGCATGGCTGCCTTCTTTTTGCCATTTCATTCTCAGCCAAAATGTCACCTCCTCCGAGAGGCCTTCCCTGAACACTCAGCACTTTTTGCAGTTTGATATTTCCCATTTATCTGTTTGATTCTTGTTTACTGTTTATCTCTCTCTACTAGCATTGAGGCTCCACGAGAACATATCCTTTGTGTCAGATTCCTAGCACGTGACAGAGATTTGGTCACCCAGAGGCAGTCAACACATGATCATTGAATGAATGGAGAATGAGTAAATGAAAAATTTTGTAAAAATGGAAGAAAGGACACAAGGCTCATGACGCTCAAAGGTTACTTCATCTAACATGACTGGATGGTAATATTCTCAAAGGGAAGTATGGAGGCTTATTCCTGACTGGAATTTCAGGATCCTTCACGGGAGGCACCTTCTCTGGCACTGCAGAAATGAGTGCTGAGCTATGACAGGCTTTCGCTACACTTCAGTCTTGTCAACTGAAAATGAGACACACATCCACACCCTCCGCTTATCCTGGTGACTAAGCCCCCGCTCCCATCAGCGATCTCCCCTCAGAGATTATGTTTCTCTGTTCCCAGGACCTTGTCAGATAGGGCCCTCTGACTTTGAAGAATGGCATGAATTCTCTTCCATTTTCCCTCTTTCCCTGAGGTGACCACCTTCTGAGTTCTCTTTCCATTCCTCCTCATCAAAGAGTTTCGGAAGCCAAGCTTTTGGGTCAGAATATTTCACTGCTGTCTTGGCACCAGCACTGCCCAGTCAGAAAGGTCTCCATCTGTCCCAGAAAGGGATGTTTCCCTGTCAGGGTATTTTGGGTAAATATCAGATGACGATCACCCGTGTTCCCTTCCTGTCCCATCTCCATGCTCATTTAGGGCTCACAGGTCCCCACCCTACTCTCTTGTCCTAGGGTCCCAGAGAGTGGGATAAACTGGATTTGGATTTAGATGTCCTAAAGGTTAGCCCCAAACAGACTTAGGCCGAAGTGTTTCCTTCAAGCCTAGCTATCCATGCCCTTCTTGGTGCCCACCCTCCCGCTGTTCCCCACAGACATCAATAACCCTGCAAGCCTTGTCTTTCCTGCCTGCTTCCTGCTCTCCCACTGGAAGCCTCTGGAGAGCAAGCCTCTGCACCTACCTGTGCTTGGCACATGGCCAGCCCTCAAGGAAAGTCTGTTGAATGCATAACTGAATACATAAACGCAAGTTTACCAGATCCCAGAAACAAACAACAGAAAACACTGCCTTTATAGTTCACATTCTCTATCCTAGCAATGACAGCCAACAAGGTCATAGCTCTTCCTTTGTGTCAGGCACTATGGAAGTGCTTTAAATCCTTAAGCTCATCATCATGACAAGCTTAGGAGGTGGGTCTCTTATAATTCCCATTTTAAAGATGAGAAAACCAAAGCCAAGAAGGGCAAAGTTGGTTCCTCAAGGTCTCATACCTGACGAGTGGCAGAGCTGGGATTTGAATCATGGCAGTCTGCTTCTGGAATATCAGCTCTTAACTGCTATACTAAACTCCTTCTGGAATAGCCACCAGAGGGAAATTCTCAGCCACATGTACCAACCACAGGGAATATTTTGCTGTTCTTTAAACCTGTCCTACAATTTCCCTTGTTAGTTCTTTTGATCGTTTGATTTGCTGTTGCAGGAACCATTCCGTTTCTATTGCTCTGCTGTCTTCGCTTCCAGGCTTAGCCAACTGTTTTCTGTTGCATCAGGTTCCTCGAACATTTCAGCAGAGCTTGTAGTGTCTTCCTCCAGCCCCCTACTGCCCCATGATTATAATACATATTTTAGTATGGGTCTGTATTTAGATAATTATTTCTTTTGCCAGTAAACTCAGATGTCTGGATGACTGGCATTGTATGCCCCTGGAGTGTGCCACGGATTTCTCACCTCTGTCTCTTCAGTACAAAGGACAGTGCCCGACACTTATTAAAATGCTCCTAGGATGTGTACTGAATGGAGTTATTGATAACCAGGGCTGTTTCTATGAACAAATGTCGTCGGCTCATGTCTTATGATTTCTGGAGCACTGGACAGATTATTTTGTCCTTGATTATCTTTCCTGTTTGGCATGACCGTACCTGAAATGCTGTCATTATTGAGGCATCCTTGTGAAATAAGTATTTCTTCCTCTGGGTATCCTTGGTAAAACAAAATATATTTGTAATAAGAGTAGTGTCTTAAATCTCTAAAACATTTGTGTGACTTGGAGGCGTGCATGGAGTCTGTGCCCAGAGTTCTGGGGACACAAGGAGAAAGGACGGGAAGCAGGGAAGGGAGGTAGGTGTTGCTAAAGCGTGATTCCCTTCATTTCCAATTTTGCTGGGAGCCAGCCTCCATATATATCCCTTTTAGCACTTCTAAGTAGCAATGCAAGTCTTCCAGATGGCTGTGGAATTACTTGTAAGGCAGCCTGCAGATTATTCTTGAAAAAAGAAAGTTCTCATTAAAAGTGAATGAAAGCATGAATTTCCAACATGTCCGTTTGAAACTCTAAGAATTTTTAAGCGAATTAAACTTATGTGAAATGAGGTGCACTCAAAGCCCTTCAAAGCTCTGAAACTCTATCTCTGTCAGCAAACTGTATTCTGACAGTGCCATCCCGCTCTGTGTGGGCACTGCCATGGGTGCCAGGATGCAGTAACGGAGGAGACAGGGTCCCTGTGGCCCAGGAACTTGCAATGGTATCCACAGACCATTAGAATGTCTTTGTAGGCAATGATTAGGATCCACCAGTAATTTTCAGTATTTTAAAATCCTAACCAATGCCTTCTTTTGTTTAACCATTATCATGTGCAGGAGAATGGAAACATCGTCTCTTGCTGTTGCCTGGAATCAAATTATCTCTGTATTTTACCACTGTACATCTCATTGGAAGACATTTAATTGTTCCATAAGACATAAGGATGTTTATAGAAACTGACAGAGAGAACCATATCTTGCCCAACTTGAGATTCACGAGGAGGAGAGAATGGTAGATTTCCTCAGTGATGACAATGTTGCTCAGATACAAGATGGCATGTGCTTATTTCTGTATGAGATGATCTAGTAAAAAGTCCTGCAGGAGGACCATCAGCGCTCACCTGTATCCTTCAGCTGCCCCAGAGGTCACCTGCAGACAGTCCTTCTCCAAACCTACGGCATCATAAGTCCTTCTGGCCGTTAGGAGAGTGTTCTGTCCTTGTGTAGGGCAGGCCAGGAGAGCCAGAGCTTAGAGCCCAGGAGCAGTCCTCAAGCAGTGTGGCAGGCCTACTGGTAGGTACAGACCCCAGCTTCTTAGCCTTTGGGGGAGCCCACTTCTGAACTGAGCTTCACAGTCTCCCCGAGGGTCCCCTGTGGGATTGATACCCAGTTGCCCACAGTGGCAACTTGCTCTTGAATGCTAGCTTTATTGGCTTTCTTCCCATTGCTGCTTCACTTCCTCACCTTTGCCCCACCATTCCTGGAACCATCTTCCAAATAAAGTACCTGTACCAACTTCCTATCTAAGTGTCTGTTTCTGGGGGAATGCAAACTTTGAGTACCTCAAACTACCAAGGAGGTAGAGAAATACCTATGGCAGAGTAAAGCTGGCAAGGCTACCAGTGGAGGTGACTTTGAAGGTGATGCTTTGTTAGAACACTGGCCGGGAGCCAAACCCACTTGTGGTCTGAGGATAGTAAACCTCACACCTGAATGCTGGGATGCTCCATGGAGGGGCCCTTTCTTGATATAAGCTTGTCTACAAAAGCCTCAGTATCTCCATCTGCACCTCCCATCTGGACCACTCTGTGGCAAGTGGCCAATTCTCCTGACCCTGGGAGTTGTCTGTTATGCCACTTTCTCTCCTGTCTCTTCCCTGTCTCGCATGACATAATAGATAAGACTATAAGCACAAGGAATCAAGGGTCAGCTCTGTCTTTACTTACCAGTGTGTCCTCAGAGCATTGCACAGTACCTGGCACATAGTAAGTTTTCAATAATTACTTATTGCTCAATCTGGATTTACCGCTTTCTCCTGTCTGAAGCATTGAACTCCCCACAGAAGACATTTCACCGGCCCCTCCCCAGCCACCTCTAACACATAGTGTTGGTCAGACATGCAGTAAGCCATTAAGCCATTTAGACATCTTTCCTCCAGCTCGTGGCTTCTCAGAACTTAGCATATTTAAGATTTGGCTAGAGAGCTTGTTACAATATAAATTTCTGGGCCCAAGGCCAAGAGATTCTAATTCTGGTGTAGGGCCTGAGAATTTGCATTTCTAGTAAACTCCCCTCACTTAGAGTATTGCTGCTCTAGTTTCCTGTCCTGACCTCAGCTGTCAATCACATGTTAAAGGCTGAGTTCTTATGAGGGTGAAATTCATTGCTCAGAGCCATTCCGGGGTCTGGGACCAGCCACCCATTCTTACCAGCTGCACCAGGACCTTTCCTCACCCCAATAAGGATGTCGGATCCCAACAGAAAGATTGAGTGGACTTTGATGGGTAGAGTTGTGCTTTGATTGGTTTCAGAGCCTAAGTGTTGTGTGACTGTATTAGTTTGCTAGGGCTGCCATAAAAAAATATCACAGACTGGGTGGTTTAACCAACAGAAATTAATTTTATCATAACTCTAGAGGCTAGAAGTCTGAGATCAAGGTGTCAGCAAGATTGGTTTCTTCTGAGACCTCTCTCCTTGGCTCATTGATGACCATCTTCTCCCTCTGTCTTCACATGGTTTTCCTCTGTGTCTGTGTCCACATTTTCTCTTCTTTGAAGGACACTATCATATTGTATCAGGGCCCTCCCATATGATCTCATTTTAGCTTAATTACCTCTGGATGAGGCCAATGGAGTGACTCTTGTGTCCAAGCTCAATGCTCCCTTCCCCTTGCTCCATACATACATCAAGTCAGACCCCATGTCCCACTGAATTTACCTCTGATATGTCTTCTGCAACTTTCTCTACTCACTCCCCATTCCCTCTGTCACTACCATAATTTGGGTCACCATCGTATGTTGCTGTGAAATAACCTCTTAGGCAATCTATCCTCCCTGTCCTCTGATTCATTCTCTGCCCTAATGCAGGTCTGATCTTGATCATTCCTGTGCTTGAACCCTTCAAAGGCTCTGTATCAGTTGCCTATTGCTATGCAACAAATCGCCACACACTCAGTGGAGGGGTGTTTGACTGAGGGCCTCTGTTCCTTGCTGGCTGTTGGCCAGAAGCTGCCCTCCATTCTTTTAGAAAGGCCAGATGGGGCCTTTCAATAAGGAAAAGAGTTGACCAGTAAGAGGAAAGTCGCGATTTTAAATGTGTCTGAAAGCAACCTACCATCACTTTTGCTGAATTTTTTCAGTTAGAAAAAAGTTGTTAGGCCACTCACTTGCAAGAGAGGAGATTACACAGGGTCATGAATTCCAAGTGGTGGGGATCATGTGGTCCACTGTATTGTCTATTCAACACAGCGTCCTCACGGACTATGTAATAAAGCCTAGACCTTTAGCTGGGGCAGGACAGCTCAGTGGTTAAGTGTAGCAGTGACTATGGCATCTGACAGAATTAATTTAGGGTCCTGGATTGACCACTTGCCTTGTGACTTTGGAAAGGTCTTAAACTCTCTAGGCCTCTGCTCATCTGTAAAATGGGGGCAGTAATAGCACCTACCTTATAGGGTTGTGGTAATAATAAAAGGAGAATATTAAAATTCATAGAATGTCTAATCAAGAATAAGAGCCCAGTGATGTTAAAGATTATTTTGTATTAGTTTTGCACATAAAACTCTTAATAATCTATGTTGTTACTTCCCCTCCAGCCTTATATTTATCGTGTCTTCCTTTCCTTGCATATCCCTTCAAGCCCTGGTCCTGATTAGTTATAAGACATTTCTCCAGTGTGCTGGGCTCTTTTCATTAATCAGACTATCGTCCTTGTTTCCTCTCTCTTCTCCAGGAATCAACTGAAGCATCATCTGTCTTGTGAGGTCTTCTATGACTTCAGGGTACTTGGGTGTCCCCCACTCCCATACCAACTGTGGTCCTACAACACCCTCTATTTTGATTGTTCCTTTGTATGTCTGTCTTCGCTACTGAATTCTTGAGAGCAGGCTCTGTGTCTTTCCTTTTGGAGTCCTAAACACCTAGCAGAGTGTCTGAAACCTTGTAGGTGCTCAGTTTGAGTTTCAGGAAAGAATAAAATTGTGGTAAAGGCATTTTATAGACGTGATATTGCTGAGGTCAGTAGGGCAGTTGGCGTAATTGAAACTGAGAAATCAAGTGATTTCCTCAAGGTCCTATGGTGAATAAATGGCAGAGCTAGAGGCAACTCCAGCTCTGCTGATCCCATGTAGAGTGCCCTTTTCGCAACAAATAAGTACCAGAGGCCTAAGGGGAATGACATATAACATTTCTCTAAACCTCTTTTGTGGAAATAAGACATTTTGTAAAACAAGAGAACTCTCAGAAAACTTAAGACCTTCTGCTTAATTGGTTGATGAGTTTCCTGGCTATTTGGAATAACAAGTGAATGAACTTGTGCCCTGAGAACCTTCCATTTGTACTGTTCTGGAAAGTTCTAATGGAGTCTGTCTGATGAGACAGACATAACTAACGAATATGAACACTAGCATTTCCTCTGAATAGCTCAATTATTTCACTGCTTCTCTGTTGAATGGAAATCAGTAATAAACATGGAAGGACAGGAACAGGAAATCAGCTAAGCAACTTGTTGCAGAAATGCAGAAGTTCATGAGAGATTTTTAAAAATGCAATTAACAGAACTCTTTAATCAAGTTAACAAAATAGCCGTCTCATGAATGCTTAAGTTAATAATAGTAATTTCAAATGTTTTAGAGCTTGGCAAGGGTTTTTATTTTCTTCTAAATATCATTGATGTTTCTATGTCAGCTCATTGAAATTTTTCTTTGTTCTGTTTTTCTCATTTCATAAGTAACATTGAGGCTACCTTAATGGAACTACATAAAAACAAAACAAAAAAACTAAAGAAAAAATCTATCTCATTATCTCCAGTAAGTCAAACTAACTATCTTTATTTGTGTTTATTCTCCTTTAGTCTCCACATTGGTGTAATTCATCATTTTTACATTCTTGTAGTTCCAACATTGGTATAGTTTTATACTAAAAGTCTTGTGGAATTTAGGCCTTTGTAGAGAGCTTTCGTGATAGATACAACCAAGGTCACACCAATATATTCAGTGATTCAATATATTATACTTCAGGACTCTGTACCCTTAACTGGTGGACATGATTCTTCTCTCTAGGATGGGAAATGATGGGTGTGAAAGCCAAGGAGAGCCCAAAATGCAAATACAGCTGGTAATAAGGGTGATCATAGCATCACAATTGCTACCATTTGTTGAATTATAAAATGAGCTATGTACCCTACATGCATTATCTTATTTAGTGCTCACAACAGCTCATTAAAGCGGTATTAGCATCATTGACATTTTTACAGGAAGAAACTGAGGTGCATTGATGTTAAGTAACTTTCCCAGGTTATTTGTTTAATAAGTGGCAAGATCGGGACTTGGAGAGGGTCAGTCTGACCCAAAACCCCATAGTTCTTGTCTGATAATCTGCCTCCACCCAAGTCTACACAACTGGCATTCTCATGTCAAATTCCCCAACAACTTAACTCATTCAATATTGAACTATTGGTCACCTGCTGTGTGCCAGGCAGTCCTCAAGGTAGTTATAGCCCCTTCTGCCTGGAGCTGTCACTTCTTGTCACTGTCTTGGGAAAATTGGTCACTGGGGCCTCTGTATGACAGCTCCCTTTTTTCGTGAATTACCACCCCCGCGCTCACCATGGATGGAAGGGCTTTGGGGAGATAAAGAGAGACACTGAATATTGAGCAGTTGAGGGTCCCTGAAGGGCTAGGAGTTCTGACACAATTTCAGTTTACTGGAATAAAAGAAACAAACAATAACAACAACTCCGCTTGGGAAACTGGAGACCTGCATGGGCTCAAGACTACAGATGTGCAGTTAACAGCTGTGTAACCTTGGATCTCAATCTCTTTATCTTCCTCTGAGGCCTCGGTTTCCTTGTCTTTAAAATGGAAGCAATACTCATACTTACTTTAAGGTATTAATGTGAGGATTAAATTACATACAATGGTAGAGGTCAGTAGCTGTAAGAGAAAGCATACGGCCCGCAAAGCCAAAAATATTTACTATCTGGCCCTTTACAGAAAAAGTTTGACAATCTCTGCTCTATATGTTCAAATTTTGTTAACTAATTTACAGAGGGCTGATTTCTTATAGACGCAATAACACAAACAGAGTCACATCTTTTGAGATAAGCTATTCTGAGTTATTTCAACCCTGGTCAATTAGTTCAATAGAGTTGTAATTGAAGACCTTTTCCCTTACTGAGCCCTGAGACTTTGGTCCAGCAGGGACCCTGGAGGCAGGATGGTCTGATGACAAAGCAGGAGGGCTTTCGAGAGAGATCTGAGTTTAAAAACCAAGGCTCCATCCTATTTGCCACGGGACTTTGGGCAGTTCTCTAACGTCTCTGAGTCTTTGTTTTGTCTCCTGGAAACATAGATAATGACGCCTAAAGGATTTCTGCAAACTTACAGATTTATGTAAAAAGAGCCTCGAACAGTGCCTGATAAGTGGGGGTTGTAATTATGATTATTCTCTCCACCTGGGATTGAGTGAAGTTTTTTTTTTGAGAAGTTACATGGAAACATTTAGCCCTTATGGAAAGCTTGGAGGGAAGTGAGAAACACCTGACCGAGGACAAGGGCGAAGAGATGAGGAACATTCCAAGGAATGAAGTTGAAGAGACCTTTTCCTTAAACTGTGAGGGAACCCTGGAAGGTTGAATTGAGCAACAGAGGAATCTTCAGTGAGCTCATCTGGCTGCACCAGGCTCATGGTGGAGGATGATCTGGGCACAGCAGCTCCCGTTCATGTCACAGTGTGGGTGAGAGGAAGGGGAGATAATTTTGCATCGAAACCCATCTCTACTTTTGTAATTCACATAGCTTTAACCATCTTTTTGCTTCTCTGAGCTGGAGTGGTGAGCTGTGAGATCACCATGAAACTGTTACCTAGTGATTCTGGTTTTGCTCATTGTTCATTCCTCACTCATTTAGTGAGTAGCTTCCATGCTCCAGGCACTTTGCTAGGCATCCGACAAACAGCAGTGGATGAGTAATCTGTGATCTCCATGTTCATGGAGTGGACATGCCTGCAGGTGAGACACACACGAAAGAGCCATTATAAGTGAGGAGTGTCCTGAAGGGAAAGTGCACAGGTGCTGAAGGCCTATGTCATGGGGTCCTGATTTTACTCGAGGATTCGAGGAGGGCCTCACGTCTTGAGGAAGAAGATGTTAAGGTGAGATGAGAGGCCCAGCAGGAGTTACCCAGGTGAGTAGAGTGGACGTGAGTGTCTTTTACAGACTAAAGGATGTCTGCAGCTTCAGAGAGAGAAGCCTTCAAGAAGTTGAGTTGAAAGAAACCCTCATTTCCAAGAGGAAATGTATGTGTGTGAGCCTATAAGTACGCATTTATTTTCAAGATTTGGAAAGCAAGATATATTTTCAGCTTAAAAGACATCACTTCCCCAGCTTGAAAGGTTCCAATTTGTCCAATTTACATAACAAGGCAGGTTACACAATACATTGCAAAACATATATTAATTGAAAAGGTTAATGTTGAAAAGGATTAATTTCTTCTTCCCTAGCAACATGGACCTAATTAAGTCTTCCCAGAAGCAGATGGACAATTCTGCCCTCCAAATCGAGATATTTATGTAAATATCACTGAGCTAATTGATACTCAGCTGAATCAAAGGAAGGTAAACAATGTGCTTTCATAGTGTCAACAATTGTGAGTTTGATTTACTGCATTAATGACTTCCTGGAACCAGCTATTATCTAGAGTAAAAGAGATTCTGGGATCTAATTTATTTTCTTGATGATTAGAGTCACAGTGAGAGTGAGCCCTGTTTACAGGAAGTATTCAAGTTTGAAGATGGGAACTTTGCGTAGGTCCCTTTGGTCCAGAGGCAAGAGCATCTACTGAGGTGTGGTGGTTCTACATGAGCATTCAATGACGTATTGAAGAGAAGGATTAAAAGAGGGGACCTCCTGTCATTAAAGAATGACCCCAGTGGGTCAAGGCAGCATGGACTGGGAGAAGAGCCTGGACCGAGATTTTAGAATTCTAAGTCCAATGCTTGGCTTTTCCACCATTAGCTATGTTTTTGCTGGATTACATCTTCTCAGCTCTCAGTTGTCTCATGTAAATGGAAGGAGTGGCACCTGCTGGCTCATGCTCAGGATTGTGGATTGGGAGGTAAATGAGAGAATAGGCAGGAAGAATAGAGGACTATATAAGTGGAAGATCTTGTTAGTATTACAGGGATATAAATATTAGTATTTCATTATATCTCTTTCTTCTCCAGGTCATGTCAGCCTGCAGGTAAAATGGTCACTCCCTCCCTCCAGCCTCATTGATCACTGTCAGATCCTCAAATGTTTCCTTTTTTCAAACCTTCTGGAATTCTCTTCCCTCTGCTCTTTGCATGACTGACTCTGTTTCATAATGCAGGACTCATCTAAAATGTCACCTCTCAGAAAGTTCTTTTTTATTCAATCTAGAAAAACCCCCCTCCCTATTTCTTCTCCATTACCACACCTTGGTTTATTTTCATGTAACTTGGCATTTATGTATTTATTTGTGACAAGTTACTTATTTCTTTGTTTTCTTGGTTAATAACTCTGTCTCCTGTTAGTCTATGAGGACAGGGGCTCTATCTGCTTTATTCACCAATGTGTTCCCAGCACTCATTGAAAGTCTGGCACTAGTGGATGCTCGATGAGCATTTGTTGAATAAACAAATGAATGATGAACATTATTCTTCATTATTAAAGAATATCAATAAATAATAACACAGCCATGCATCGCTTAACAACGCAGATATGTTCTGAGAAAAACGCATCCCTAGGCGATTTCATCATTGTGTGAACATTGTAGAGTGCACTTACACAAACCTAGATTGTACAACCTACTACACACCTAGGCTGTATGACGCTAATCTTATGGGACCACTGTTGTGTGGTCTGTCATTGACCAAAACATCATTATGCAGCACATGACTGTAATTAATATTCTGGCTGTAGCGCACACCAGAGGGACTTCTAGAACTCTGTGCTCAAGGGTTCTTAGGAACACCCACAAGCAGAATGGTCCAGGATGTGACCATTTGAGCTGGACTACAGGGGTCAGGAGAGAGAACTAGAGTTTTAAATACAGCTAGAAAACATAATAGCTACTGAGGACTTATTATTTCATTTGGAAGGCAAAGCGCCAGCTTCTGAAACAATCAAGAAATAAGGCAATTCCCCCACACAGACATCAGGCTCCCTATTGTCCAAAATATTAGGCAGTTTCAGCCCTTTGATTATGCAGGTTTCTATCTCTGGAAGTCACTTCACCTTCTCTCTCGTCAATGTCAACTTTTCCCAGAAAGCCCAGATCAAATGCCACCTCCTCCGTGAAGGCCTTCCAGGGAAAAGTAGCGAACAGCACATTGTAATACTGCTTCATTGTAGCATATGTCTGTTTGTACACACAAACACACAACACACACACATTGGATTTCTCGAGGAGGACTGCAATTGTAAACGCAAAAATTGATTTAAAAGTTATCATTTGCCATTTAGTTTTTTCCAGCTTTATTGAGATATAATTGACATTGTTTGCCATATACTGAGTGTCTCTGATGTGCCCAGTACTTTCGTACGGGTTTAATGTACATTATTTGATTTAGTCCCTCTGATAGCACTTACTGAACTTATATTGGAATAGAAGAAACTAGAATTTAGAAAACTTAAGTCACTCACCTAAATTTACACAGCTGGGGACTCATTCTAGTTCTTTATATTTGGATAACTCTAGAGCTTTCCAGAATTGGTCCCTAGACTCCATACCAACATTGAAAAAGAGAGTAATATGACTAGAGACAGCTTGTGGCTGCCTCGGTGGACGTGCCCTTTCTCTGCAGCACTGCGTGGCAAGGCTTCCAGAGGGCGCCACGCCTGGCTCTTTTCCACGGCCACCAAACATCTCCTCCTACGCTGCTCACAGACATCCTGGCTCAACCATAGTGGTTATTTGGGATCATTCTCCTCTCGTGATCACAGACTTTCTTCGTACAGGCTGCTTGCTGAAGGGTGCCTGGAACACTATCTTGGGGAATCTGTTGATTTCTTGATATTTTGGATTATTTTCATTCACTTTTTTGTCATCACCTGATCAAAGCACACCGAACATCAGCCGTGCTAGGCATGAATAGTCCCCATAAGCAACACTCTGAATCCTTTCTTTACAGCATCAGTGGTCTGTTTCCTTTCTGAGCCCCCCTCCCATTCAATCCTCATCCAGCAGAAATAGCCCAACCCTCTGTGGGCTGCAGGGCCCACCCCTCAAACCATCTCTGCACATCTGGTCAGAAAGTCAAAACGCTTGGCAGGATGAACTGGAGTTGCTCTTGCGGCTCTTCTCCTGATGCTGGAAAGTCTAAACTCGGTGGCAGCATGCGGGGCTTCTGCAGAATTGAGAGATTTCCTCTTCGCTTCCTTCACCTGTGACCACCGTCCATCTGGGGTATTCTGTTCTGAGGGGGAGGCTTAGCCTGGTGTCCTCCGAGCCCTAACTACATCCTGATTCCCCCTTTGTTCCTTCCTGGGGGCTAGATTTTAAGAAGTTGTGTCGAATAATGGTTAAGAGCATGCAATTTTGAGGATATTCCTTGGGTTCAAATATCTCTCTGATTCGCTTTCCTCATGTATACAAGAGAAATTACCGGGGTGCAGCATGCTTACATGCAGACACATAATAAGCAACCAAGAAATATGGCCTATTATTACTATGGTTGCTGTTATTATTTCTCTGTTTAAGGAGAGCACTTGCGAGACCTGGCTCCATGTCTGACTCACTCTTCATTTCCGCAGAGCCATCCACGCTCTGTTCCTGTCCCCCTCCTCCACGGTTCAGCCAGCACTTCTTTGAAACTGCCCTAGGCCTAGACAGAATCTGCTACACCCATTTGGGACTCCATTTTAGAGTGGAATTGACAATCTCTTTAGGCAGCCAGGTGCATTGTTAAACAGACTGGAGCTGTCTAGCATCAAATTGAGATGAAATGGCTGTGTTCCTGTGAACCGGGTTTGCTGCATCTGTTCTTCTTTGCCCAGGAACTCCCATCCCTCAAAGTTTCTGTTGTCTTTTTTGTGTTTCTACCTAGAGACCAACTCTCAGAATATTCCCCCCTCCTTAACTGGCCTTCTCCGCCTCTGATTCACCTGAAGATGCTGCAGAAAGACAGGCAAGCTCTTTGTTTTTCTTCCCCATTGTTGATGTTCAGAAGGAGCTTGGGGGGAATTCTGATAAGTACTGATGTCACTGTGAACTCGCCGGCATTGAGAAGGCTCACCTGAGGCCCCTAGGTGGTGTCCAGTGAGGGGTACCATACTTCATGCTAAACGTCAACTATGATTATTATCCTTCCAGGGTTGCAGATGGGGAGACTGTGTCCATTATACCTGTGCATTTTACTGCAAAACATGAAGTATAAAATACAGTACAACAGGCTGAGAACCGGTACAGCAAAAGGGTCAAAAGAGGGCTCATTGAAGCGAGGATGACCTTCGGTCCTGTCTGTAGGCAGCAGCTATGTGACCTAGGGCAGGTGGCTTAGCCTCTCACAGCTTTGGTGTTCTCCTCTGTCAAATTCACATCTAAGAACACCCTCCTCAAAGTGACAGTGTGAGGATTCATGAGACAACGTGTGTCAGTGTTTCGCACAATGACTGGCAGCTCGTCTACAAAGGGCGCACACTTCCTGACTCCAGAAGCAGTGGTCTTTCCCAAACTCCATGAGTGCTGGCCACCCCTGATGTTGGCTGTTGCCCGTGCAAGTGCGCATCCAGACACTGTTCACGTGCTTTGTCAAATTCTTGACCCCTGCCCGGGTCAGAATGGCTCATACTGTCTACACTTCCAGTGACCTTTTCCAGTCCCTTGATAGCAGAGCCTAATTCACTTTTCTCAGTTTTCTGTCTGTCTCCCCCATGGTCTGGGCACTGACTGTCTAAGTCATTTGCAAACTCAGCTCCTACTAACGTGCTTGATGTTTTACAGGGGCTGAATGGAGGGGGTGTATTGCTCTGATACGAGTCCAGGGGTACCGACTTTTTGCCGTGTGACCTTAGGACAGCAATGTCCTCTCTGGAAATTTCACTTCTTTGTTTTGTAAAATAGAACTTGCATCAGTTTCCTAGGGCTGCTGTAAGAAAATGCCACAAAGTGAGTGGCTTAATGCAACAGAAATGTATTACCCCCAGTTCTGAAGGCTCTGTGTCTGAAATCAAGGTGGTGGCAGGGTTGGTTCCTTCTGGAGGTCCTGAGGGAGAATTTCTTCCCTGCCTCTCTGCCAGCGTCTGGTGGCTGCTGTCAATTGTTGGCACTCTTTGGCTTGTGGCAGCACACCTCCAATCTCTGCCTCCATCTCCACATGGTGTTCCCCCTGTGTGTGTCTCTGTGTCAAAATTCCCTCTAAGGACACCAGACATTTGATTAATCCCTACCCTTATGGAGTATGACCTCATCTTAACTTGATTACATCTGCAAAAATCCTATTTCCAAATAAGGTCACAGTCACGAGTACAGGGTGTTAAGAATGGGATGCAATTCAACCCACAACAGAATAATAATAAACAGTGATAACTATGATGCTTACATTTAGAAAACTGCACATGTGGGCTGTGATTTGATATCTACACACATTACCTCTTTTACTTCTCAAAAAGGTTGGATTATTACTTCCAGTTTTCAGGTGGGGAGACAGAGCTAGAAAGGGTAGGTAACTTGCTCAAGGTCACACAGACGGAAGACAGTGGAGCAGAGGTGCAAATGCAGGCAGACTGCCGTGCTCGCATGTTTAGGCTCTACATCATGCAGGAAATAACATTTCCCTTGTAGTGTGGGTGAAATGAGATAATGCACATGAGATTTAAAGTCTAATGCCTGGCATATGGCAGACGCTCTACAATACGAGTTGCATTCCAATCTGGGCAACGTTTCTGAGCTGCCCTGCATTTCTCTGTTTCAGTGCCCCCACCTGGCTGCCTCCTCCTCTCCATCTTCCTCAAGCTCTAATAGCACACTTGACATCTCCCCTTGGATGTCTGATAGGCATCTAAAATCTAACGTGTCCATAACGGACCTATTGATTTTCCTCTCCAAATAGGCTCCCCACTCCTAAGCCTTTCTTACCTTAATAAATGGCACTGCCATCCACCAAGTTGTTCAGTCCACAAACCTTGGGGTTAGACTTGCTCCCTCTTTCACACATAACCCATTTTATTCCATTAGGAAGTCCTGTCCATTTTACCACAAAATGCATTTTACTGTGTTCACCACAACCACCCCCCCATTCAAGTCACCTCATTTCTCCTCTGGACAAGAGCAATGGTTCTCATTGGTCTTGCTGCCTCAAGCTTAGTTCCTCTGCAGCCCATTCTCCACACAGGGGCCAACCCAGGGATCTTTTTAAAGGTAATTCAGATAATGTCAGCATTTCCCTAAAACCCTTCAATGTCTTCCTATCACACTTAGAATAGATCTGGAAGCCACATAGTGGCTGCTTCCTTCCGTTAGATCTCACCTCCCCCAACACCCACTACTCACTTTCACCTCATCACCTTTTCTCTGTCCCTTGAACATGGCAAGCTCATTTCTGTCTCAGAGCCTTTGCAAGAGCTATTTGTTCTGCTGGGAAAGTTCTTTCTCCCAATCTGGTCACTGTTCAGCCTTCAACTCAAACATCTCAGACTTTGAGGGTATGGCCTTGATCTTAATCAGTGCTTCATCCCCAGCTCTTAGAACAGTGCGTGGTACACAGTAGGTACTCATGAGACATTTGTTGACCTAATGGAATAGAAGGGATGTGAATTCGGGGACTATCTTCATCCTTAGTACTCAGTGTCTGGCACATAGGAGACCCATGGTAACTATTTTATAAATGAATGAGAAAATGTGTGTTTGTTACATGTAGATTACAAGCCGAGGACTTGGGTAAAGAAACCAAGGCTTCTTTTGTGAAATTCAGCTTTCACAGTGTACCCTCTGTTTTAGAGAGGACAGATGCCCCTGATTTTCTAACATTCTCCCAAAGGAGGATCGTTCTAATCCTTTGCTCCCTGTCTGCCAGGCTGAATTTCAGTGGTAAGCAGGGTGAGAAAACTGGAAATGGGGCTGCCTTTCTCTCTGGGGGGAAGTTCCCATTCAATCTGGCTACTGCCCCCACTCCTGGCCACAGCCTGGTAATTCAGCCCCCAGCCAAACAGATGGACAATGATATCAACGAAATGAAGATATTCATGTAAATATCACTGAGCAAATTGATGCTCAGCTGAACTCAAAGAAAAGAAACAAGACGAGAACACGTTATTAACAGCTGGGAAGATAATTTACCACATTAACGACTTTTCCTGGCAAGCTGCTCTCAGGAGGACGGAGATCCAGGACCGAATTCATTTTCTTGATCAGTGAAGCTGAATGCAGAGGTGACACCTGGTACACAAAACCTGATAAATCATACAGCTCGTAAATCTTGTAGCCCTGACAAGAAAATCCTGGGTGCTCACCTCGGGTGCTCGCTCCATGGAGGACAGACTTTCAGCAGGATTTAAATAGTTTTGTTGTTCTCATTTATCACATTTTTTGAAAGACTACTATGTGCCACTTTGCTGAGTGTGGAGACTAAAAGGTAAAAAGATGCAGTCACTCTTATTCCATGAGTGTGGTCCATCTGGAGAGACAGAGTGGCAATACATGTAGCACAGGATGGTGAAAACATTGCTAGAAATGTCCGCAGTGGAGTGCGAAGGAGAAGGAAGTCAGTTCTTGCATTGACTTGGGAATCATGTTGGCTTCTTAGAGGAGGTGACACTTATGAACATTAATAAGAGCTAGGTATAGATGAACAGATCATCTGGGCAAAGGAAACAGCAAAAACAGTAGAATAGTTTGGAGAACTATAAGCAGTAGGGTTATAATGGGATTAGGGATGCAGTGAGTGCACTCTGAGGGATAAGACTCAAGTTTCCAGACTCTGGGTGTGGAAGTGCTTGACAGGCAAAGCAGGTCGAATTCTCTCCTGCAGGTCTGGAGAGCCCCTACATGATCAGGTTTGTACATAAAATATAATCTCGGGACTGCTTGTGGAGGGTGGATTAGGGCTTAAAAAAAAGCAAAAAAAAAAACCAAAACTGGAGGTAAGAAGTGGAATTAAGAGGCCAACTAGACGCTGAGACCGGAAAATAGGGCAGTCACTATAGAAGTAAAGTGGAGACGGACGGAAGAAATGTTAAGGGAGAAAAGGAGATGGAACACAACCACCAATGGTTGTTACAATAGTAAATAGAGTTGAGACAACACTTATTACACAAGTGGACACAACACTGCATTGAATAAAATGGCATTTGTCAAACCTTAAGTAAAACACACTAGCTCTCAGATCAAAGGGGAGGCAAGAAGAACATCTGTTTCCTGTGTTACAAAATGAACCATGTGTACGTTTCTCTTTCTGTCTCCAAAGTCACTCAGCAGGTACACAAGTTTATGCTGTGCCTGCAATGGGATCCCTCTCCTGGGGGATTAGGGACCCTCCAGCCTGTCCCTCCTTGCTGGCCTTTGTATCAGTGTGAATGCCTTCCTGTCAATTGCCTTCATCTGGAAGTCTCTTAGGTACTCACACTCACTGTCCAACGTTAGAGAAAGCAAGAATCTTTGGGTTCACCTCGAACACTCCAGGTTTCCTAAACTCCATTTCCAACCTTCTGTGAGTCCTGAAGTTTCCATTTCCTAACTGCTGTGTGTCCTTCTTCTCTGTCTCACTCTCAATTACCATTTCCTTTTGCATTCGTTTCCTAGGACTACCGTAACAAAATACTATGAACTAGTGGCTTAAAACAATGGAAATCTATCCTCTCACAGTTGAGGAGACCAGAAGTGTGAAACCAATGTGAGTGACAGCCTTGCTCTTTCTGAAGGCTCTTCCTTGTCTCTTATAGCTTCTGGTGGTTGCTGGAAATCCTTGGCATTCTTTAGCTTGTAGACACATCACTACAATCTCTGTTTTCATTGCCTCATGGCTTTCTTCTTGTGTGTGTGTGTGTCCAAATTTCACTCTTCTTCTAAGGACACTGGTTATTGGATTAGGGTTCATATCCAGTATGACCTCATTTCAATCTGATTACATCTGCAAAGACCCTCTTTCCAAATGAGGTCATATTCATGCACCTGAGGGGTTAGGACTTGAACTTGTCTTTTGAAGGGATACAATTCAATCCACAATACCTTGGTTCCAACCTTTGCTCTCTCTTGACTGGACAAATGTAATGGCTTGCCAATTATTCTCCTTGTTTTCAGTAACATTTTGCTTTCCAATTCACTTTAGAATTCACTCTGCTATCGGAGGGGACTTTCTAAAATACCTGTCATTCTCTTGCTTAAAACCCTTCAGTGTTTTATCAAGTCCAAATACCCTATCAAGACAAGGCATTTGATTACCTGACCCTTATGAACCTTTCCACGTTTGCTTTTCAAATCCTGTGCTCCAGAAAAGACAAAATATTTGCAACTCCATTGACACAAGCCTCTTCATGTCTCTGGACCTTTGCTCCGCCCATTTTCTCTGTCACAGATGTTCATCCTGCTTCATCTTCCCAGCAATATCTAATCATCTTATGCGTCTTAGCTCAAGTGTCAAGTCCATTAGGCACAAAGTGATACTTCCTCACTCGACAGGTAGAACAGACCATTCTACTTCTGTGTTCCCACTAATCCCAGTAGAAACTCAACACAACCATAGTTACACATTATTACTCTGATTAGGTTACCTATTCCACTCCTTGCTAGACAGTGAAAGTGTAGCTTTTATATTCCTAGTTGATTATAGTTATTCAATAAGTGTTTTTCAAATGAATGCATGAATAAATGTAAGCATGAATACAGGAGGTTCCATCTCTCTTTTTTCTTCAACCTAGGCATTGGGAAGGGGTTGGCTAGGAAATTATTCTGGGTAACCCTGTAAGGTACACCTAACATATGTCAGGGCTCTTGGTCCAGACTAGAGCTACGATTGAAGGGTCATTGTGTGCTAGATTTTCTGTGCTTCTGTGCTGAGGCTTGTAGTATCGGCTGTTGCCTTTCCAGAAAATTTGCTAATCAAGCGAAGTTAAGCTTATTAAGCTTCCTTCAATAAAAGAACATTTCCTTGACAGAGTTTCAGTAGTGCCTCCAAAAGAAACAGCAAAGAGCGATTGTGAGTGTTATTTTAGGGTGGGTAAGCTTTACCACGGAACTTGCAAGGTGGCGGAGTGGTTGCAATTGGGCACCGTTTGATGTATAAAAGCTTTTGATGGGCGTGCAATCAATCAAAGGTCTTGATGCTAGTACTGATACCGTTAGTCTTGATAAATAAACTTAGTAGAGCACAGCCTTATTTTTCAGGAAAAGATATTTCTTGGAACAGGTAGATAAGCTGTTTTTGTCTAATCTGAGTACTGTTAAGCAGAAAAAAGAGCAAAGAACGCTTTGTCCCAGAATTGTTTAGCACAAGGACAGGAAAGTATGTTGGCTCAGTTTTCCGTAGGATCTGCTACACAGCAGTAGCACCTTGCAATATGTTATGATGAAGCCCATTGTACCTAATAGTCATTCATTTATTCATTCATTTATTATACCCTTCATTTTATCCTCTCGTTCTTTATTTCATTTATAAAACGAATGTCATTGAGAATGGCAGATTAAAAATAATTGTATCCCATGGTTCCAGGCATGGAGATAGGTACTAAGGAGTACGAGAATAAAAAACAGGAGCCTGCGCTAATGACGTTAAAAGACTGAGTGAACTGTAGATGAATGATTGCTATGGTGAAGAGGACTTGAGCATTTCTCCAAGTGTGGCCCATGGACCACCTGCACGGTTATCACTTAAGATGCTTTTTAAAAATTTTTTTTATTTTATTGTGGTAAGAACACTTAACATGAGATCTACCCTCTTAAACTTTTAGCTGCACAATACAATATTGTTGACTACAGGTACCATGTTGCACAGCGGATCTCTAGAGCTTATTCATCTTGCTTAACTGAAATTTTATTCCCGTTGATTAGTAAACGTCCATTTATCCCGCCCCTCAGCCCCTAGCAACCACCATTCCTCTTTTTTGATTCTATAAAGTTGCCTATTTTAGGTACCCCACCTAAGTGGAATCATTTAGTGTTTGTCTTTCTGTGACTGGTTTATTTCACTTAAATAATCTCCTTAAGTTTCATCAATGTTGTCGTATATTTCAGAATTTTCTCCTGTTTCTTAAGGCTTGAATAGTGTTCCATTATATGGAATTCACCAGGCTACTTTTCAAGCACTCAGATTCCTGAGTGCAAGTCCAGATGTACAGAATCAAAGTTTCTGGGGATGGAGCTAAGGAATCTACATTTTAAGTCTTTCCCAATATTTTCATGCTATTTACTTTTGACAACTACTAGTTGACATCATGGGAAATACTCTGCATGTTGAGATCATTATAAACTCCAACCTCACCACAATGAGGTGCAAATAATTACTGGAGAAGTAAACAAATATTACTGGGTAGGGAGGAGCAAAGATGGAAGGGCATTTCTGAGCTCAGAGTCGAGAGCAATGGTGTACCCGGGAATGACTGGAGGCTGGGGTATCTTGGTCTGCCATGTCCTTGAAATGTCAGAATATCAGTAGTGAGTTTTCTTCCTCTTGTTCACGTTGGGATGAGATTTAGTTTTATAATTATCTCCACAGGTCATACAATTCTCACAGAAATCAGCCATGGGACAGGGAGTCCTGATTCTCCTGGGTGCCCAGTTGTACCCACGTGAGAAATGTCATGTTCTCTCTGAGGTTAAAATGAACTGGAACAGCCTGTAAGCTCTCTTTCCCCATTTTAATCTAACGTTAAGAAAAATCTCCCTTTTTTCCCACTGAATAATTCAAAAATTTAAAATTTGCATGTTTCAACCCTTTATTCAGCACTCCGTTTTCTTCCCCAAATCACATAATTCTAGAGCTCTTTCCAAGTTATTACCTACTAGGCCATTTTCTAAAGAACGAGCTTGAAACGTAGCTAAGCTACGGCGTGGCAGAGCCTGGAAGGTCCCAGACTAGAAGCACTAATTCTTGGTCCTGCTCTCAGTTTCAGCCAGCTGATCTTGAGAAAGTTTCTTTACATATTGAGTTTGTTTTTTCTCTCTTTTCTTCAATGGAAATCATACCTCCTCGCTCAGATAACGGTAACTCTGAAATGAGATAAGTGTGATGTGTCTAGTTTTGTACTTAACATAAAATAGGTGGTTAATAAACATCGATTCCCTTGCATGATGGATGCATTTCTGTATGTACTTAGTCCACGTCACTTTTGAGTTGGCAGATCATAGTCATAGAAAATCTTTATTGATTAAAATTCTTGCTGGTTTGAAAGGTTTAGCAGTTTTGATGGTGATTGGACGTGTGAGTGGTCTGGGAAACGTTTCTCAAAACAAGACCACCTGGGGATCTTATCAGAATGTAGAGTCCTAAGCTGAAGCCTGAGATCCAGTATTTCTAAAAGGGCGCCAGGTGCTGCCAGAGTTGCTAATCATGAACCACACATATAACACACACACTGGATGTGCTACCCGTGTGGGAGAGACTGGCCAGATGCTCAACCTCCCCATTCACTCCTGGACACCAGAGGGCACTAGAGTCTCTTGCCATATGGGCCATAGGGCTGGTATCTGGTCAATGGAATAAGGAGGAAGTAACGGATTCCTGATTATAAGATGTTCCATGACATTCGTCATTCTCTCTCTTTGCTTATCAATGGGCTGTATATAAAAGATCCAGAGGAGGATTCCCAGAAGGGTCTAGAGGATGGTAGAACAAGAAGATAGGAGGAGTTGTGATCCCTGAACCACTAGTTAGAATGTCACTTACTGCTTGGAATGCCTAGTTAGGCAATAATCCAAATAAGCAATCAACGGTGGTTGTATTAATCCACTAAGGTTTGGGCTGTTTTTTTACAACAGCTGGTATAAATTTCCTGACTAATACAACAGGTATGCTCAGCTATGGATTCCCTTGGTCCTTGGGGTGGGCTACCCAGCCGGCACTTCTGGGCCTATCTCCTCCATCTATTAACTCTATTGTGCCAGACAAATGTTAACACTTTTCTGTGTGCCTTAACTTGAAAGGGTTGAGAAGCACTCTGAAAAGAATCCAAACTCAAGTATTAGGAAAATCTGGCATTCCATTCTGAGCACTGTTGTGTTTCATTACATCACCTCCATCCATTTTTGTTACCTTCCTTTACTTCAGTTTTCTCAAGTCTCTGGTTCTAGTTGATGTGACCATTTTATAAGCCAAATGTTAGAAAACTTCAGTACGCTTGGTAGTGTCAAGGGAAAGTAGATCGAGGTTGTTTGTTTGACGGGAGCAGAAGACATTTAGCCATAGACTCAGCATAGTGGATGGCAGAGGCTAAAAAGCCACCAAAAGACTCATGGGCTTGATTTACAAATGAGGAATGGAACTCATTTTGAGAAATCAATTGGATGTCATGGAATATTTATGGGTCCCCGTTCCTGGCAAGCATTTCATTCAGCTAACGCGCCCTCGTTTACAACCCAGCTCCCAGAGCTGGTGCATGCTCTCCGTCTCCGTCTCCGTCTCCTGATTACAAGCAAGGTAGCTGGCTACTTTCTGATGGAATTTTTTAATTCCCCTTGAATGTTCTGGGATAATGGATTTTGTTCTCAACCATCAGACATCTTGGCATTTAGCAGAGTTTCAGTGCTGTCCTTGTGGGGGGAATCATTCAGGAGCGGTGCTTCAAAGGCAGAAACATATATCAGAGAAATTGCAGAATCATAGACTCGCAGTGCTGGAAGCTTAGTGCCTCCACGTCTGACCTCTTCGTTTTACAGATGAGGCCCCAGAAGGGAAACTCCCCTGCCCAAATTACTCTTACAGTGGGACTATACCATCTCCTGGCTAACCACAGAATGCAATAACCACTACAATTCTCTCTCTTTCTATGGAGAACAATGACCAACAATGGCTGACATTCAGTGGCTGTATCTCTTACAATGCCCACTGTGCCTTGCCAAAAATGTGCTCTGTAAATGCGGCTGCAATTAAAAGCACTACCTTTATTTGTTATACAGCAAGACCTCTCAAGTAAATACCGTGAAATATTTAGAAGAATATAATTTTCAAAATGTGTACTATGTTAAATTGAGCAGAGGATGGGGCACAGCTATTCACTGCTTGATTTTTACCAGATAACTTACAGACATGCTCTCATTTCACTCTGTAAAGACGTTGTTACTTTAAATATTATTGAAAGAGGTGAAGTGATATCCTGAAGCAAAATAAATATTAGGGTAGGGGTCACAACCAAAAGTAAGATTGGCCTTGAGAAGTATTTTGCAATTTGGGGCTTCAGATTTGAAGACCAGGACTTGGAGGTCCACCTATAAAAATACACTTGATTCAATGTCAGAGTTCTCCACCAGTAAGCAAAAGTTGGGGGTTCCTTCCTTCCTTTCTTGGAGAAAACCAAGAATGCTTGCTTGCCTTTGAAGAATAAGCAACATGAGATTCTTTTTGTTAATTGAAAACAAACAATCCTTCCTTATAACTCTGTGGGAAAATGACAAACTTTGAAACGCAGAGTTCAAAGTGCTGCAGACACAGCCAAAGTATCCGAATTTTTAAATTAAACAGGGTGATTTGGCGCATGAAAAAGCAGTGGGCTCTTAATCCCCATTTCTTCATCTCTAAAATAGGACAATTATGTCAGACAAATTTTGCAGTTCCTTCCAAATAGAACATTCTGTGTTTTAACGTCAGTGAGTTCGGTAAACGGTAGCACATTAAGATGCATTTTCATTTAGGCATTGGTGTCACACAGACCTGGATTTGATCCCTGCTTCCAGTGCTTGTTGAGTAATCTTGGGCAAATTGCTTATCCTCTCTGAATTCTGAATCTCCCTCTTATTTTTTCTTAAAATGGAGGGAGAGTATTAAAAGTACCTATCTTGCAAGGTGACTGTAAAACTCAATAACAGAAGGTTACTTTCCTGAATGGGTATGTATGAAGTTCCTACAAATGGCTTGTCCAAAGTCACAGAGTCTATTAGAAGCAGAGCAAGCACTTGAACTCAGTTTCTCCAACTTCCAGGCCATTGAGCTTTAAATTATACTTAATTGTCTTTAGACAACATTAAGGATGTTAGAGGTGACAAAAACAAGAGTGTTAGGGACTTGCTGAGGGAGTCTTTGCTCACATTCCCAGCACAGCCTGCCATTTTACCTGCTCTGTTTCAAGTCCTAAACATTGCTCTCCTATACTCTTGCATCATTCTCCTCACTGGGCTCCCTGTCTCCAGTATCTTCACTGTAATCCATACTCCGTCTTGCAGCCAGAGTCATGTTCCTAAAGTAAATCTGATAGGTCACTCCAATGATGGAGGATGCCATGGAGAAGGCACAGCAACACCAAGATATCATGTGAAGCAGAGAGTAATGGGGAGAAATCTCATTAAATGGAAGGAGTCCTTGGGGCTGGCCCCGTGGCCGAGTGGTCAAGTTCGCGCGCTCTGCTGCAGGCAGCCCAGTGTTTCGTTGGTTTGAATCCTGGGTGCGAACGTGGCGCTGCTCATCAAACCACGCTGAGGCAGCGTCCCACATGCCACAACTGGAAGGACCCACAACGAAGAATATGCAACTATGTACCGGGGGGCTTTGGGGCTTTGGAGAGAAAAAGGAAAAAAAAAAATGGAAGGAGTCCTATACAGGAGCCTGCAAGGCCAGCCTCCCTGCGACTCAGAGGAGGACAGGGAAGATGAGGACCAGGTAGAGAGCCCCCTGGTCTAGGACCCACACTATGGCTTATGAAACCCATATTACACATCTCTGGACACTGCCTCTAAAGCTTTTCTCTTTGATGCTCTACACCTTTAAACCTGCTAAACTCTCTGCCTGGAAGTTTCTTCCTCCTCACCACCAAGATGCTTGGCAAGCTCCCTCTCAATTTTCAAGACCCAGTTTTTTAAACCTCAGTTCCTCTGCAAAGACTTTTCTAAACATCAGGAAAACAGCCAATCAGCTTCACTGAATGAACTCATCATAGTGCACAGGAATCATCTTCCTTCAAATCTGCATCTCATATGAGAAGTCAGGGACTACATCCTATTTATCTTGGATCCCCAGCACTGAGCACAAGAAACAGGTATGTAGGAGGTCCTCAACAAGTGTTTGTAGAGTGGACGAATGAACAATGATTCTGACTTCCATGATCCAGAATCAAGATTATTGGATTCATGTAAGACTAGTTATTTGTCTAAATACAATAACCAGCTAGGGCTGCCATAATAAAAAGCCATGGACTGGGTGGCTTAGACAACAGAAATTAATTTCTCACAGTTCTTGAAGTTGAAGTCTGAGATCAAGATGGCAACAGGTTTGTTTTCTCCTGAGACCTCTGTCCTTGGCTTGCAGGTGTCTGCCTTCTCACTGTGCCCTCACAGGGCCTTTTCTCTGGGTACACCTCACTGGTATCTCTTCTTCTTATATGTACATCAGTCATATTGGTTGAGGGCCCCACCCTTATAACCTCATTTAACCTTAATTATCTCTTTAAAGACCCTATCTCCCAGTGTAGTCACTTTAAGAATTGGGGCTTCAGTATATGAGTTTTGGGGGAACATATTCAGTCCATAACTTCCTTTAAGAAATCTTAACGGAGACCCAGATGAGTCTTGTCGGGGGGTCTACTCTTTAAATGGTAGATTCTTGCTTTGAGGGTGCCGCAAGCCCAAATGCTAGGAGCTTCTTTTGGCTTCCCACTGTCTACCTGCTGTGCCCTAGGATCCTCTGTTCCACGCTTTCTGAATTTCTTTGTCTGGCTGTTCATTATTTCTTCAGACTTTAATGATGATCTCAGCTTGAAATGGGAAAGAATAATGAACCATTCATTCACATACAAGACACTAATTAAAAAGGCACAGTTTTGTTTTCATGAGTTGCGCTGATGACTTAATTATCGCAAGACTGTGCAAAAACAGTGTCTTATTTTGAGGATTAAAAGTAACTGTCACTTCAAAGCACATAGTTGCTGTCGTGGACATGTGAAAGGATAACGAAGGAGCAGGTAGAAAGAGGACAGGGTAGAGGATGGGAGTTTGGCTTCTAGTTCCAGTTCTTCTTGTAATTGGCTGAGTGACCACAGGCAAACCACTTTACCTCTCTGGTCTGGTTTCTTCCTAAAGAAACACTGAAGAAATCTGTCAGACCCACTTCACTTATTTGCTGTTGAGATCATATTGACCCTCTACAGTGTCATCACTGAGGGATCATAAGCTACGTCAAATTATTGACTGTTGAAGGCACCTGGTCAATTTGTTTGTAGTAGACCATAAAGGATGACATTATGTTTGTGTTTAACAATCTGAATGGCTGTCATTTGGAAGAGGGAGAGAATGTTGCTGGATGATAATCTTGAATGAAGTAAATGGATGCAAATTAAAAGAGGAAAGGATTAGCATATATTGAGCACCATCCTAAACCAAGAACTTCCTAATTATCTTATTTAATCTTTTCATTGAGGCAAGCATTAGTTCGTCCATTTTATGGATGAGGACTCTCAGACTCTGAGAGTTTGAGTAACTTACCTAAAGGCACACCCCTGGTAAGTGAAAAGTTGGTTAGAACCCAAGGCAGAGGGATCTGCAGTGAGTGTTCTTTCCATCACAGCATATTGTTCAATGTTACTTGGGTGAATATTAGAAAAAAACAATTTTCTAATAATTCCAAGCATCCGAGAATAAAATAGAGTATCTCACACAACATTCTGTTCCATGCCCTTAGGTGTATTAAATCAGATATCTGGTCCCCCATGGTCAAGCGTGCTGGAAGGATTCATGCCTTGGCGTGCGATGTGACAGACACTGGTAGGATATCGAGTAAGCATGCTTCCTCCTTATCATTCATTCAGCTAGACCACGTTCTTCCCTTAGATGGAGCATGAGTCTGAATTCTGGCCAATGAACGTCAGTGGAACTTAGCTCCAGGCTTGGCCCATAAAAACTACCCAGAGCTCCTACCCTTTTTTTTTCCTTCATGGTTCATGGGGAGACTATAGGGACAGGAAGTATGATCAAGTCTTAGACAAAAGTAGCCTGGATTCTCTCTGCACCTCTCAACCTGCATGAGAGTGTGCTGTGAGCAAGAAACAAAACCTAATCATGGTAAACCACTATGATTTGGAGTTGTCAATCACGAATGCTGGCCTACCTTGCCTGGTATGGATGACCTCTAGTGTCGCTTTACCCTGGAATGTTTTAGAATTCCATGAAATTGATTATAGGGTAGATAAACCCTAGGCAATGTAAGTAAATGGATGGTGTCATTGTCGTATAACTAACTGACTGTGTGCTTTCAGATGCTTTCATAGCTCTGGGGAAACCCTGTGAAGTGAGGCAGGTAAGACTTTCTTTTCTCTTTCCACGCCTCAGGCAGACAGTTTTTACCTTCCACTAAACTTCAGTGAATAATTTCTTTGTAAACATCCATTCATTCGTTAATTCACTAATTTGTTTAACAAACATTTGTTGTGCGAAAAGTTCAGGAACTCTGGGCTCTCCAAACTTGAAGGACAAGGATGAATGATACAATCTTTACTCTCAAGGAACCAGCAAGACCACAGGCTTTGAAGGAACCCCGGACGGGCGACGTTCTGTTTAACTACTTTACTCTCTTGACGTGTTGTCCCTAAGCAAGCTTATCAGTGAGAAGACTTCATTTACAAATTGCAGCCCACTGACTCCTAAGTTTCTACTTTTATCCTTGAACTCTCTGCAAGTACAAAGGCAAAAAGATGTAGGGATAAGAAAAACCTTATCAACATCCAAATTATAGAAATAGCAAATGTTTGTTCTTATAGTAGAAACCCTTACATGTTCAAAACTGAGAAAAGGAGAGAATATGAAAACTTGTAATGAGCAGAGGAAACAGAAGAAGGATGCTGTGAATCAAGAGACGATGCTCAAGAAAACGATGAAGATGGCATAGTGGACCAGTAAGAGAATTAGGGTTTTAAGTGCTTCCATAGGGAGGACAAGGCTTTATACTTATCCTGTGTCATGTGTCCATAAGGAATTATATGAATGAATACATGTATATATGTGCCACACATTTGACACATGTATGTCATATATACATAATTAATAATATTAATTATAATAATGCATAATAAACATGTATTAAATGCATTGATTATTCCAGGTACTGTTTAAAGTGCATTTGTCTTAGGATGTGCCATATTAAGGCTCATTTCCCGCTCTAGCCCAGGTCATGTTCTAATTCTGTTCTTAAAAATGCCAGTGCAACGAAAATCTCGTTGTGTCAGAGGGATAGAGGACAATAGGAGGATCCTCAATACCCTTTTTTTGCTAACAAAAACAGTGTGAAGCAATACCGAGATATTACTTGGGTTGTTTCCAAACTTCATCCTAATAGTGAGATTCTTCAAAGTCCCAAACTTCAATGTCACAGATCCTGCCATCCCTCCTTTGGTGATTGGGGAAAGATGACAGAAAGGTCTTCTACGGTCAGACCTCTGCAGGGTGAACGAGTCTGCCATCCAAAGAGAGTGGGGTCTATGGGGTATTTTCACCCTGTAGTTCTGCCTGAGGGCAGAGATAAGGGGCTCTGAGTAATATCTCATCCTGTCTCTACTGCCTCCCTCTTCACGTTTCTCCCTATTCTTATAAGAAAACATAAAAAGTTAGCAAATGAACATGACTTCTAAACAAATATGGACTTACCCCTTATGTTTAGAGCATATATGAGTTAATAAGTATGCTAATAAAAGGAACACCCATAAACCTACCAAACAATTTATAAGCTAGAATATTCCTGGTACATTGAAATTACCTATATATTCCTTTCATTATGTGTCTACCATTCTCTTACCTATTTTAAAATAATTTTGTAAACCACAAAGGCATTCCTTAAACAGTTTACTTATTTAGCATTGTTTAGTTTTTAACTTTTATAGAAAATAATATACTTAAATGTACTCTTTGGTGATTTGCTTTTTTCTCCACTCAAGATCTGTTTATAAGATTTATATTTCTTAAAATGGATTAAAGACTTAGATGTAAAAACTGTTAGAGGAAAACATAGGGGAAAAGCTTCTTGACATCCGTCTTGGCAATGATTTCTTGGATATGACACCAAAAGCACAGGCAACAAAAGCAAAAATTGACAAATGGGATTACATCAAACTGAAACGTTTCTGCGCAGCAGAGGAAATCATGACAATAGTGAAAAGGCAACCTAAGGAGTAGGAGAAAACATTTACAAACCGTTTATCTGATAAGAGGTTAATATCTAAAATATACAAGGAACCCCTACAACTCCATAAGAACAAGAAAAAAAAGCAAATAACCCCACTAAAAAATGGGCAAAGGACTTAAATAGAAATTTCTCCAAAAAAGACATACAAATGGTCACCAGGTATATGAAAAAGTACTCAAAAATCACCAATTATCAGGGAAACACAGATCAAAATCACAGTGAAAGATATCGCTTCATACCACTTAGCATGGCTATTACCAAAGAAACAAAAGATAACAAGTGTTGGCAAGGATGCGGAGAAAACAGAACGCTGTGCACTGTTGGTAGGACCCTACATTGGTGCAGCCACTGTAGAAAACAGTGTGGAGGTTCCTCAAAAAATTAAAACTAGAACTACCATATGATCCAGCAATCAGACTTCTGGGTATAGACCCAAAGTAATTGAAGTCAGTATCTTAAAGGGATATCTGTGCTCCCTGTTCACTGCAGCATTATTCACAACAGCCAAGATACAGAAGCAACCTAAATGTTCACCAGGAAATGAATGGATAAAGAAAACATGTTATATACACACAACAGAATATTATTCTGCCTTAAAAAAGAGAGAAATCCTACCATTTGTGACAGCATTGATGAATCTGGAAGGCATTATGTTAAGTGAAATAAGCCGGTCTCAGAAGGACAAATATTGCATGATTCCACTTAAATGAGGTAACTAAGATTGTCAAATTCATTGAAGCAGAGAACAGAATGGTGGTTGCTGGGGCTGGAGGAAGGAGGAAATGGAGAGTTGTTGTTGAAGAGGTATAAAGTTTCAGATATGCGAGATGAATAAGTTGTAGAGATATGCTGTACTACACAGTCCTTACACTTAGCAACACGGTATTGGGCACTTAACATTTTGTTGAGAAGGTAGATTTCATGATATGCATTCTTACACAAACACACACACACACACACACATACAAAAGGACACAAGGAAACTTTTGGAGGTAATGCATATGTTTATATGTTTATCACGTTCATTGTGGTGATAATATCATGGGTGTATGCATATGTCCAAATTCATCAAATTGTATACACTAAACATGTGCAGAGTATTTTTTTTTGGTATAGCAATTATATCTCATAAAGCTGTTTTTAAAAAGAGATTCACCTTTTTCATCATCTATGATTACAGTTCATTCATTTCACTGCTGCAAATATTCCACTTGATAAAAAAATGTTATTTATGTCTTCACCTGTTGGTGGATATTTGGATTATTTCCAGGTTTTTATTGGTGACTATTTGGATCATTTCCAGGTCTTTATTGCTGGGTATTTGGCTTGTTTCCAGGTTTTTGCTATTATGAGCTGTGCTTCCATGAACATATTTGTATGTGTCTTTTGGTGCGTCTATGTAAGAATTCCTCTGGGGTCTCTGAGTGGTCACTCCAGGGTATTTAGAAGAAGAATTTCTGGTCTGTATAGTGTATGTATGCTCAATTTTATAATATTGCCAAGGACCTTCTAGATGCTCATTAATCTCAATTCCTTTGATCACACAAGGGGACTACATTTCCCAGCCTCATTTGCAGATAGGATGGGATTATATGGCTGTGTTTTAGCTAGTGTAATGTGGATGGAAGTAATTTAACCCATTGCATTCCTGGCTGTAAAACGTCCCATACAATCTTTCAAGCTAGAAGCACAGTTCTCTGAGATGGCAGAGCCATTGGATGGGCAGAGCTTGGATCCCTGGATCACCAGTTGGAGGAGAGTCACTCACATAGATGTCTAGAGACTTCTCATGATATTAGACTTTCATTGTGTTAAGCCACTGAGATTTAGGGCCTGGTTGTTGTAGTCACCAGCCCAGCCTATCTAATAGTGCCCAATTGTTTTCTAAATTATGCTCTCACCTGCTTTTTATAAGAATTTTGCTGAATTACACCCTCAATAATCTTGATATGGTAAAGCTTCTTAACTTTTGCCCATGTAGTTAACATAAAATGTTATCTCATTCTGATCTTGATTTGTCCTTTCTTGGTACTAGTGAAATGTGTTCATTGGCCATATATATTTCCTCTTGTGTGAAATGCCCATTCTTGCCTCTTGGCTTTCTTCTTCCTATTGAGTTTCATATTGATTTGTAGGACTTCTCTCTAAATTATGGATAGTAATCCTTTGTTGATGATATATATGGCAATGAATCAGGGAGGGAGGTGGTCTGCCTTCAGAACTCGCGGCATTTCTAATTTCTGAGCCTCTCCAGAGTTCTGGAGCTCAAAACTACTTGATTCTTGTTGGTGCCCAAAGCACAGAGACCTAGATTCCCTCTTTCTATGATCTGCTAGTTCAGTTGTAACCCACAGATTTGATTTACATCTTTAAAATTGTGTTTTTTTTTTTTGGATGTCTTATTTCTTTTCCCTTTCTCTTTGGGTGGATTTATATATTTTCATCTCTTCATTGACAACTAGTAATTTAGGAGGGGCTTCATGAGAAAGTTAAAAAAAAAAAAGCATATGTCCATTCTGTACTGTTACACCAGAAGTTCCCCTGTAGTTTTAATTATCCCTTTATTTTTTAAGACAGTATTTTTGAAAAGTTTTAGGTTTACAGCAACATTGAACGGAATGTACAGAGATTTCCCATATATATCTTGCCCCCACAAGGTACAGCCTCTCTCAACATCAACACCCCTCACCAGACCAGTACATTTGTTAGAATTGTTGAACCTATGTTGACACGTCATAATTGCATAAAGTCATAGTTTACATTAGGGTTCACTCTTAATGTTGTATATTCTGTGGTTTTGGACAAGTGAATAATGACATATATGCATTGTTATAGTATAACCGCAGGCCCTCCAGGACCAGGTCAACAGATTCCATCTCTTATTAACAAAGTGACTGAGGATTGTCTTTCAGAAAATCTGCAAAGTCATGTAACAAGAGTAGGTGCGGAAGAAGAAATCTTGACCTGAAATGACCGCAGAGCCAAAGAGCCTCCTCACCGTGGAACCAAAGCACTGGGACATGACCGCAACTTACAAGTTGGACTCTGATCATCAAGGGGTCCCTCATTCAGGAAGATACAGTGTTAATCCTTCTGTGCTACATCATAAATGTTTAGAACCCTATCCTAAAAGTTTAGAGCCTCATCATAAAAGTTTAGAACCCTGTCATAAATGTTTAGAACCTTACCATAAATGTATAAAGCTCACTAATCAAAACGTATCCCACCATCATTGCCATGTGCCAACCCGTTCTCCCTAACCTCTTAAACTTTGCCCCAAATCCTGAATCGGGGAGACAGATCTGAGGGTACACACACCTTGTCTCCTTGCAGATGGATCTCACAGAGTAAAGCTGATCTCTTTTCTCAAAGTCTGACACCATAATTAATTGGCTTTTTATGCGCATCTGGCAAGAGAACCCAAATTTTGTGCGGTAACGATAGTATTATACAGAATATTTCACTGCCCTAAAAACCCTCTGTACTCGACCTATTCATCCCCTCAACCTCACCTCTGGCAACCACTGATTCTTTCATTATCTCCATAGTGTTGCCTTTTCCAGAATGTCATATAGTTGGAATTATACAGTATGTAGCCCTTTTCAGATTGGCAGTATATATATGTTATCTAAAATAAAAAAAACAATTTTTTAAAATTTAAAATATAGATTGACACTATCTTCACTTAACTTCTATTTTTGTCCATGATTCATGAAATGTGTAGCATATAAACATTTAATTTATGTACATATATGGCTTAGCATATGAATCTATATATATTAGTATATCATTTAAATATGAGTATTTTTTATACACAAATAAGTGTATATTGGAGATGCATGTTCACAAGTTATCACTGATAAGAGGCAGGTGCAGACAAGTTTGGAGAACGTTGCACTTTTCCCTGCTCTGTCTTTTGGCTCCCACACATGCCCTACTCTACCTGAGTCCCTAATTAACGTATTGAATGGGTTCTTTGCAAAGAGTGTTACAAATAAGGGTTATAAAAACAAACACATTCTCCTGTTGGATAGGAATACGGATGTTCACACAGGGTGCAGGTGAACCCTTGGGAGGAAATTAGGGAGAGAGTTATGGCTTATTGAGTATTACTATATACCAAGTGTTCTACATACATTGCCTTGATTAATCTTTATGATAATCTTGTAAAGTAGGCATTAAGGACCTTTGTTCCAAAAGAGAGACCAGAAACTTAGAAATCTGTGCAAAATTGCTCAACTGATAAGCAGCAACTCAAGACTGAAGCTAAGTCCACATCTGTCTGCCTTCTAAATCCACACTCCTTTCCTTACATCAGGGTACTGGACAAGTTCAGGGACAACTCTCCAAATAATCAAGAGGGTCTTAGGATTGTGGGAGTTACTCTTAGTGATGCCAGACCAAAAAGACAGGGATGCTTAAGTCTGGGAAAATCCAGTTTGTGGTTGGTATGGCTATGTCTATAAAATTATACAGGGAGCGGAGAAGATTGACAAATAAAGTGAAAAACATAACTTGGACTTAGAATCATATCAAGATTCAAGGCATTTCATCTATTTATTCATAAAGTACCTGTATGGGCCAGGATCTCTGAGACAGTGGGGACAGACCAGAAAGCAAATTTCCTGCCCTTGGAGGGCTTTCAGTCTAAGGTAGAAGATGAGGGGTGGGGCAGCTAGTTAACAAGTCAATGAATGAGTAAGATAATTTCAGGGAATAAAAAGTTTTATGCTATAGAAGAGGGACAGAGTGACATGAGACAGAGTAACTGGGGAGCTGGCTGCTTTCGATTGGGTTGTCAGAAAAGGCTTCTCCAAGTCTTTGACTTCAAAAGGAGAGATTGCAAGAAAAAGAAGGGACAAGCCACGTAAAGATCTTAAGGCAAAACCTTCCAGGAAATGGTTCTCAGTTGGAGCGACTGCGTGTTTTACTTTCTCTCAGGGAGCGCACTCTTCTCCCCACATGGTGCCCAGGCCAATCCTGCAGCCAGTGGCCCAGGCCTTCCCATTGAAGCTATATTTGCACCTTCTTAGGAGCTTGGTATCATCTCTCCAGTATAGCTGGGTGTGCACTTTTGACCTTGCTTTGCAATGGAGTGGTAAGATAAGGAATTAGTTTTGGCTTTAGGGATATTAGGTCACGTGATGCAGCCTGGTTTATTAGTGTTTTGCATTTGGATCTGGGGACAAAACCCAGCTAATGAAATGTACTTTGTTTTGCCAGTTGCGTTCTGCACATATAGATTCCTTGGGAGCCTCACAGGGTATGACGATATGTTCTGGTAGGACTAGCAACTTCTTGGGTACTCTGAACAAAATATCATTTAATAGAACCTGTATTTACCTCAACTTGTACAACAGTCTACAATCAGACATCCACAGGTTCAACTGCAGGCTCTGGCCCTTACTAGACGTGGCTTCCAGTTCTAGCTCTGCCTTTTCTAGTTCTGTGATTTGGGGCAAGTTGCTAAGCTGCTCAGGGCTCTAGTTTCCTCATCTGTAAAATGGGCATGGAAATACTTAATCAGTTGATGTCATCATTGTTAAGATAATGCATAAGAAAATACTCTTGAAACCTCAAAATGCTACACTCATGGTAGAAGAATGAGACTTCACATTGTGATTTACATTTTGAAACAATTAGAGGTATTATTATTTAAATCAAGCCTTTTTTGTGAACTGCTGAAAAAAAAGAGTATAGAAAATTCTAACAGTCAGTTCTAAAGGCCAGATTTGTACTGAGTTGATTTTTTTGATTGTGTTAGCCACTGGTGTTAGTATAAGGTGGAAAAGCAGAACAAAATAAACTTAAGTTCAGTTATATCTGAAGTAGCTAATAAATAGAGTGATTTATAAAAATTATACCTTCTCTGAGAATTATGTTTTATCACTTTATATAATTATCTAAAGCATGTTTCACAAACTTTAACATCTGTACAAACATAGAGGTTTACGTTTCAGATGGGTAGAGAGAACTCTGTAATAGAGTAATTTGACAGTGTGGGAGACCTTATCTCTTTTTACACTGAGTGGTAGGAAATACAGCACGGAAAATCTATGTAATAGCAGAGCCTGTCATAGTTCTTCCCATGAACTTTGCCTCCCCCTTCTTAGTTAGAAAATAAATTATTTCTTTAGGTCTTGGGGTCAAGTAGCTAGGTATTTGTCACTAAGAATGCACTCCAAAGCAGACTCTGAATAAGCAACGTCATTTATCTCCATCATTTGCCTTGTGGTTTATCTTTAATTAAAGTTGTCATGTTCTTAAAGGGAGAATCCTACATCTGAGGATTTTCTCTCCCCAGGAGTGAGAGTTAGCATCACCAGCATAGCCATCAATAATCATCATCATCATCTGTATCAGTTGTCTATTGCTGCATAACAAATTACCTCAAAGTTTAGTGACTTAATCATAAATATTAATTCTATTTTGAAATTTCTGTGAGCCAGCAATTTAGAAGCAACTTAAGTGAGTAGTTCTGGCTTAGGGTCTCTCATGAGGTTGTGTTTAAGACGCGGGTTGAGGGGGGCCAGCCCGGTGGCGTAGTGCAGTGGCCTAGTGGTTAAGTTTGCGTGCTCTGCTTCAGCAGTGCACGGTTCACGGGTTTGGATCCCAGGCATGGACATATACCACTCATGAGCCACTCTGTGGTGGCATCCCACATATAAAATAGAGGAAGATTGGCACAGATGTTAGCTCAGCAACAGTCTTCCTCAAGCAAAAAGAGAAAGATTGGCAGTGGATGTTGGCTCAGGGCCAATCTTCCTCACCAAAAACAAAAATCAAAACAAAACGAAAAGATATGGGTTAGGGCTACCGTTCTTTGGAGACTTGAGTGGGACTGGACTGGAGGAACCATTTCTACAGTGGTTCACTCAGAAAGCTGGTGTGTTGGTATTGGCTCTTGGTGGGAAGCCTGGTTTCCTCACCATGTTGATCTCTTCATAGAGTTGCTTGAGTGTCTTCATGACACAGGGGCTGCTTTCTCACAGAGTGAGCAATCTAACAGAGCAAGGTGGAAGCTGCAATGTCTTTCATGTCCTAACCTTGGAATCACAGAGGATCATTTCAACAACATCGTATTCGTTATATGGGTCAGCACTATTCAATGTGGGAAAAGTCTATATAGGCAAGAAGGCATAGATTATTGGGGGGCCATTTTGGAGGCTGTCAATTACATCATCATAATAAATTTTTGGATGAAGGAATGACTTAAGAAATGAGAAATACACAAACATTAACAAAAGTGCTCTCTACATCGATTTTTTTAGAGCGAAATGTTATATTTGTAGACGTGCCTTCTTCACTGATGTTTCCTTCTCTACTTTTTAGTTAGAAGGAGGCAACAATAATTTTTATCTAAACTTAATGTCAATTAACATGGTAATTACAAGACAGTAGCTGGTCTCACATGATAATTGATGATAATTGCTTCCTGCTTTAATTGGTATATAAACAAGACTATGCAAAAGGAATCCAAACAGTCCCACAAAAGGAAAAAGAAAATCAAAGAAGAAAAATTTGTCAAAGTCACTTGTAAGCTGATAAGGAGCTAACGAATACAGCCTACATGTCTACAAGTCATCAAAGCAGCTGCTGGCAATGCTTGGCGCTTCCTTGGAGCTGGCAAGGATTAGAGTGGGAGGGAGAGCATCAGGCTGGCTGGAATCAGTTCCAGGATGCTGCTGAGATGCGTGCTGAAGCCCACGGCAGTTATGTCAACGTGCTGAAGTGCATAATGGTTGCCAATATGCGAGACCACAGCAGGCTTGTCACTGAAAGATTGGAAGATGTCTCTCCTCTGTTGCCGCCTGTGCCTTCTGGAGAGATGGGTTCAAAGTAAAGTGGGGAGGAGATGAAGATTATTGTTGTTTTTGAGGTGAAACGCTCTGGAATTACATTTATCATAGCATCTAAAAGCTAAAGGGAAGCACAAGAAAGGAAGGCATTTAATTCTAGTAAACAGGTTAGCCTACATGTGTTAGAGAGGGAAATGGGCCAATGCATGAGGCAGATGAAACTCTTAGAAACTCAGCTGCGCCCCATAGATCAGTAAGTGAATGGCAGATGGAAGTGAATTAATATCAGTATGGTCGAATATAGAGGAAATGAGATATAGAAGAAAGAAATGTTATCCAAGACTAGAAACTTTGAAAAGCTGAGAGACAACATCTTGAGGGCACGTGGCAGAGGCATTTGTCCACTCTGCCCTTGGGGACATGAGCCTCAGTAACATCAATAGTGATTTCTGTTCAGAAACCCATTGAAGACGATTCCCCAGTGGGAACAAACATGGAAACTAGTGAAAAAAATTACCCCAGGAAGTTGGTTGCTGCCGAGACCAGCTAGGCAACAAGCTGAAGGAGCGGATGGAATGAATAGACTAGAACACAGTCTATATAATAGACACAACACAATCTATATTATTCAGTGGGACAGGGGACCATCAGCCTCAAGGACTGAGGTGAGGTCCCTCTTATCGCCACGTATTTATTTGCAGGCAAAGAAGTACAAGCATAGCAAGAACTTGTGCCAGCAGCGATATGCAAGTCAAAGCTCAGCAGTTCTAGTCTGCCTCCTTTCAACGTACCCCGGCCCTACCCAAGGCCATTCCCTTAGGGGGTATCCTAGGAACAATCAGCAAGTTATGTAGACGGCGTTCCGTTCCTGCAAGGGCCCATCGTTCTTAAGCCCCTTGCCTTCATGCTTGATAAGATACTCCCTTACCGCCTTTGATTCCAAAGCACAAACAATCTAGTATAGTAATTTATGAGAATCAGCAGATCACATATTTCTCACCCACCCATTTTGTAACTTGTTCTTGCTAAGCTTAAAGCCTAGCAAGAATGTTGCTATGATCTCCTGTAACAGTTGGTGTCTCATATCTAGTCAATTACAATTAGGAAGCAGAGTCAACGACCTTTGAGATACAGGAACACAGGGCTGCTCACAGGAGATAGCGGAGGTGATTTTACAGTGATAACTGGAGTGCTTGTTCAGTTCTAAACTAGGGGTGCCAGACACTTAAGGCTCACAGGGGAAATGGAAATTGAGATTTTTTTGAAGATGTAGGATGGGAAGAAAAGGCACCTCAAGTAATATCTAATGACCAGACACATCCCATTATTGTAAAATTTGAAAATTTGCTAAATAGGTATAGTCTCTCAAATGCCACACTCTGGGAGATGAGAAAGGGAGCATAGGTGGCTCGCTCCCCAACATGGCAAATGATGCCATAACATGATTCCACTCTGAAAGATCACTCCCAACTGTTAAGTTTCACAGGTCATGAATCCTGGACAACCATCATTAGACTGACCAACAACTTAGCAGGGATGAATCTAAAAAGGACCCCTTTTGTCTCCATTCACCTTCTCTCAGTTCCATCCATAGTGGTTACAACTTTTAGGTTCTGAAAACATCATTTTGCTAAGCAAAACTTTCCTAGAACTGGGGATACAATTGTTTTATAAATTTCACGGTTACAGGGCCAGGAGTATGATAATCTTATGCATCCTATTAACATTGGACTCTTGATTAATGAAGCTCAAAAGAGAGTTGTTTGCTGCAGTCTTGCATGAACAGATCCCTGAACGAAAAGCCCAGACGGAACTTCTGAAGGAGACTCAACTCTATCTATCCCTCTGAATGAACACCTAGGCAAAGATTGAGCGTGATAACACGGAAGTGAGGTGTGCTGAATTTTAGACTTAATTTCTTTTCACTTTCTCTTGATTAATTTAATGTTAGTTGCTATAACAAGCAAACCTTAGACTTTTCACATGAAATACCTTTTTGGGTGGTGTCTGTTCCATGCAGTCATGCAGGGGCCCAGGTCGATGGAGACTTTGTTAACATGGATAGATGGCCTTTAGGGTCATCGTTGGTGTGGATACCCAGCAGGCAGAGGGGAGAAGTGAGAGAGACAATGGAAGACCATGTCCAGGCTTTTATGAGCCTGGCCTGGAAGTGGAGGTACATGTCACTCTGTTCCCATTTCATTGACCAGAGCTCAATTGCTTGGCCACATTTAGATGAAAGGGAGTCTGAGTAATTTAGTTGGCAGCCACTTACAACCAACCACATATCATGAAAGGGGAGTTCGAATCTCTAGTGGACAGTTTTGCCATTGCCTACAGACTTTTAGCTAACAAAGGCAAGATGATTTGATTTTAGCCTTTGATTCCTTTAGATATTAATTTCTTCAGGTTTATATTGCAGAAGTATTTTATCTTGGGAGTTCAATTTTTTCTTCAAATATGATAAAGGAGATAGATTTTATTCAACTTTAGGACAGTTCTATGTGATTGGTTTTAAATTATCAGAGTATCTTCCTGATATTTTTAAATCATATCACACAGCTTTCAATGAGTTACGTTAGACAATTTGCCTGAACATAATTGAAGGTAGGAAAAAGAATTAGGAGTGCATTTTCAGCTTACATCCAAAGTTTTTTGGAGTTCACATAATTAATTGATTATTTGGACTATTTCAGAACGTTGTGGGGGCAAAATCTAAAGTCCCTATCTCTAGTTCCAGAGTGACACGCGACAGGACAGAGTGACACTACTAACAGTGTGGTAGTGGAGGTGAGGTCTTCTTCTGAAGGACATGACTTCACTCCCAGTTGGGGTTAGATTAAAAATAAAACCAAATGGGTTAAGAGAGCCCAGGCCTGGGGCATGTTAGGGTAGACCATTAGTTTCTCTCTCCTTCCTTTTTCTTTTAGAAGGCCTCCCTAATACAGTACTACTGGCCCCACTGGACACTTACTCCATGAACCCTGGGCTTGAGCAGGGCTGGCCATTTCTCTCCTCTCTCTTTGGGGTTCACCTGCAAAGAGAAAGCATTCCAATGTGGGCCCTTTGGTAAAGTGCATCGGGCAGTAAGGACCTGCATTTTGGAAGGAAGGCAGCTTCAATTCAGTGGGGCATCACTAAGCTTGTTTGGCCGTACAGCGTAGCTGTGTCCTCCTTCCTAATTTTCACTACTAATAAAGCTGGCATTGTGATTTCCAACTGTCTGACTCCATATGACCATATGTCAATTGGTTTGAAGTTGGGGGGTGTTATTTTTTGACCCCATCAAACCAGAACTACATATTAGAATCTGGCTCTCTTGTTTACAATCTATGTAGTATTGAGAAATTTGTTTGGTCTCTCTAAGCTTTAATTTCCTGCCCATTAAATAGGGGTAATAATGACCTCTTTACAGTAGTGTTGTGAAGATTAGATATGATAATGGCTGTAAAATACTTTGTACAACACCTGGCACAGAGCAAGGACTCAACAAATTATATCTTTTATCATTATGACACATTTTTTCAGAGTGAACTTATATTATGTGTGTGTTGTATATATATACATATATAAATGTTGGGAAACAATTAGTTTTATCTTTTCTTTTGGTTATTCATGGTGACATAATGATCTGTACCTGTGTCATCTTTAAGTACCAGAAATTAAAAACTCAGTGAAGGCAGCAACAGCAGGCTCAGAGAGATGGGAAGGCTGAAAAGGGTTTCCAATTTTAAGCTACCTTTAGGCTGGGCAGTTTTCCAGCTACACCCCACTCAGCTCAGTAAAAACAAGTACACTCATACAAATGATCCCTCACATCCACGTTTTCACGTTTTGCTCCATCATCTTTCTGCCCTTTTCATTTACAGGTTTGTTTGCCTTAGTCAACTCTGATCTCAAGGAGGACTGAATCCGTCTTGCAGTCTCTGAACCTTGGGTGCTAGCAAGTAGCACTCAGCTCTCAGTAAGTGTCATTAGACTGACATCCTTCCTCCTCTCATAACATGTGAATCAGGGGTCCTCAGACTCTGCTTCTCTGTGAAAAACATACCTGAGGAATGGGATAAACCTCCATAAGTACCTGGTGATTATTATGGGAATGGACACTTTCCTGAGGGAAGGGATGTAAAAATCTGTGGCTGGGGGCTGTGGGAGGAAGGAGGGTAGTTTGAATCAAAGCTTCCTGAATGATTGAAATGTGCTCTTCTCTGCCCAGTTGAGAATCACAGTGTTTAATTTGTTCAACTCTGGGTCCCTCAAGCATAGCACAGGTCTGCAATATATATATTTATTGAGTATATAATTGTTTTCCAAATGCTGAAGAAAATCGAAGACATGGATGGGGACTGGGTGGTGGAGACAAGACAAATGAAAGTCAAGTATTGATTGACACAGGAAGGCTATTACATAAGCCATCTTCACGCTCCTCCTTGGCATTCCCCAGGGATTTTGTATAGATCCCTGACTCTGGCATTTCCTCTTTTTCTTACTCATCTTTATTCCATTCCATGCTTCTTGAAAACTTGATGTATGCAGCATCTATGTCACAAGAGCTAATCTGATGAATTAATTTAAACTCAAAGGGATTATTTCATGCTAACCTCTATGTAAGAGTGTAGTAAGTATTGTGGTGAAAGATACAAAAATGAATAAGATATGGGCTCTTCCTTCTAAATATTTCTAATGTTGCAGGGGAGGGCAAGGATAAATGTGGAAATGTTCATTGGGCTCCTACCACATGTTGGGCAGGTACAGTGCTAGGATCTGGGAAATAACAACAAGAAAAATTAGATATGATTCCTTCTGTCATGGAGCATTAGAGTAGGGAAAAGTTGGTGCAAGCATTTACCTATTGAGGGACATTTTGATTGTTTATAGTTTTTGGCTATTACTAATAAAGCTTTTGTCAACATTGGCGTATAAATTTTTGTGCAGACATAAGTTTTCTTCCTCTGGACTTAGTGTCCATGAGTGCATTTGCTGGGTCATGTGGTAAGTCTATGTTTAGTTTTCTAAGAAACTGCCAAATTATTTTCCAAAGCAACTGTGCCATTTTTGACTCCTCTGTACCCAATTCAAATGTCTCTGCATGCTCACCAGTATTTGATATTGTCACTATTTTTTATTGTAACCGTTTTAATAAGTATATTACATCTCATCATGGCCTTGGTTTGCATTGCTCTGACGGCTAGTGATGTTGGACGTCTTTTTATGCTCTTATCTGCCATCCGTATATCCTCTTCAGTGATGTGTCTGTTCATGGATTTTGTCAATTTTCTGATTGGATTGCTTATATTTTTAACGTTGAGTTTTGAGATTGTTAAAAAAATATATTTTAAATACTAGTTACTTGTTAGCTGTTTAGTTTACAAATATGTTCTCTCAATCTGTAGCTTGTCTTTTTATCTTTTTAATGGGATTTTTCAAAAAGGAAATGTTTTTAATTTTGATGAAGTCTAATTTATCAGTTTCTCCTCTTATGATCATGGTTTTGGTGCTATATCTAAGAACACTTCAACAAATCCTGGATCCCAAAGACTTGCTCCTATGTTATCTTCTAAAATCTTTTTTTAGTTTTATGTTTTACATTTAAATCCATGATACATTTGAGTTAATTTTTGTATAAGGTGTGAGGTTTTGGTGGAGATTTTTTTTGTCTATCTATCACCTATCTGTCATATCTATCTAATCTCTCATCTATCTGCCTATAACTTTGGATGTTTAATTGCTCTAGTATCATTTGTTGAAAAGACTATTCTTCCATTGAATTGCTTTTGCACTTTTGTCAAAATCAATTGGCCATCCTTTGTGGGGCTATTTCTGGGTTTTCTATCCTGTTCCATTGATCCATGTGTCTGTTTCTTGCCAATACCATAACAGTCTTGATTACTTGGGCTATATAAGTCTTGTTATTGGATACAGTGACTCCTCCCACTTTATTCTTTAAAAAAATATTCTAGCTATTTGTATTACTTTTCCAAGGCTACTATAAAAATTACTGTAAATCGGGCTGGCCCCATGGTGCAGTGGTTAAGTTTGGCAAGCTCTGCTTCAGTGGCCTGGGTTGTGGATCCTGGGCGACTACATCACTTGTCAGCCATGTTGTGGTGGTGACCTACATAGAAAATAGAGGAAGATTGGCACAGATGTTAGCTCAGGGCAAATCTTCCTCAAGCAAAAAGAGGAAGATTGGCAACAGAAGTTAGCTCAGGGTGAATCTTCCTCAACAACAACCACAACAAAAATTACCATAAACGTAGTGGCTTAAACAATACTAATTTATTATCCTAAAGTTCTAGAGGTTAGAAATTAAAAATAAATCTCAGGGCTAAAATTGAGATGTGAACAGGACTGCGTCCCCACTGGAAGCTTTAAGCAAGAATTTATTTTCTTACTTTTTCCGCCTTCTAGAGGTAACCCACGTTCCTTGGCTCGTGACACCCTTTCTCCATCTTCAAAGCCAGCAACATCTGTCTGAACTCTTCTCGAACTTCCATCTCTCTGCCTCCCTCTTCCTTTTTTAAGGACCCTTGTGATTGCATGGGAACCACCTGTATAGTCTGAATTAATTTCCCTACTTTAAGGTCAGATGGTTACCAATCTTAATTCTATCCGCCTTCACTTCCCTTGTCCTGTGAACTAACATAGTCACAGGTTCTTGGAATTAGGACACAGATATCTTTGGGAGGGGAGAATCATTTTACTTACCACACCATTCTAATTATTTTGCCTTTCCATATAAATTTTTAAATAATCTTGTTTATAAAAAAACAAACTTGCTGGGATTTTGACAGGAATTGCAGTAAACATAGGTATATCAACTTGGAGAGAATTGACACATTTATTATGTTGAGTCTTCCAATCCATGAACATGGTATGTCTCTCCATTTATTTGGATCTTCTTTGATTTCTTTCATCAGTGGGTTGTAGTTTTCAGCATACATATTCTGTACATGTTTTGTTAGATTGGTAGCAAAGTATGTCGTTTCTTTTGAGCAATTGTAAATGGTATCATATTTTGAATCCTGGTGTCTATGTGTTCATTGCTAGTATATAGAAATACTATTGACTTCTGTATATTGACCTTGTGTCCTGCAACCTTGCTGAACTCACTTATTAGTTCTAGGAGATCTTTTGTAGATTCCTTGGTATGATTATTATATAGACAATTACTCCATCTGCAAATAGGGACACACTATGTTGAATAGCACAGTGAAAATGGATGTCCTTGCCTTGTTCCCAGTCTTAGGGAGAAAACATTCCATCTTTCACTATTAAGTATTATATGGACTGTAGATATTTTGTAGACATACTTTCTCAAGTTGAGGAACTTTTTTCTATACTTATTTTTTGAGATCTTTTGTTTTTTAATCATAAATGGGTGTTGAAATATGTGAAAGCTGTTGGATTCAATTTACTAACATTTTGTTAAGGACTTTCATATCCTATATTCAGAAGAGATATAGGTCTGTAGTTTTCTATTCTAATGATGTCTTTGTTTGGTTTGGGTATGAACGTAACATTGCTTTCATAGAATGAATTGGGACATGTTCCCTTCTCTTCTATTTTAATGGGAGAAATTGTGTAGAACTGGTGTTAATGTTTCTTGAAACATTTGATAAAATTTTCTAGTGAAACCATCTGGGCTGGGAGTTTTTAACTATGAATTCAATTTCCTTAATAGTTATAGGGCTATTCAAATTATCTGTTTCACATTGGGTAAGGTTTGTTAGTTTGTACTTTTTGAGGAATTGTCCCATTTCATCTATGTTGTCAAATTGATGTGTGTAAAGTTGTTCAGAGTATTTCCTTGTTACCTCTTGGTTGTCTACAGGGTCTGTTGTAATATCCTTGTTTTACTTTTGCTATTATTAAATTGTGTCTTTACTCTTTTTGTTTCTTTGTCACTCTTACTAGAGGTTTACCAATCTTATTGGTCTTTTAAAAGAACTAGCTTTCTGTTTCATTGATTTTTCTCTTTTTTCCTGTTTTAAAGTTCATTAATTTCTGCTCTTATCTTTATTTACTTCCTTCTGCTTACTTTATTTTTTTATTTTTATTTTTTCAGTTTCTTTGGGTGAGAACTTGGATTATTGATTTGAGACGTTTCCTCCTTTCTAATATAAACATTTCGTTCTATAAATTTCCTTCTCAACACTGCTCTGAGGCACATATATTTTTATTCTCATTCAGTTCAATGTATTGTTTTATTCCCTTGAGATTTCCTCTTTTATCTACAAATTATTTAGAAATGTGCTGCTTAGTTAAGTGTTTGAGGATTTTCTTATTATTTTTCTTTTATTGGTTTCTAGTTTGATTCTATTTTTGCCAGAAAACAAACTTTGCATAATTTCAATTCTTTTAAATTTGTTGAGGTTTGTTTTATAGTCCATGATATGGTCTATCTTGGTATATGTTCTGTGGGCACATGGAACGAATGTGTATTCTGCTGTTATTAGGTGGAATGTTCTATACATCTTGATTATATCCTGTTGGTTGATGGTATTATTGACTTCTTCTATATCTTTGGTAATTTTTTTTCTAATTGTTCTATCAATTGTTGAGAGAAGAGTGTTAAGATCTCCAATATAATTTTGGATTTGTCTACTTCTTTCAGTTTTATCAGTTTTTGCTTTACACATTTTTCAACTCTATTGTTTGGTGCATATATATTTAGGATTGTTATATATTCTTGGTGAATTGACCTTTTTATCATTGTATAATGTCTCTCTCTGTCTCTGATAATTTTCTTGACTGTATGTAATATTAATATAGCAACTTCTGCTTTTTTGGGTTAATGTTTCCATTGTATTTCTTTTCCCATTCTTTTACTTTAAACCTATGTAAATCATCATATTTGAAGTTATTTCATGTAGACAGCATGTAGATGAGTCACATTTCTTTTAAACCCTCTCTCCTAATCTCTGTGTTTTAATTTGTATATTTAGACATTTCACATTTAATGTAATTATTAGTAAGTTAAGGCTCAAGTTTGACATTTTATTTTTTGTTTTCTGTTTGTTCTCTATTATTTTTTGCTTCTCTGTTTTCTTTTCACTGCTTATTTGTGGGTTACATGAACCTGTTTTAGGAGTCTAGTTTGATTTATCTATAGTGATTTTGAGTCTATATCTTTGTATAGCAATTTTAGTGGTTGTCCAAGTGTTATGCTACATATCCATAATCAGTCACAATCTACAGGTGTCAATGTTTCACCAGTTTGAGTGAAGTATAGAAATTTTAGCTCCCTTTATATCCTTCTACCCTCTCTCATTTATAATATAATTGTCTTAGATATTTCCTCTATGTCCATCGAGAACTACATCAGGCAGTGTAATAATTTTTGCTTAAGTCATCAAACACATTTTAGAAAACTCAAGAGGAGAGAGAAAGTCTATTGTATTTCCTTATATTTTTCCTCTTTCTGTGCTTCTCTCTTCCAGATGTTCTAAGATTCTTTCTTTTAACATTTCCTTTCTGTTTAAAGAACTCCCTTTAGCCATTATTTATTTTTCAGTTCTAAAATTTCTGTTTGGTTCCCCTTTATATCTTCTATTTATCTGTTGAGACGTTCTACTTCTTGCTGAAATGTTTGATTTTAGCATTTGTTTCAAGTGTGTTCACAATTGCTTATTAAATCATTTGTATAATGATTTCCATAAAATTCTTGTCAGATAATTCTAACATCATTTTCATCTGGGCATTGGCATCTATCAATTGTATTTTTTTTCCACTCAGTTTGAGATCTTACTAGTTCTTGGTATGATCAATCATTTTCAATTGAAACGGGGACATTTTGGGTATTCTGTTAGAATGGATTTATAAGGACGTTATTTACTTCTTCTATTTTAGCAAGCACCCTCAGAAACTAGTCTGACAGGTGAAGTGTGGTACCACCTCATTAGTGCCTGGTGGAGTGGAATTGCTGCTTCTCCATTCAGCCTCCATTGGCTTTTGTGGGTTAGAGAGGTACTCCTTCCTACTGGCAAGTACTACTTCTGGGTGGGTGTGGGAGTTCTGGCCCCCACTAGGCCTCTACTGATACTACTTTGTCTGGGAGGTGGAAGAATACCTTGTTACTGCTTCCCCATGGCCTTCCCTGATTCCCTGGGTGGACTACCTCAGTGCCAATGAGCAGTGGTGTGGAAGTCCTGACTCTTCACTAGATCTCTGACCTCATCCGACGCCAGAGTGAAAGGAGGGAGGAGCTTCCTGTTACTACAGAGTGAAGTGGAAGTCCAGCCTTTCCATGTGGTCCCCAGTGACACTTCAGACAAGGGAAGCAGAGAGGGCCTGAAGGGGGGCCCCTTACTGCTGAATAGTGATGAAAGTCTTGGTTCCCCCACTTCTGTCTGACTCCACCGTAGCAATGGAGCTGTGTGCCTCATTCCAGTCTGGCAAAGTTGGAGTATATGTTCTCCAGTTGGCCTTTGTTGGTGGGGTTGAGGGTGAGGTTATAAGTTTTTCTGTGGCATTTGTCTAGAGTAGAGAATAGAAATTATTGTCAAAAAAATGTTCTTTCTTGCTAGACTACCCCTTTTCAGATTCTTTGTCTAGAAAGAGCAGGTTTTTCACGGGACTTGTTTTTCCTGGGCCCATTGGCATTTCTGGGTTGCTAGCTTCTTTAGTATCCAGTCGGGGATATATGACGCCAAAAAAAAAAGGGGGAGACAAAAACAAACAATAAAACAGAGAACTCATCACTGTGTCATTCCTCAGGTCCTGAGGGTCCTAGCTTGTTCATTTGTCTGTCTTCTTTCTACTTTTCAGTCTTCTTTTGTTTGTTTTATATGCAATCTCTAGGGTTCTTAGTTGTACTTAGTGGGTGGAACAGCAAAAAGGATATCTGCTCCATATTTCCAGAAGCAGAAGTTCTGGCCTTTTCTGATCATCAAAAGTGGGATACAGATTAAAACTTCAATCTGAAATACATTTTCAACCTTCTCATTGAGTGACTTGAAATGGGAGGGATGTGTGATCTGCAATTTTTATTTCTCCTGTCACTTTGGTACAATGGAGTGTGTGTGTGTGTGTGTGTGCATGTGTTCATGTGTGTGTGTGAGATGGGAGATTGTAATTTGCCCTGTCGTAAGACGAGAAAATATTTCCTCTCTCATCCTTATACAGGTCCAGTTTCTCTGGGGCTGGAGGAGACAGGGATTCTATTTTTCAACTGACCACATGTTAGTGGTAGGGAGACATTCCTGGTCTGGCTCTTGACCGGCTCTTAGCAGTTTCCCCCAAGAAGGTGGCCCCTGAGGAGGAGTGTGTGTGGTTTCCTAGGGGTGCTTAGCTCTACTCTTGCCATCTCAGAGGGAACAGAATCCACTCTTATGAAAAACACTGCTGTCCTCACAACAAGGTTGCCAGATTTAACAAATAAAAATACATGACATCCAGGTAAGTTGGAATTTCAGATAAACAACTAATAATTTTTTGGTGTAAATATAACCCATGCAATGTTTGGGACATGCACATAGTAAAAATTATTCCTCTTTATCTGAAATTCAAATTTAACTGTGTGCTCTCTACTTTATCTGGCAAGTGTAACCGCAAGAACAATTGCTTCTGTTCATTCCCTCTTCCTTTCTTCATTCCTCCCTTTTCTAGCATGGGGAAGAGAGTGGGATGCTTGAAGGCTGTTATAAGGCAGGTACTTAAACCTCTTAGCAAGCCCTGGGAGAGAAGTCCAAGCATAATTGTTTACAGCCATCTTTAGAATGTGGGCTAATTAGGGCTTCCTTATTCTCAGCTCTAAGCCTTAATTCTTAAGAAATAAGGAAAGCCTCATTCAGTATCCCATTGTAGAGAAAAGGATTAGATACTCTGTAATCAAATGCTAAACTAAATGTAATCATGTTCCAAAATATATAATTGAGGTAATGAATGTTGTGGACTCTGAGAAGGGAAAGCATCAGTGAAGGTTGGATGTCTTTCCCAGGGCATCTGGGTCCCTTTTTCTTCATTAGAAAATGAGCTTGTTGAACTAGGAGATATCTGAATGATACAAGGTATTAACTGGGGTTATTTTCTAGTGCTTCAGAGTTTTGGCCAAGGATCCACCACAGAGGAAAATAGTAAAAATGACAACTAGCATTTACAATAATGGGCCAGCTGTTGCTCTTAGAGCTTCACATATATTTACTCATTTAAGCCTTACAACACTCCCGGGGTAGATACTATTATCATCATTCTCATTTTACCAATAAGGAAACTAGGAAATTGAGAGGTAAAGTAAATTGGCCAAAGTCATATGGACGGCAAGTTCCCCATGCAGTCTGAGGACCCATGTCACCATGAAGTGCACACACAGATCCAATGATCATCACCCTTTGTGGGATAAAAGGCTGGAGAGCCATTGAGGAGGTGTCTTTGAAGGCAATTCTGAGAAGTGGAGGACTTGGCAATTGTTCTTTCCCCTCAAAAGAGGAAAGGGATGTCCTGCCCCCACCTAAGCCAATTATGAGCAACCCTAAGATAACACTTACAGCAATTTGGAACGGTTTGCAATAGCAGGGATTGGCTTGATGCTTGGTGAAGGTGTAGGCTTCCCCTGTGGTGTGGGCTGGATAGGCTCAAAATCCCATAAAGTCCTCCCACAAGAGAGAGCTTGCATTTGAATGTCTGCCATAACAGGAAATTTAGCAATCAAGAGGGTGTCAGATACTCAAGCTAAATACAAACACATTTTGCCTCTTTCCTCTTATCTTTCATTCCTCTGTGGACACGAGAGGAGCCTAGAGGAGCAGAGGAGGTGGAGGAAGACTTGGAGCAGGGAGGGAGGTAGGACCAGCCATGCCCCTTACCTCTGCTTCCCCCTCATTGGGTTCCAGGGCTGAGGAGTGGGAGGATCTTTAAAAGGATTCTGAGATTAAAGAGTTGATGTAGTAGGTTTAGATTTTCTGACACCAGAAAATGGAACTGTTCCTTTAGCTGAAAATAACTAAAAATATTTAGTATCTTCTTGAGATGCTGTGAAGGGGAAGATGAAGGAGATCCCACAGAACAGATTAAGGTGGTACTAAACAGCAAACAAGCAAATCCTCTTTACTGTGCCTTATCAACTGTACCTTGCTCAATAAACTAGTGAGCTGTTCAAGATGCCGTTATCCCTGCGTCTCCATGTCCTCATTACCAGAATGAGGTGGGTGCTTCTGGTGGTCTCTATGCTTCCTCTCCAATTCAAGTTTTAGAAAGAATAGAAATCCATTTAGTGTAGCCCAGAAATCCACCCCCCAGAGGTTTAAGTTATCCACCTCCCGGGAACATCCTTTCCTTCAAGCTTTAAATACAATTGTCTGAGGCCCCATCCCATGTAGTTTGTCCCCACCCCGTGATTTCTGAGATGTCTCTGATTGAGGCTCTACAGGGGATTATGTATCCACGCTCATTTCTCTCATTTCCTGCTTCCCCAGGATTGTGGATGGCCCTGTTCACAGATTTGCCTCCTGGAGTAGATGCCTTCTTTCAGCGCCATTTGCCAATGTTGGATTCTGATTCTCGTCCTCTCTTTCTCGTTTAATTTCCCCAGTGCACCACTTTTATGAAGCTACTAGTTATGACAGACTTTTCGGGAAGGCTTTGAGGGTACAGATTATCACTGAGGGGCACAGAGCAGTAACAACATCATATTGGATGACGGGAGTCTGCCCTCCAACTCCTTACAATAGATTTCTCTTTGATCCCTTCCTGCTGCCTTATTGTCTGGATCTCTAAATCTACCATACTCTACTTCTCTCTGTCTTTCTCCCTTTCTATCTTCTTCTCTCCTTAAAACCTCTTTCATCTCCCTCCATTTTTCAATTTCCCAGGCTCCAAACTCCTTTTCTTCACTTTTCCCTCTTTGAAACTCAAAATTTCCTTCCCAGTAGGTTGAAGAGAAAGTCCTCTTTCTCTTGACCTCTCTCTTTCTGATCTGTGCTCAGCCTAGGGTGCCTTACTTTCTCCACTGAAAGGACACATCACGCTATTTTCACAAACAATTGCACCTTCTACTCTCAAGATGAATTATGCCACTCCTTTGGAAGGAGGAGCAATGACAGTCAGCTTCCGTCTTAAATAGCATTTCCCTTCCCTCTGCCCTAGCATATTGGTGAGCCTGATAAGAGATAATAACAAGGGGAACAACATCTCCAGAGCCATGAATTCCATAAATGAAGTCATTTACAGCTCCTGATGTCTTGCAAATTGACTTTACCAGGAGAAGATTGTTGGTTGCATATTTTGAAACAGGTACAGATGGCATCAATTTTCTTGAGATTTAAGTTCTTCTGAACTAGTGTGCCTGTAGACAAGATGGCTACCCACTTCTCATTAAACTAAGTGCACTTTTAACATGGCATTCTTTTTAATCCACATTCTTGTTGTTGAAGCACCTTCGTGTGTATTCTCTTGCATATTTCTCAGTGCAAGGCTGTGAGAGGCATTTTCAACACCCATTTTACATATCAAACAATGGAGGCATAGATCTTGTGGTCTGTAAGTGGCAGGTCCAGTTTGGGAGCTTGGATTTCCTGTCTTCAAATCCCACTCCCCTTCTGAGATGAGATAGACAAACAGGGTGTATAAGTACACAAGGTGCATAGGAGAGGATACGGTTCTGTGGGACATTAGGTGATCTGCTAAAGTCTTTGTGGAAGAGAGAATATTCAAAGGGTCTTGAGAGAGGGGTTTACAGCATGCCAATGATCTCAGATGGGGACACACATTACATACAACTTACGAGACCCATTCTGCAGCAGAGAATTTGTAAAACATTCTCACATTGTCTGTTGGCACAGCATGGAACAGAGTCAGAACGCCTTCATAAGAATAACACATTTCAACTGGAATGGGAGAGGTAAGGTTTATTGAGTGCCAATTATGTGGCAGTGATTTATGTACATTTTCTTACTTAACTGTACAACTATTAATGCCATTTTACAGACAAGGAAACAGAGAATGAGAACTTGTGTGACTTGTAAAAGTGAAATACCCATAATAATTGCCATAGTAAACATTTATTGAGCATGTAATATGTTCCAGATACTTTACGTCTTTATAATCTCAATCATCATCACCAGGATTGTATAAGGGAGATATCCTTATTGTTGGAGGATGTGGGGGCCAATAAGTAACACAAAACAGGAGGCTGATGGAAGTAAATGATTAGCTAAAGCATTGATGGAAGCTGAACTAGAGAACAAAGCCAAGATGGGAGGTAACACTGGGCTTCCTAATGCTCTTGCCTCCAATCAGTCCTTGGAAAAGCCCACTCAGTTCATACTTAGGGACTGCAGAGTAGACACATGGGTGATGATGTCCTTTCACTGATCCAGGTGAGGTAAGGACCAAAAGGAGACGGCAACTATTGTACTTAGGACTTTTGATAAGTTAGCTCCACTCAAACAAAATATGTATACCAAAGGCTGTCATTCATCAACCAGGTAACTCACTCCACCTCTGATGGGAAGGAGGGAGGGTGGGGCAAGAGGCCAGGAGTGTTTAGGCTCACTCCTTTTTCCTGAGAGCCAGAGGCAAAGAGAAAGGATTTGCCCTCTTCCCCTAACTTAATTTCCATTTTACTGATAGGAAATGGAAGGAAAAAGAAGTGAAGTAAGTGCCCAAGTTCACAAGTCTTCTTTGGCAGAGCCAGGGGTTCTGACTCTGGAGCCAGCCACTTAACAACACTAGTCTGGTTCTGTAGAGCTCACACCCGGGCCTCTCTGACCCTGGGTCCTCCCACTGTAGCATATTAGCTGTCTTGGGAGGTAAGACTGTAGGTACATTGGCAACTAAGCCTTCAAAAGGATCCTGGAGCAACTCTGTCCAGGGAACCAGATACAGACACCCCACCTGCTTAACTAGTACGTTCCCCTGTTTTCACTGATTTTGGCTACAACTGCCGGCGATGATCCAAGCCGCTGTCCAGAGTTCACTGCCAGTGACTTCACTCACTCTCCCCATCTCAGCTCCTCAGGGTTTTCCAAACCTCCTGTCAGTCCAGGGTTTCAAATTGTCCTTCCAGGTGTCACTGATCTCCCACGTCATTCCCACCTATGGACAACACTCAGAAAACACAAAATAAAAATTTTGGTTCAAGTTTAATCTGATAATACTCCATATCTAGACATTATATAATGACAACAATTTATGAAGAGCTAACTATGTGAATGTTGTGAGGAACCAGCTCCTTAACACAGCAGCTCTATGGCGCTATTATACAATGACTTTTCTCCGTCTGGGATGGCATTTCACACGTTAACTGATGCGATTCTCTCTCTCAGATTTCCTGTTGCGCTGAGGCCCTTCCGCCTTGCTGCCAGATCTCGCCCGTTTGCTGTCTCAGGTAAGGGTGGTTTGGGAGGAATAGCAAAAAGACATGAGATTCCTGGTGTGTCCGACCCTGGGCTTCCAAAAGATCTTCAGAATTTAGGGAGGATATCACAGGGAGTGAGGAGAAAGTAAGTTCTGGAGTTCCCGGAGAACAGGGGACCCTTTGTGCTACAGCTTCTATCTGCAGGGAAAGCAAGAAGAGTGATGGCGGAAATAACCCTCTCTGCTTTGTGAGATCCAAATGTTGAGATGACTTTTTCCAGGTGCGCCTGGGGAAGGTGATAATATGCCAGAGAGGATGTGACTCCAGGGCTTGTCTAGGCAAAGAGGGTCTGTGAGCACCTTGAAGAACCCTCTACTCAGCAGTGTGGGCAGGCCTGTAGACATTCGTTGGTCCACAGAGGGGCCCAGGTGTAGCTGAGAGATGAGGTTCAGGCTGAAGAGGCTTGGATGCTGAGATAAGGAAAGAGAGAAGCATCGTATGTGGGCTGGTACCCGAGCACCAGGCAGTACCAGGGACCTCCCAGCAGAGACCAGCATTGACAAGTGGCCATGAGAACACCTCCCACCATCTCACAAAATATGGAGTAAGGTAACACAACCTTCACCTCTAAATTTTATATAAAACCACAGGGAAGTAGAGTGGGAAAAGCCCTGAATTGGCTGAGATTAAGTTTCTGATACTACATAGAACAGGGCTTTGAAACAATTAGGTTAAATTAAAGATAACAAATTAAAGAATTTATCTATGGTAAAAGAAAACAAAATAATGGCTTCCTGGAGGGGTGGGGATTGACTGGGAAGGGGTTCAAAGAACTTTTTGGGAGCGATAGACTTGTTCTGTATCTTGAGAGGGGTGTACATTACATGGGCATCTGTATCAATTAAAATTTATCAAACTGTACACCTAAGATTGAGTATTTCGTTGACTGTAAATTATGCTCTTGTTAAAAATTTAAAAAAACTTAAGGTCACATTTCTTGCATGCTTCAGTTTGTGACTTTCTGAGAGTTGGATGATTTGCTAGGGGTCTGCACATGGAACCCCTTTTGCCCAACCCTAGAGCCCCTGTTCTCCTGACTGAGAGATGGAGGCCCAGTGATTGGAGACCAGGCCTGCCATCCATGGGTGTATGACTTTGGACAAGCCCTGTAAGGGATCGATGCCTGTTTTTCCATCAGTGGCATATGGGTAGTAACAGCTCCTACTTCAGAGGGTGGCTCTGAGACCACATATTTTGTTACACGTAAAGTTCTGAGAACAGCACTGACAGCAGTCAGTGTAGTTAGCCATTCCTTGACATAAGCGGAAACACCTCAAACAACGGTGAGGAAGTCAAGGCCCCAAATCAATGCTCTCAGTCGGCCTCAGGTCCCAGGCCAACCAAGGTTAACACACATGAGCTTCAGCTTCTCAGCTCAATGCGAACGCCATGCAAAGGGTTTGAGGACTGTCTCCAGCGCAGGAGAGTTTGGTGGGGGAACTTTCTCCCGACAAATCTGCAGTGATCTTGTGAAACTTCTTGAAAGATAAGTGGTGCTGAGAAGAATGTGTATTCTGTTGTTTTTGGATGCAGCATTCTATATACATCTATTAAGCCCATCTGGTCTAGATTTTTGTTTAATTCCACTATTTCCTTGTTGACTTTCTGTCTGGATGATCTATCCATTGATGTATGTGGGGTATTGAGCTCCCCTACTATTATTGTGTTGCTGCTAATTTCTCCTTTTAGGTCTGTTAATAGTTGGTTTATGTATATTGGTGGTCTTGTGTTAGATGCATATATAAGTGTTACGTCCTCTTGGTGGAATGTCCCTTTTATCACTATATACTGCCCTTCTTTGTCTCTTACTGCCTTTTTTATCTTGAAATCTACTTTGACTGATATAAGTATGGGAACACCTGCTTTCTTTTGTTTGCCATCAGTTTGAAGTATCATCTTCCATCCCTTCACTCTGAGCCTGTGTTTGTCTTTAGAGCTGAGATATGTTTGCTAGAGGCAGCATATTGTTGGGGTCTTATTTGTTAATCCATCCAGCTACTCTCTGTCTTTTGATTGGAGAGTTCAATCCATTTTCATTTAGAGTGATTGTTGATATATAAGGGCTTAATATTGCCATTTTATCACTTGTTTTCTGGTTGTTCTATATTTCCCTGTTTTCTCATCCTGTGTATATCTGACTGCCAATTCAGTTTAGTGATTCTCTGTAATGGTTTTCCCATTATTTATAATTTGTGTATCTGTTCTGATTTTTTGTGTAGTGCTTACCATGAGGTTTGTATAAAAGATCTCATAGATGAGGTAGTCCATTTTCTGATAGCTTCTCATCTCCTTACTCTAAGCAGATTTAGCCTCTTTCTTCTTCCCTAAGTTATTGTTGTTGCAACTTATTCCATTTTGTGTCGTGAGTTTGTGGTTAAAATGTAGTGATTATAGTTATTTTTGATGCTTTCCTTCCCTTTATCCTTAATGTTATAATTAAGTGTTTGCTAACCTGTTCTGACAGAGAGGTGCAATTTTATGATTTTGTCTGTCTATTTATCTGATTGCTCAAGGCTTTGTAAACACTTTCTCTTTTTCTTTTTGGGTATGAGGGCCTTCTTGACCATTTCTATGCAGTGCTGTGTGGGATGCCACCTCAGCATGGCCTGACAAGCAGTGCCATATCTGCATCCAGGATCCAAACCAGTGAAACCCTGGGCCACTGATGCAGAGTGCACGAACTTAACCACTGGGCCATGGGACTGGCCCCTGGCTGAAAGTTTTGTCTTTCAGTATTTTGAATATATCATTCCACTCTCCCCTATCCTGTGAGACTTCTGCTGAGAAATCTGCTGAAAGCCTGATAGGGGTTCCTCTGTGGGTTATTTTCTTCTGCCTTGCTGCCCTTAATATTTTTTTCTTTCTCATTTACTTTTGCAGTTTTACTAGTATATGCCTTGGAGAAGGTCTTTTTACATTGATGTGATAGGAGTTCTATTAACTTCATTTACATGTAATTCCAGCTCCTTTCCCAGGTTTGTGAAGTTCTCAGCTATTATTTCTTTAAACAAGCTCTCTGCCCCTTTCTCCCTCTTTTCCCTTTGGAGTATCTATGATCCTTATGTTGTGTTTCCTAATTCAGTAGGATATTTCTTGGAGAATTTCTTCATTGCTTTTTAGTCTTAGTTTTCTCTCTCCCTCCACTTGAAGCATTTTTATATTTCTGTCCTCTAAATTATTTGTTTTGTCCTCCATAATATCAGCTCTGTTTTTTAAGGATTCCAGATTTTTTTTTAATCTCATTCATTGTGTTCTTCATTTCCAGCATTTCAGATTTTTTTTTATTGTTTCAATCTCTTTTGTGAAGAATCCCTCTATTCATTAATTTTATTCCTGAATCCATTGAATTGTCTTTCTGAATTTTCTTTTAACTTGTTAAGTTTCTTATGATAACTATTTTGAATTCTCTGTCATTTAGATTGTAAATCTCTGTGACTTCAGGATTGGTTTCTGGGTACTTGTCATTTTCCTTCTGGTCTGAATGTTAATATATTTCTTTGTACTGTTTGATGGGGTGGACTCTTGCCATTGCATAGTGGTAGTTTCTGGTTGCAAATTCCATGTGCTGCCACTGTGTGGGGGGCCAGAGCTGTATTTTCTGAGCCTGCTGTGACCCCTGGCAGTTGAGCCCATCCTTTAGAAGCTGTGTTGATAGGGCTTTCTGTATTTGGCCACTGCAGCTTCCTGCAGTGCTCTGGCAGGGATCCCATGCCCTGGCTGAAGAGCTGAGCTGATGCACCAGGTGGGATGGGGGGAAGAGGGTACCTTCTTTCCTGCCTGTGTCCCTGCTCTGTACTGACTGGTTGCCTGCCTGGGCTGCTCAGCTTGGTGAGGGCACCCACTCTGTTGCTTAGCTACCTCAGTGTAGAGCATTCCTGTGGGCTTGGAGAAAACTCTGAGACTGAAAATGTTCCCGCAGAGGGCTGCTTTTTCCCCTTCTCCTCCCAGAGTTGCATGCCAACCACAGGGTGGGGTCCCATGCCCTAGATTGCTGCCTCTGTAGAGGGAGAGGAGATCCACTTACATCCTCCCACCCCTCCTTACCTTCAGAGGTATGGCTGCATGGATCTCTCAGATGTCTATTATGTTGTGCGGATGTCTCTGTTGGTTTATGAATGTCCTTTTAGTTGTATTTTAGTGGAGAGAGACTAAGGGAAGAGCTCACTCTGCCATGATGCTGACATCACTGCTGGTAAAAGTCTTTAAAACAGCGGTATAGTCCTCAAAATTGTCAATGTTAAGCCTTCATGACCTGGTACAAATGGATCTTCCATGCCACTATTAACCAGTTTAGGTAGGTGGGATATAGTTTCCGGGTCACCACCATCACTGCCTCCTCAACCTCCACAGTAGTTTCTATAATAAACTTTTGATCCCAGCAATAATCTCCAAAACTAAAGGGAATATTCAAGGAGAGCTTCAATGTAATCATACCTTTTTTCCTTCCTGGAGAGACTTGAGGGCAAACAAGTCTTTTACACAAAAATATTTGTTAAAATTTCTCATCTGCCACAGGGCTGATAATGAAATAATTGATCACACAAAATCCACAATACGCAAATCTACTGAAGAAGCTCCAGCATCTGCTGCAAAATTTACTGATGACTTTAAGAAGACAGGACTGAAGGTGATGGTTCAACAGAGGCAACTTCAGAAGGTACATTTACTCTGTAAAGCATGACTTTTCATTTAGATCAAATGATTTGTCTCAATTAACTTCACTCACACTTGATCCCAAATTTTCTTGTGAATGTTTGAAAAGAAGAGAACAGCTGCTAATGTGTTGACACCATCAAAAGAGGAGCTTTGCAAACACTTAAATGACAAAATTATATAGAAAACCAGTTAGTTCCAATAATTCATTCTTTCATCCAAATATGGAACAAAGTAAAGCTTTGGAAGCTCATTTTTTCAAAGATGAAACATCTAACATTATTGTGAATGCTATGATAAATTCAGTGAAAATTTAACACTGAAGATAAGATGATTTTTTTGTGGTGATATTATAAACACAAGTTTTGGTGAAACACAGTTCTGTGGTACAAATAATGTTAACACATTTTAAGAAATCAACTATGAGGCCAAAATATACTTGGGGTTGGTTGCAGTGCTACGTAATTAAAAATGTTATTCAAACAAGTGAGGTAGAATAGTCACCATTTAATAAATAAGCTTCCCTCATTGCTGCTCAAAATTGGTCCAATTTAAAAGCTTTTGAAAGTTTGAAGAATTACTTTCTAAATAGACCTAAGTGCCTTTGAGTATTTTAGAACTTTTGTTATATAGAAGTTCTCTAAATTGTGGTATCATTTTGTGAAAAAAATTACCTTGAAATCTTTATTCAAAAAACTAAAAAGACAAGCATCTGAAGCTTAAAAGCAAATTACAATTACTGAAAACAAAGCTGGCAAATAGGAAGACGTTAAAATGTATCCTTACAAAAGCAAGGGAAGAGCTGAAGAGTTAAATGATGAGAGCTCAAAGGGTGTACCATATTTATCTTTAAAATGTTAGACGTGTTCAATTTGAGAGAAAAAAATCTTTTGATGTCACCCCAGTTTTAGTTGGATAAATTGATATCCTGTCCTAAAATTGAATTAGATAGAAAAACCCCCCTATAATGTTGCAGTTCTAAATTTAGCAAAATATTCAAAGATAATCAAAATACAAACAACATATTTGACATAGTTTGTCTTACAAAATATATACATTGTAGAAAAAAGCAGTCTGCAAGGAGGTAAACTGGCTGTGCTGGTAAAAATATTTATGTCAACATTTTTACATATTTGAGTATAAAAATGGAATGGAGAATATTCTTCATTGAACAGAATTCACTCTGAGCTTACAATAGCAGTGAATTTTCTCAATTGAAATTGTAATGGTCTCCAGAAAGAGTCAATTTTTAGGTACTCATAATCACAAATTTCTTATTTATACAATGTGTCTTTGAAAAAAATTTCAGGCAATTTTATGAAAAGCTAATGAGAACAAATTCTTCAGAAAATATCAGTGATTCTGTGTTAAAGTCAGACATGTATCTGTTAAACAATGTGAATATGTACTAAGGGAAATCATTCTATTGCTATTTTTAACATTTAGATAATAAATATTAAGAGATTTTTAATATTTCCCTTAAAAATACATGGACATGATATTTACCTTTATTTATCTATTCTTGGTTATAGAACTTGATCATAGGCCTGTCGATATAATAACATCTCTCTTTCTTCATATATTTATTTATATGTACATATTTGCATATATGTATACATATATAACGTGTGTGTATGTATGTACATATGTGTGCACATATATGCACACACACACACACTTTTAGAATGCCCTTTCACTCTCAAAAGTATTATGGTTTGGATGATAAATTGTATGAATCTTAAAATATCCTAAAAGTGTTTGTTGTTTGGAATATTCCAGAGACTAGAAAATACAAAATATCATCTCTTCAGGTGGCTGTGTGTTGTTGTAAAAAGATTGGCAGCTCTCAACTCAGGTAAACGTGGGTTTAAATCAAGTCTCCACCAATAAGTAGCAGGGTCTTGAGTTAATTTCCCCTTGCCAGAGACAACTCCTCCTTATTTATCTATCTATCTATCTAAAAATGTATCCATCTTTAGAGCATCTCTCCTTTTGGGGCGCTGAGTATATAACAAAGTTTATTATAAGGTTAATAGTATAAAGGTAACAATTAGATAAAAATATAATTTTTTCTAAATAACAGGAAATATAAGAGAGAGGGAATGGATTGCTGTGGTTGGAATCACAAATGTTGATGGTGTGTTGTTATTATCACTCTAAGACTGTTGTTTGCATATTGTGTGATAAAGCAAATGAGTAATTATGTGATATCCTAATAATATCTTTTCAAATGTAATTGAAAATCTGGATTTTCAGCATGTAAGCAAAAACGTACTAATGGAAGTTGAGTTTAAGTAAAAACCCCGAAGCCTAGAATTTGAATCAAAACCATCAGTATGTATGTACAATGCGTTTTAATTTAAAACTTAGTTCCCAGCCCAGCCCTTTGAAAAGATAGAAGTAGTCATGAATCCAGTGGCAATGAGCATTCCTAGTGCCCAGATTGTGGTTTCCAAAAACTATTTCTTATTAAAAGGAGACAGAGCTTCTTGGAAATGTTCAACATGAGCCTCAAGCATATTTTGAATGAGAAGACAAGAAAGTCATGCAGTTACTAGGGTAACGTCTAAAGGATAAGGACCTAACTTTAAGTGGCCCCTGCTGGCCAAAAATGGGGCACTGTAGCAATAGTAGGAAGCAACAGTGGAATGAGACATCCACTATGTTTAAATCCTTGAGTTTACAGTGACACAAAACAAAATCTTTATTGGTTACAAGTTAGTAGATGCCAGTAAATCAACTCGTTATGTGAAAAACAATAAAGGAAAAGAACTGAGCATTTTTTCTGCCTTTTCTTTGACTGTATCAATGAGTTACCAAATAGTTGATAAGTGGAAGTTTCTCTATATAAAACAATTCCAGCTAATATACAAAACACAAATGATAAAAAAAAAATCACCATTTTGCAAACTGTAACGGATCTAGGCAGTGAACATTGGTGGCTGCTGATATCATAAAAGAGGTCATCAGACATTATGTGTCCATTGATAGCAGGACACAACACCACCTGTGAAGTAGTCTTACCAAAATCACCAAATTTGAATCTGATCAAGCTTTTAGATCCAACTATAATTTAGAGTAAACACAGAGGACAGATGAAAACGTTAATGGACATCATGGGGTTATGGGATGTAGCTCTCAAAATCCAGACTATGAGAACATTTGTAGGATAAATCATCTGGTTCCTTCAACAATAACTTGCCAGAAGTGGAATATGGAGGCTAAACCTATAAGACTTAAGAGATACATCAACCAATTGAACATCATTTGTATCTTGATGTAAACAAGTAAATTGCTTATATTATATGTATATATATATATACATACATATACACACACAATTGAAAGTGACCCTATATTTGGTGATATTAAACAATGCTACTAGTTTTTGGTAAGATAATAATGTTATATTTAAAAAAATGTAGTCATTATCAAAATACATTCTAAAATACTTATGGATAAAATGAGAAAAATGCATTTAGTCATATATTTAAACCATCATTTTTGACAATAACAGAAACATATGAAGCTAGCATAGTCTTGGAAAAAACAAGATTCTGAGTTTTTCAGGTACGTTAGTACCTGGATTTCTAGACAAATTCTGGTACTTGATGTTTTGTTTTTTGTTTTGTTTTGTTCTGTTTTTTGTTGAGGAAAATGGGCCCTGAGCTAACATCCCTTGCCAATATTTCTCTTTTTGCTTGAAGAAGATTGTTCTGAGCTAACATCCATGCCACTCTTCCTCTATTTTGCATGTGGGACACCATGACAGCATGGCTTGATGAGCGGTATGTAGGTCCACACCTGTGAACCCTGGGCTGCTGAAGTGGAGTGTGCATATTTAACCAGTAAGCCACCCGGTCAGCTCCAGATGGTTTTTTGATATTGGGTCATCCCCTTATAGAAAAGATAAGGAATGTGCAAGCGCTGAGTAACAATCTAGTAAAAGTTATTTGAAACTAAGTTTTTGAGCCTCAATTTCTGCTTTTGTAAAAAATGGGAGTTTTGGGGCTGGCCTGGTGGTGCAGTGGTTAAGTGCGCAAGTTCTATGTCGGTGGCCTGGGGTTTGTCAGTTCGGATCCTGGGTGCGGACATGGCATCAGTTGGCAAGCCATGCTGTGGTAGGTGTCCCACGTAAAGTAGGGAAAGATGAGTAATGGATGTTAGCTCAGGGCCAGCCTTCCTCAGCAAAAAGAGGAGGATTGGCAGCAGATGTTAGCTCAGGGCTAATCTTCCTCAAAAACAAAACAAAATAAAACAAAACAAAAAAGGGAGTTTATAGGATTAACTTAAATGGCTTCCTCGTGCTGACATTCCCTGACTCTAAGCCAAAGATTTGTTACCCGATAGATGTTAGTTATAAAACATAATTTTTGCATAATGTGTTCTACTTTCACAAACAAAACAAACCAAACCAAACAAAAAATTATGTTCATTAATTTTCATGATTTGCAGGAATTACATGTAGGAAGGATAATTTTTCCCTTTTCATGGATGTAGAAACTGAGCATACTGCTCAGACTTGCCCAAAACTACACAACCAGACCCAGCTTTCCTGACCTTCTGTCCAGCCAATAATCCTGCTGTTGATGTGGTCACAATGAACCATCACAAACACTGCTTAATCTCCCTGCTCACCTTAGGTCCCAAACTCTGTTTAATTGAGGGAGGCAACTCGGTAAGAGATTTCCTGCTCTTTTCTAACCTTGCTTCTTCCTGAAAAGATCACTGTGAAGAAGGAAAGAATCTAAGGAAGAAGATAGGAAGGAAGGAAGGAAGGAAGGAGCAAAGGAGGGAAGGAAGGAAGGAAGAGAGAAAGGAAGGAGGAAGAAAGGAAGGAAGGAGGGAGGGAAGAAATGAAAGAGGGAGGGAAGGAAAGAAAAAAATAGGAAGGATGGATGGAAGAGGACAGGAAAGAGGGAAGAAAGGGAGGAAACATACTAGACATTTACAAATATTGCACTTCTTCAAATATTGTCAAAGACCTGTGACTTGGGTGTTATTATCCCCATGTTGTAGATGAAGGGATTGACGCTCAGGGAGAAGCAATTTGCCAAGAGTCCACACAGCTCTCAGACAGCAGAGCTAGGATCTGAACCCAAACAAACACCCTTACTCCAAATTCTTTTTCCTACCGCTAATTTTGTCTGGAACTCCCAACACAGGCTGTCTCCACATCCCCGCAGCTGGCACCCACACGCTGGGATCAGCTGAGTGTGATCTTCACACCCTCTGGAACTGGCATTCTGCTTCAAGTGTCCCTTCCATGGCTCCTTGGAAACACCAGTTCTGTTTTTAGAAAAGAATCTGTCAAAGGCATCACATGGCTGGGCTGACAGCAGAGAGAACTTCTGTTGGGTTCCATCTGGGAACCAAGCACTTACAGATGGAAAGACTTACTGCAACCTTGAAGATTAAAATAAGAAGGCTTTTGCTCACAAGGTTAATGATTAAAAAGAAAGAGAGAAAGCCAGGGCAACCAGGCAGGGCTGTACATCATGGCCATTTAAGATGTGGGCTGAGCTGGGCTAATGGGATCTGCACCTGCTCCCCCCTCACTGCTCCTCCGTGTCTATGAGACAGTGACTTCCATTTCTAAGGTGTCTAATCACATTACTAAAGCTGCAGATTTGGGAAAACCACCACTGCACAGCGTTATAGCGAGCCATCCCTCTTATCATGGGATCTGGAAGGGATAGAAACATTATTTAGGCATAATACAAAATTATAAAGTTTGTTAAAAATTTTAAATATTTCACAGATGCAAAGACTGAGCTCTAGACAACTGAGATGACACACACAATGTCACTCGACAAGCAGGTGACAAGCAGCTTGTTTCAGCACAAAATCCCTGAATTTCCTATCAGAGATTTGCACTCCCGTTCTGGCTTGGACACTTGTCAGTATTATTGTTGATCAGCAAGATATTCTCTCTTGACTTCAGTTTTCAAATCTATAAATAGGGCATAATGTGACCAGCCTTCCTTAACTGGCAGAGTTATTCAAATTTTAAACAAGTACAGGTTTCTGATTTTTAGTCTCATGTGAAAGGGGCTTGAAAGTCTTCTCTCAGTCTCACTCAGCAGGAAAAACTGAACAAATTGAAAATCAACAGCTCTTAGATGCATCAAGAACTGAGGTCATGGGGCAGCTTGCTGCCCCCCAAATGCAGAGACCTGCAGGTGGCTATAGAGAATTACAACTTGTTGGAGAAGTCTAGCAGCAGACAACTTCACGGGACCCAGTTCGGCCGTAGGAAACCCTAATGCGTAGTTGATGAAACATTGGAGGCTCAGAATGAACAAGTTTGAACCTTAAAAACTCCAGGAGGCTGTTGTCTTGGGGGTGGGGGCTCTGAACTTTTGGGAGTTTCATCTCCAGGAGCCCTATCACATTTTCATATTGAACATCGGAGAAAAACGCGCTCATGCTTAGGCAGGCGAAGGGTAAAGGAACGATTTTGAAATACACCAGAGCTGTTCTTCTTAACAGAAATGCACCATTCTGTTCTTCTTTCAAGGCCTGCCCTCCAGAGAAACTAGTTAGCCAGAGCCTGACCTTCTGAGGTTTACCACACTCTAACTGATATGGAGAAAGGGAAGCACCAATTCCAGCACCCTCTAAACTTCCTGTCCCTCCTAAGAGGGACAAAAACAAAACTGAAAAGCACTGGTGAAGGTCACAGCTTAAGGGCACAGGCTCAGGAAAAGCCTGAGACTCATCATGGAACCACAGAACGCTTCTCTTCTCCCCACACCTCACCACTCCATCCACAGGGCTCCTGCAGAACAGCAGGGGGATAAACTGGGTGTGTGTGGGATAAATGGGGATTATGAAGTGCAGGTAAATCAAAGTTTTACATCCAATGTGATATTAGTCAGGATTCTCCATAGAAACAGAACCAATTACAGACAGTCCTCAACTTACGATGGTTCAACTTTATGATGGTGTGAAGGTGCTGTGCATTTGGTAGAAGCCATACTTCAAATTTTGAATTTGGCTCTTTTCCTGGGCTAGTGATGTGTGGCATGATCTTCTCTTTGATTGTGGGCAGCGGCAGCCCTGGTAGCTCCCAGTCAGGCCGGCAATCGTGAAGGTCAACAACCAATACATGTACAATCATTCTGTACCCAGACAGCCATTGTTTTTCACTTTCAGTGCAGTAGTCAATAAATTACATGAGACAGTCAACACTTTATTCTAAAATCGGCTTTGTGTTAGATGATTTGCCCAACCATAGGCTAATGTAGCTGTTCTGAGCTCATTTCACGTAGGCTACGCTAGGGTGTGATGCCCAGTAGGTTGTGTATTAAATGCATTTTTGACTTGGAATATTTTCAACTTTTGATGGCTTTATGGGGACGTAACCTCATCATAAGTCAAGGAAGATCTGTGCGCATATATATAGATATGTATATATATCTCCATGCATATATACATGAAAAGACATTTATTATAAGGAGTTGGCTCACACCATTATGGAGGCTAAGTCCGAAATCTGCAGAGCCCATCTTCCAGTTCAAGTTCAAAGGCCAGAAACTGCTGTAGAACCAGGAAGTGCTGATGTCCCAGTTTGAAGGCCATCAGCCAGGAGAATTTCCTCTTGTTCAGGGGAGGGTCAGCCTTTTGTTTTATTTAGGCCTTCAACTAAATGGATGAGGACCACCCATGTTAGGGAGGGCAATCTGTTTTACTCAGTTTACTGATTTAAATGTTAATCTCATCCAAAAACACCCTCACAGAAACACCCAGAATAATGTTTGACCAAATACCTGGGCACTCCATAGCCTAGTTAAGTTGACATGTAAAATTAACCGTCACAAACATATTAAGTGCATGATATGTTATGGTCACCCTGTGTTGCACACTGGGTTGAAAAAATGAATAATACAGCATTGCCATTGCCCAGGAGTTCATTATCAAGTGTAGGAGACCATCATGAACACAACTAATTACACTATGGAGGAGTGCAATAAATTACATTAGAGTGCTTACCTTGTACTGGGAACTGTACCAAGTGCTGTGCACATGTCTTTTGATCTTTGCAGCAACATTATGGCATAGATGCTAATAGCATTCCCATTTTACAGATATAGGGACTCGCTTAGTAATCACAGAATTACTAAGTGGCAGGGCTACGGTTTGAGCCCACATGGCTTACCTCCGGAGCCTCAGTCTTTAACGGAATGTTTATGATAGAGACAGGTTGCTGCCGCAAACAGAGGAGGGAACAGCCGGAGAAGAGATCACAGATACCATGGGTGAATGGCCCGTTGAACTGAACTTTGAGGGGTGGCAGATGTTTGTCAAATGGCTCCATTTTCTTTCTTTCAGCATATGTTTTTTATTCTAGAAATTTCTGTATTTACCTTGGGGTTTTCATTTCTTCAAACAAATATCACTTTGTGCCTCCTCTGTGCCAAGCAGGACTGGACAGGAACACGGTAGGCTGGGGGGTCAGAACAGGAGCAGATCTGTCCTTTGGGTGTCATTCTCCCCAACCAGCACTTGCCACCAGGAGGTTCTAAAACGTCTCAGAATGAGACGTTGTCTGAGTTAACCCAAAGGTCACAATTCACCCTGTGCAGAGAATCTATTCTCTACTCTATTTTCCATCTCAAAATATGCCAAGCACGTTGAATAACATAAAAGACCAGAAGATGTGGAATGGACTCAATGGTGGTAAAATATTCCAAATGATGCAAGGCCAGCAACATAAAACACAGCTGATTTAAGCTATACAAACTTTTCCCCATTATTGCTTTTTTATGGAAGATTAAAATCCCCAAATTAAATTTCCTTCAACTTAAAAGTTAAAGTCTAATAAAACTAAAAGGCCTCAATTATTCCCTTCTTAATTTCATATTTTGCTTTGTCTCTAAGCCGGATCTTCAAGATGGGGACAATTATCACACCTTTCTCACAGCGGCTATTGTGAGAGTTAAAATTCAGCTGAGGCTGTGAAATGTTTAGCTCTGTGCTTCGTGGGAACATGCTCAGGGGATGGTAGGGCTCATGATAGCTATACCTTCGGGAAGTAAGTTAGACTTGCATCAACGTGGTCCACCAACAAGTGGGAGAATCCATGAACTGAGGTCTAGTTCAAGGACGGGCCTCTACATCCCAGTGGAGGAATTCTGGGTACCCAGCAGTTGAGAGCTGGTGCATATGGTTTCCCAGATAGGAACTGAGGCCAAGACAAGATGACTTAAGTCCACGCACCAGAACCAGGCTTGATGGCCACAAAGGCACGTAAATATTAAGTACTAGGATTCTGTTTCCAGCAGTGGGTCTGGCCAGGGGACCAGTGTGGAGCTGAAACATGTGTAGGTCAGGTTTCCAGCCTTGAAAAAAAGGAAGCAAGCTGGAACCAGGAATCAGGTGGGCCCTGAAAAGATCTTACTTATGTTTTCCTTCTGGAGAATGAGTTTTTTGTTTCAAATTGCAAGGCGGCAATGTTTAGCTATGAAATACTCTCAGCCTTCAGGGTGATGGCAGGGTTTAACCTTCCATAAACAACGCAAAGCATTCATACAGCTCAGTGTATGCCCCCAAGGCTGAAGAATCTCTACATCACAGAAGGAGGGGCCCAAGAGACCTGCTAAGTTGCAATTTTAAAAGCAAATATGTCAGCAACAGAAGATGATGCCCCAGGGAGGACTCAGTCCTTGAAGCTGGGGTTGCCCGAGCTGCTGCAGCTTTCATATTCCCATGGGATCTGGGCTCTTCCAGGGGAAAGTGAGAAAGGGGCAAAGCGAGACTTGGGTGCCTTCAGAGTTTCTTTCCCTTTTTAGATAATACCTGCTGTTTTCATCTCATGCTTGTAACATGCCCAACACCTGGAGTGCCTTTCTCCTCACACCAATGTAATGACTGCTTATTCATTTGCTTGTTTATTTATTTACCCACTAATTTGCTTCAGTACAAGTGCCAGCTTGTCCGTGGAAACTTCCTTCTCTGAGCCATGCAGTAGAAAATAATCTCTCCCAGTTTTGAACCCCACAGGATAATATTTACCCCTCATTTTAATACCCATCACAGTCCTAGACAGTAAGGTCTTAGGGAATAATCTCCAAGCATATCCACTTGTCTCCCCACTAGCCCACACAAACTCATGTAATGAAAATGCTGCTAAGACCACCCTTGGGGTCCAGTGTCATCACATTGGAGAAATGTGGGTGACTTGGTTTATGCAACAGGTAGGCATAAACCTGGCTTGTGGGCAGCCATGCAGTGAGACATGTCCACCTGCAGATGAGCATCAAATGATCTTAGAATATAATAACTTCTCATAACTCCCTCCCCAGCCATCTCACAGTCTGTGTTGGGGGAAACTAAAAGGAGACCAGCATATCAATTACCCCTGGGGACAGTAGCTATGCTGCTCTCTACACAGCGTGTATGTGCCTGACGTAGTAGGTGCTTCATTAAGGTTTACTTCATGAATGAGTCAATGGCTTTCCACTCTTCAAATTCCCAGAGAATATACACTGCCCTGGATATCCCAGGAGCCAATATCAAGTTGGCAAACTTGCACTTACTTCACCAGGCAGATTTCAATAAATTTTTTCCTTCTTTCCAGTGTCTCTTTCAAAACATGTCCATCATAGTCTTTTTTGGAGAAAAAGACGAAAGAAGGGAAGAAAATAGGAAGCAAGCAAGATGAGAATGTAACCCGGAGAGGGAGAGGAGCGTGCCTTTCCTGGGGAACTCATTTATTGAATTCCTTTCTTGTTTCAGGTGCTCTGCTGACTTGCCAACCATTCACTGTGTGAACTTCAACTGAGAAAACGTTAATAAAATGCTTAGGAAATTGTATCTATTTAGGTAATGGAAGCCACGGTGATGCTGATAATAGAATGGCAATGCCACCTAAGACAGTCTGTGGAAACCATTGTCACCCCCCTCCTCCCCTCAACACAGCAGACATCATTTACTTTCCTCTTTCTTCTCTCCCTTTTGCCTTTAAATGTCGGTTAAGTGCTAAGTCCCTTGAAACATTTAAAAAATGCATCTTTTCTTCCTTTTTATCCTAACTTAGTTCATGCCCTACTCCTCCTCTTATTGTCTTTCCTGAAACACTTCTTCCACACTGTCACCTTCACTTGCACAGAAGTGGTTTTCAAACTGTGTTCCAAGGAGCCCTAATGTTAAAAGGGACATTCCAGGGATCACAGTACTTCTTGCAATGGAATCCATGTAGGGTCTAATGTGAGGGGAACAGGAAGAAGAAAAGATATTAGAAAAGATTTCTATTTCTGACCATGGAAGAAAAACTGATATCAGACCTATTATGCCATCCTAAATAACTCTAAAATTGGACAAATTATCCGAAGTGCCTGATCAATGAACACGAGCATTCTTGACACAAAGAATCTTTGAAAGAATCCCAGTATCCACCCTGGCTTTCTTCCTGGGGCATGTTCCTGACCACAGGGCAAGAAGATGGAGCTCAAGTAGAAAGAAAGAAGTACATTTGCTGACCTGTTGAGGCAGAGATAGAAGTTATGCACTGCTGAGGTGGGTGGGCAGGGTACTGAGAGAAGAGAGCTATGAGGGAGGATGGGTGTAGAAGTGAGTCTTGGATCCTCTGGGGCCCTTGGGAAAACACTAAGCAGCGCCCACAGGAGGTGGGAATGGACAAGCCTAAGAGAGTGGTTATTGAGGGGCTGAAGGGAGATATTGGGTATTGCACAGTGTGAAACACATTAGAGCTCCAGGGGAGATCTTGATGACATCTCAGGCATTTGGTGGAGACTCTAGAAAGGCCTCATCCTACAGGATTATGGTCACAACCCCCAAGTAAACACAAAATTGATACAGACTCACCCCACCAAAGCAAAACCCAAGCCTTGATAATGTCAATAGGACTCTCCATTAACTAGTGACCCATCAGAATTAAAGTCACCACCCTTGAGAAGAAGATAGTATAATCTATAATCCCTACAATGTATTGTTCACATTACAATAGTAATAGTAATTAATAGTAGTAAGAGGAATAGTAAAGTAGGAAGCCCTACTTCTTCCCCAACCCCATCACTCCTCCCTCTGGGCAAAGATTTGGCTTCCCTGCCTCAGTACTTGTCCTGTCCTGTCCCTTTCCTCTGATTTTCTCTCTGTCTACTCAGTCTCTAAATCTTTACCAGAAAAGATCTGGGGGGCCAGGAATGTGAAGACAAGATGTCTTCAGAAGTTGGAGGAGGGGGAGAAGTCACAGGGTCAGAGGCAATGTGTCTTCAGTAGGTTCAGGGAGGGAGAAAACCCAATCCTCACAAGTTCATACATCCTGTGCCTGTCAAGGATGTGTAAGGGTTCCAGAAGTATCTTTGTCTGAGAATGATTTGTAATCCTAAAAATCGTGTGAAAAAGTTTCTTTAACCACTTTTCGGACTAACAGTTTTTGGAAAACAGTTCTAAAAAGACACATGACATTTTTAAAGCCATTATGATTCAGAACCTTACTTGGAGAATATTAACGAATCACCTACTTGTCAATTACATTTCAGACACTTAATTCAGCTCTTATAATTTAGTATTTTAATTACATGAAATAAATAGGTGCTTAAAAGTGGAAAATGATTGTGGTACTTTATACTGACAGTATCTTAAATGTACTGAGATTACTTTAAAGAATGTTATATGTTTTTTCTTCACAATTCTTATAGAAATGTTATTCATGGCCCAGAGATGGGGAAGAGGGCCCACATAGCTTCCTGAGTTTATATGGCTGGATGTGGGTAGTTAGAATGGATAAGTGCCAATCACGATGATTTACCACAGTTTAAAAAAGGCTGATCCACAAATACAGGAACACAAAAGTCTCAAAATAAATAAGAGCTCATCAGGAAGAAATAACTTTGGAGATTCACAAGAACTAAGAAACAACATACACGACACACATGCTCAGTATCTCATAGAGGATACATGCAACCATTTGAGTAGCCATCATCAAAATTGTGACTTTAATAATTTCTATGAGAAGTTAACTTACATTCTTATAAAGCTGCATAGCTTACACAATGCTTTCACGAAAATCTCATTTTATCTTCTTTGAAACTCTGTGAGATAGAACTTTTTAAATTCTCTTTTAAAAAGTAAAACTGCAGTTCAGAAAGGTGAACAGATTTACCCAAGGCAGTGAAATTAATGTAAGGGACAGACCAGGATTAGAAGTGAGGCCACCTGATTTGAAACCCAGTGTTCTTTTTTACTATTCAAGAGGATTATAGCAGGCTTATTGATTATCTTGAGTGGGTATTTGGAGGTAATTACTAAACTTGTTTTCTTTAGAGTTTCTTTCTTCCAAATTTCTTATTGACCTGTAAAACAATTTTGGGTCTGAGCGCTCTCCCTGACATTAGGTGTCTATCACTCTGTTCTCTTCTCCATATGATGCTGCACCAATGTAGAATCTTCTGTGCTTTTAGATTCATTCTCTCGTTCGACCTCCATAAAGCCTCTATGAGATTAGTGTGGTCAGGTATTTGATTTTCACTTAACAGAGGAGGAAATTTGAACAGAGACAGGCTAAAACGTTAGTCCCAAAGATGCAAAGTTACTGGTGGTGGAATCAGTGCAATAACAGTGCACTCCTTGTCCCCATCCTCAGGATCACAGTGCAGATCAGAATCTTTTCGCTCCTGGTGGTTATTGAGTGAACTCTCTGTTCACAGACCTCCCTTCCTACACAACACCCACCATAGTGATCCATCCCAAACTAAAAATGTTCACAGAAGAAAAGACTCACAGATTTGACTTCAAAAAAATGTAAATTCTCTACAGCGTAAGGAAGCCCAAAAAGTTGACTAGGAAAAATATTTATCATGTTAAAAGTTAATGATAACATGATGGAAAGAGCTGCCCCAGATCAATACGAAAATGAGGAGGAGTTCAACAGGAAAATGGGAGTGGGGCATGCAGATGCCAGGCACTGACCAACAGACACAAATTCCCAAGAAACTAGAAAAAACTGCTCAACCTCACTAATTAATTAGTAATCAAGCTTGAACAAAACTAAAGCTATTGATATAATCAAATTCTGGAATGGATAAGCAAAATAGGCAACATTAGGGAGAATATAAACCTTCCAAAGGAGCAACTTGGCAATATCTGTTAACATGAAATGCCCATTTCACTCACTCAGCAATTGTACCCAACTTGTGCATTCACTCTTTCATTTAATTGAAATTTATTTTTGAGTGCTATGTGCCAAGATCATATTCCATGTGGGGGACACAGATGTGAATAAAACGAAGTCCTTGCCTCTGTTTAGCTTTCTATGCTAGTCAGGGAGACACTCAGTAAACAGGAAAATACAGTGGGCCGGCCCCGTGGCCGAGTGGTTAAGTTTGTGCACTCCACTTTGGCAGCCCGAAGGTTCGCTGGTTTGGATCCTAGGCACAGACCTACACACCACTCATCAAGCCATGCTGAAACAGCATCCCACATACAAAATAGAGGAAGATGGACACAGATGTTAGCTCAGGGACAATATTCAAGAAAAAAGAGAAGAAATTACGTAATATAATATTAGATGGTAATATGTGCTCTAGTTAAAACAAAGTAAGAGAAGGGAGAGAGAGAGGTGGATGCAGATGATGTAGATGGTGAAGTCAGGAAATCCCTCTCTGGGGTCTCAGTAAGAGTAAGTCATGTAATTTCCTGGGAGCAGAACTTTCCAAGCAGAAAGAAGAGTAATTGAAAAGATACTGAGATGAGAGCGTGCTTGGAATGTTTAGGGAACAGCAGTGGGCCAGTGGGGCCGGGGTGGAGTAACGTTTTGTTTGTAGAAATACTTGCATAATTGTGAAAAAATATATTTATGAGGATTTTAATTTGTTGTAATTCCAAATTGTAAATCCTCATCAATAGGAAATGGGTTAAATAAATTATTGTGTATTAAGCGATGGAACACTATGTGACTGCTAATTCAGAGCGAGATGGGTCAATGAGCATTAATGTGGAAATATGCTCATCATGCAGTGCCGATCAGAGAAAAGAAATAGGTCACAGTATATATGATGGAGCCATTCATATTAAAAGACAAACGTATACAATATAAAATTTAATCTATATTTGTATACCATAGAAATACAAATTATAAACTTAAAATAATAATAAACTGAGGCTTTGGTTATAATTCAGAGGAACTGTGTATTCCAAACTATTTAATTCAAAAACCGTAAAGGGGAAGGGACTTGTTGACATTGAGCTGTTAAGACGGCCACGTGCTTGGTTGGGCAAGGTCATTTCAATGCCTTTCCTTCTACCCCTTCTGTCTTCAAATGCCTCCTCTTTTCCTTCTTGGTGAATTTCTCCCCATTCCATATCTTGTTCTTTGAAACCTTTCCAGTGCCTAAAGCAACGTCCTCTTCCTAGAGCATCCCCTTTCCCTGTTTTTCAACATTATCACTTTACATGGTGTTTTAGAGCCCGTTTCCCCTAATAGATCAGGAGCCATTGTGGACTTCAGGGTCTTTGAGTTGTGAGTCTGTAGCCAGGAGCTGGGTTCTCAGTGCCTTATTGCAGGGGTTCAGGATGGTGGAATGAAGACACAAATGTGCAGGAGCACACGTGCTGAGGTGAGTCTTGAAGTTGGCATATGGTCATGTCAACAGCTACCTGAATGAGGTGGCAACATACTTATTCCTCTTTCACAGGGAAGAAAACTGAGGCTCATAGCAAGTCTTTGACTTTAATCTCACAGTCATGTAGGATGTGTTCTGGGGAAGTCCATCTTCCTACACTTTCTGTTCACGTCTGGATCCTTGAAAACCAGTTCAATCTTCAGATTCATTCTTAAAGACATGAGGTTTTCACATTACTGTATTTAATCTTCCCTGAATTTTATGATAACTGAATGAGATTGTGGATGAGAAATGTTTTGCAACATAAAGCATAAATGGAAGGCCTTATTATAATGTCAATTTCATCCCCCTCAGGAGGCCATCAATTGTGGCAAGAAGAGCACTGCATTTGAAATTCAGTGACCTGGGTGGCATTCATATTTGGTACTCATCAGCTATGTGACTTATCCTTTCCTTCTTTCCACCTTGTCTCAGGGTTTGATTCTGGTGGGAACTCAACCAAGACATTGTCCGAAGTAGTTACACCAAAATTTATTTCCACCACCCGGCATCAGAGTTCCTGTTTATATTCATGTTTGTTGATTGTTGATATTGCCAAACGTCTGGACTTTTGACAAGCTACTGGGTATAAAATTGTATCTCATTCTGTTTTCATCTCCATTTCTGTGATTGCTATTGCAATGCAATTCTGACCCTACCTACTTGGAATTAGGCCAAACATCACAGGTGAAGAACACAGTCCCACACAAGACTGCCTTCACTTCAGACACTGGAGACAAGCTCAGGTGTTCCCAGACCACCCATATTTTTGACCAACTGGCTCTGAATTTGGGGGGTTCCCCTTACTCCTTCAGGTTCATTAATTCACTAGAGTCACTTACAGAACTGAGGAAATTGTTATAGGTGTGATTACAGTTCTTTTATTGAAAAAGGATACAAATCAAGACCAGTTAAAAGAAAGGACACATAGGGCAAGTTCTGGGAGGGTCTCAGATAATAAGCTTTGGTGTCCTCTCCCCATGAGATCAGGATGTCACCCTCCCAGCATGTCAATGTGTAACTATACACCCAGCATTATGTTAACCAGGGAAGCTCACCCATGATCCGGTGTCCAGTTCTTCATTGGGTTTTCATCATGTAGGCATGACTGATTGAATCATTGGCCATGAGGTTGAACTCAATCTCTAACCCCTGCTCCTTCTTAGGTGTCAAGCTGGATGTTGGGCTGACATCATAAGGCTCAAAGCACCGAGCCTCTAATCACGAATGTTGCTGTGGTGAAATTAAACAATTTCTTCATTGTGAATTACCTTTTTGTCCCTTATCTAAAAATTGTTTTCCTAGTCCAATATCACAAAGATATCTTTCTATACCTTCTGCTACTGTTTTTAAAAGTCTTATATTTTAGTCATTGATCCAATTGGAATTTATTTTTCACATTGCTTTTCTGGGCCTTTGCATCCTACTCTGTGAAACTAGTGAATTGGATTAATCTTTAAGTTTCTTTCCAGCTTTAAATTCAGTGGTAAAAATATCTAGCGTTTATATATTGCTCTCTAGATGCTAGGAACTGTTCTGAGAGCTTCACATTTATTACCTTATTTAAGCCCATTTTTTCTTTCTTTTATAGGCACAGTGAGGTTGAACACGTGAGTTAATGTTAAATAGCTACTAAGTGATAGAGATGGATTTGAAGCCAGGACATCTAGCTGCAAGATTTGCTCTTAACTGCTCCATTATATTCTTTCTCTAAACAATGATGCTATATGCTGCAGCCTTCATCATAGTTTCTATTCTCCTTCAATTCCCAAGGGTTTAGCACATACTCAGGCATAGAAGACTCTTAATACAGCTTTGTTGAATTTAATTGAAAATAAATCCTCCCAGCTATTCTTGATGTTTGTATCTTTATGAGTAATCTTCAGCTGTTGAACCCAGTACCGGAAGTGCTAAGTTTGGAAACGAATCTTGGGGACTCACACCTGGAGACTGCACATCCACAGTCACACAACCAGCAGGTGATGCGCCTTTTCTTATATTGCAGTTCATTTGGTAGATGGACCAGGACTATAGATGAGTCTGCCTGGAAACTGCCTGGTAACTTGTCCATGGATGAATTTTCTTTTTATCACTCTCTCTTTAGCACCTAGGCTATGTGGTCTGTGGTAAACAAAGAGAGGACGTATCTACCAAAAGCCCCACGTACTTGAAGAATAACAATAAATGTCGAAATAAATGGATTTAGAGTTCCCTCCAATCATCTTTAAGTTTCCACCAAAACCTATAAAATGGCCAGTACCTTCAATCTCAGAGAACCGTCTCCTTCTCTTGTGTTATATCTCCCCACCCAGGCAGGTGCATCATGGCCTTCTCCTTTCTGTCTCTGACAAGGTCCACACCAGAGGATGGCCTGAGAGAAGGTCGGGAGGGTGTGAGAAGGATGATCAGTAACAATAATGACATCTACCATTTACCAAGTGATTTCTGTGCTCCTTATATGATGCTAAAGGTTCACACTGATGATCTCATTTAGTCCCATGACTCCCTGAAGTGAGGACTATTGTTGCCATTTTACAGTGATAAGAGGCCACAAAGTATAACTAGCCCAGAGCTAACGAGCTGCAGCTACTCAGCAGCGAAGCTGGGATTTCTTCACGCTCATGTCTATTTTTGACTTCTGAAGACATATTTCTTTCTTTCCCAGTATAATGCTGCCTACTAGCCAATTCCTTGTAAAACTTGTACGTGCCTCAAGCTAGAAAGAAAAACACAACAAAACAAAATACTGTGTGTGTTTCAGAGTCAGTGGTAGATATGCTTGGGAGTGAGACGCTATTTCTTGGTTGCCTTCTTGTATCAGTACTTGGAAAGTCTCTACTAAAGAAAGAACATGGGCTTTGGAATCAGAGACAGACCTGGGGCAAGACTCTTCAACCTTCTGAGCCTCAGTTTCCCATCGTAAAAAAAAAGGGGTCATGATATGTCTGTTGTGGAGTCTCTGTGTTATAAAAAATGGAGTCTTATGTACAGCATCTAATAGAAAAGAAAGGAGGCAGGAGAGTAGAATGGTTAAGCACTGGTGACCCAGAACCAGACAGGCTAGGTTTGATTCCAGATCTGCTATTTACTAGTTGTGTGATAATCTTGGGCAACTACTTAGCCATTTTGTCATCTGAGTTTCCTCTTCCATAAATTGGGAGAAATTATAGCATGAACTTCACAGGGTCATTGTGAGTACAGAGCAGTGCCAGGCACAGAGTACCCACTGAAAAAGTGGTTGTCATTATTACAGTAAGTGCTCACAAATGGTGGCTGCCCTGCTTTTCCCCAGTCAGAAGACCTCAGAGATGGTGTGGCTGACCCATCTGCTGGTCCGTCCTCTGGAATCCTTCTTGGTCTCAGCAGTTGGTCGCATCTCCCCAGCCTTGGCTCCAACCCGTTTTGATTCTAGAGCTGCTCCTCTCCCCGGTCTAAAAATCTGAACGATTAACCCTTCCCTGCCTGGTTTGGATGTGAGCTCCAACTACCTAATTCTCAGCTCTGGGTTAGTCATTAACGGTTTAATGTGTTTGAGGAATGTGTCTTAGACTTGCATCTAATTAGAATGTGTGACATTGTGAGGCAATAAACCAACCTCACCTCTAATGGAATCAGATTTCAACACCTTTTTATTTTTTAAAGATCCTTACAAAGAAAGCTATTACAGGTTTGGAGAGATTGATTTTATTTAAAATTGAATATGTATGAAAGCAGGCAGAGTGGTTATGACATAAATTACTTTGATATATTAAGTGCAAAGGCAAATGCAATTTCTTTCTCCCTTTTAGTTCTCTGTGTCCAGCAGGAGGATGGTGATGTATATTTATCCATTTCAACCTGATGTAGGTTGCTTTTAATTCTATAGAAGAAGGGACAGATGGTCTGTGTTGGAGGGACTTGCAGGAGGAGGACAGAAAAGAGAAAAGGAGAGAAAGAAGACCCCTCTTCAATCTCTGGGCCCTCAAAAGATGTTATCTGGCCTGCCCCCACACCTCCCAACCCAGCTTGGCCTATGGCAAAAGAAAATAAATAGCAGATGGAAGAAACGTCTCAAATGGAAATCAACAGGCAGTTTACTATGTAGTTATCTTAAGCTCAATTTTTGCAAGACCAACTATAATTACATATAATAAATACCAAATGCTGCTCATTGAGAAACAGATAAAGAATATATTCTATTATAATCTAATTTTCATTTCCTTTTTCTAGGTTCTATGGATCCTCTTTTGGATGCTTCTAGTTCCACTCAATTGGTACCTAAAGGTTCATTTTCTTATGTCACAGCCCTGGCTCCCCTTGTTACTGTTTTGAGAAAGTTATTAACCTTTGCTCACGTAGCTATTAAACATTTTGTTTAAGCCTCTGCCTGTAGCACTGTGTTCCTGAGGCTCTGCCCTGGCCACCATGCTCTGCAAATTTCTGACTTTCTGGCTTGATTCCCAGAGACCAACAATTTGAAATTCCGGATTAAAGAAAGCTAAGAAGATTTCATTGTTGCAGGACTTCTCAGGTCTTTTAATACACTCCTGTGCTTTGTAAATCCCTAAGAGAGAGATATGATGTGCCACTTTTCAAACTTTTGACAAGGAACACCATTTCTACAGAGCATCTTGCAGTAATCACATTCTGTTAAAGATACGTGGGGAGATGTCCATCTCTTTTACAAGGATTTACAAGGCATTTCCAAAAAGAGAACCTTGATCTCCGATCTAAACTTATCTGCTCTCTCTGTCCCGCATCCCATCCTGAATGATAGCTGCACAGAATTTATCACCACCCCTGAACGTGCTCTCCACTCAGCACACACGGGTTTTCCTTCTTCAAAAGCCATTTCTCTTCCTGGCAAATTCTGACATCTTTTGGAACTCAGTTTTGTGGTTGTCTTTTCAGTGAAGCCACCCCGGGCAGAGTTATGATGACTTCTGGGGATGTCAACAGCACATGTTTGACAATCTTCATGGGCATTAAAAATCACTGCAGTAGTAGAACATTACTGGGATACTGAAACTTTGACAAAATAGTGTATTTAAAAAGAAAAAACCCCATCAATGAGAATCCTTATTGAGTCTGGAAAACATTTTGGAGAACCACTGAATAGAGACGCATTTTGGAAGAACATTAGATGGGCAGTGAGCTGTCTACAAAGATGGTTGAGTGTGTTTCTTCACTAAGGACCTTTGTTTGGCTGGATGGAGTTTGTAGATTTGGGGTGAGAACTGAAGTGCTCAAGGCAGGAGGGGCCGGGCACTGCCTCCAGAAGGCTCCAAGTCAACCCTCCCCAAGAACATCCTGCAAATGAAAGTGAAACATCGCAAGGTGTATCAGTGTTCAGTTTTTGATTGTCAGGTGCACCCTTAAGGAGGGGAGCAAGATACTCCAACCTTCTGGAACCTCCCATTCACTGAATCCAACCAGAAACCAACTGGTAAAGAAGTCCAGGGGATCCAATCTGCAGAGATAAAGCTCTTAGGACACTGAGCAGCACAGAAAAGAAGGGCAGAGAAAACATCAAGGGAGTGAGAGAGAAAAGTGGAGAAGGACCAACCTGCCTTTCTCAGAGGCTGTATCAACTTACATTCCCACAGAAATATATAAATGTGTCTATTAGTTATAATCATCCCCTCTCCAACACAGTATGCTATAAAGGATTGAATCTTTTCCCATCGCATAGCTGAAAAATGTGACACTATACTTTTAATTACTTTTCTCTTTTTATATGTGAGTTAATATATTTTTCAATGCTTTCAGACCTATTTCTATTTTTAGATTTCTTTTTCTTTTTTTAAGGAAGATTAGCCCTGAGCTAACATCCACTGCCAATTCTCCTCTTTGTCTGAGGAAGATTGGCCCTGAGCTAACATCTGTACCCATCTTCCTCTACTTTACGTGTGGGATGCTGGCCATAGCATGGCTGATAAGCGGTGTGCAGGTCCATGACCGGGATCTGAACTGGCGAACCCCAGGCCATGGAAGCAGAGTGTGTGAACTTAACTGCTACACCACTAGGCTGGCTCAATATATTTTTAGTTTTTGAGCATCAGTAATTTCACATCCTTTGACCGTATTTTCCAGTGAAGGGCCTTTTTTTCTTATTAATTTACAGAGCTCTTTTATATATTAAGGAGACTTAGCTTTCTTCATTTTACAAATTTTTCAGTTCATCTTTTACTTTTTGTGCTGTTTATGTTTTTTCTCTCTGAAGACTTGTTTTTGTGTTGTCAAATTTATCAAAGTTTCAGGGAGTTTGGACTTTATGCCATACTTATGCCTTCTGTATGTTGAGATTTTATATATGCATATTTTCTAGTAATTGCATGATTTTTTACATAAGCCTTTGAATCATCTGAAATTTATTTAGGTATAAGGTTTGAGATATTCTACTCCAAATCACCACCAGTTATTTCTAACACCATTTATTAAATAATCACTTTTTTATCTCCTGATTTGTAATTTTGTTTTAGTTAAATGTCAAATTCTGACATATATTTTGGTTTAATTCTGGACTTTATACTCTACTCTTGTCCTGCCTATCTGTTCATGCATCAATACCATTTTGCTTGAATGATACACTTTATAATGAGGCAAAATTGGTCTTACCTGACCCATAATTTATATTTATTTATGTATTTTTTTATCACTATTACATAAATTTGTGTACTCTACTTCAAATTAGTTTTGGAAGCTGGAAGGGTGTTTTTCAGTTCTTAAAATCACAACAAAAGAAGAGGAGGTAAGGGAAACATTCAGGTTCTTTTCCATTTATTAACATGATTTTCAGTATACTGGAAAAATCTTTTACTTTTTTTTCAGATATTTTTCATGTCCTTGATTTTATTAATTACCACCTAGTATAATTAAGAAAAGAAATGAGATTTGGGCAACAATTAATACTTTTGTAACAATTGTTGATACATGCATTCACTCAAGGATTGGAGAATGCTCCATGTTTATGGAAATCCAGATTTTCAGATCCCTAATCTTAGACTAGAATCTCATTCTCCATCCTCAGAGTTGGGATTCTAATGCCAGTTTTGTGCTTAATATTTCAGTGATCTTTGACAAGGCTTTTTACTTCCTCTCAGTCCTTTTTGTGATAAAATGGAGATGATAATATAAAGTAAGAGGATTACTGTGCATTATAAAATTAGGTTCAAGTCTCAGAGTCACCCTTTAGTTTTTGTGACCTTGAGCAAGTCCCTTAAACTCCCCCAATCTCTTTCTTCATCAATAAAATTGGAGATGGCGATTTGGAATAATAAATCCTCTTTTATAAGTTGGCTGTAAAGGATTAATATGTGTAGCTGCTCTTTCTAATATATTATACAAAATATAATTTACGACAGTGTTAACAGACCTGGTGACAGAGGAAGGAGAGAAGAAGGGAGGAGAGAAGGGTGAGAAGAGGGAGGGGAGAGGTAAGTATTTGGTTTTCCATCCATTAAGGAAAGCGATGTTTTTGGACATCACATCAAACACTTGCTCCCTTCCCCCCAGCCACCTAACATCATAGACCAATTTTGCTCTGATGCACAGGTAATACTTTACTTGATTTGACTCAGTCATGTCTTCAATCTTGTTAAACTACAGAGCACAACAAAACCAACTCCAGGAAAGGTTAACTGAGGCCTTTGAATTGATTGAAAGCACTTGTCAATGGTGTCATCCCTCTCACATACAATGGGTTTTCATTAGAATTTTGTCGTCTGCCTTGGAGTGGTTGGAAACATTCACATGATGGATGAACCAATTTCCAAGTTAATGCATTCACACGTGGTAATGACTTCCTCAAATGCCTCTCTGGCTCTCTGAATGGGCTTTAAGGAATTAAGTAGGACAGTGGAGAAACCCACCTTTCAATTAAGAAACTTGCAAAGTGTTCTCTTCTAACCTAGAAAATGAGCCAAGGCTGGTAATTTCCCTTTTACGCCCCATGATATAAAAAAGGTTAAAAAAATGCTAAACTTATAAAAAAATCACATCATTTACATCTTCCAAGTTGTAGTGCTATTGGATGCATCATTAAATATAAATGGGTTGCAATAAAAACACATTAATTAGTATAAAAACAGCAAAAAAAGCAAGATTTCAAGTTCATTTTGGCTCTCCTTAGAAGGACAGACAGCAATATATTTATATATTTACATTTAACTAGGAACAACGGAATCGTTTATCTGTAAAGAATGCAAAACGAGGATATAGAGAGAGAACCAACCAAAGTGATCATTTCTGTAAACCACAACTGCATTTCCGTCATGGACAATCCTTCTGGTTATTACACTCATAAAATGCCTATAAAAATGACATCATGCAGTTCCATATTTATAGTCTGTCAACGTCCCATGGATCAAATTGGTTGAGTTTATAAGGCAAGAAATGATTCCCCCCTCCCCCCATTTTAACAGCTATTCTTTTCTATGTCCTTTTTCTATGCCAATCTACTCCTCTGACTATTTTATAGCCTAGGGTACAATGACAAGTCTGTAATTAAAGCTTGGATAGTGGTGGAGGGCTTGCCAAAGCCCAAGCCTCAGCTGGTCCTGCTGTCATATCCATTTTATAGTTTTGAGTCCAGTGACCAGCTGGGCTTGAGCTGGGGGAGAGCAGTTTGCAATAAAAAATGATGTTTTGGGGATGTTCCCATTTGCAATTATCATTGCCACCAAAGGCTCAGTAGGCCACGGTCTGTCACTGATGGACGTGAAAACTTTTTGGCTCAGCATACTATGTCTACAGGATGCTATAATTATTGAAAATAAAAACTTACTGTTAAATCAAAATTTTACATTTCTGGGCTTTATTTCTGGGCTTTAAAGAATAAGAAGGCTTTTCCTTTTTTGTCTTTATGGCAGGAGATGTAAATTTGGTTAAACAACAGTGAGGTTCTGGGGTGAGTTTCTTGGGGAAGATGCCATCTTGCAAGGAGATTCCTTTCCAAGGGTGAAACTTCATCAATGATATCGCTGTGCCAGTCCCTAATGGTGGAAAGCTGCCTGTCTACCTTCCTTGCTGTTGAAGTGTTCATCTCCTCCCTCATCCATCCAGGGTTGAGATCAAAACAGGAGGCCACACTGTAGGCCACCGATGGCAATCCACCAAGCTTTGTGCCAAAAGTCTGTTATCACAGACCTAGGGTGCTGCCCTTCAGAAGCCATAGTCCCCAGCGCAGCATGCTTGCTTCTGAGTAATGGAAGTGAAAATTTTAGTTTGTCAGGCATCAAGATTCAGGAAAGAATATGAGACATTAATCAGTTTGATGAAGTTGCAAGGAAATCTGTGGGGAATGGGGTGGGACAGGTGAAGTCCCAAGGGGCCAGAGTAAAAAATGGGTAGAGATAAAACTAAGCCAAAGCAGCCGATTCGTTACTTTTTCTTTGTGTCCTCACTCTACACTGTGTGGATTTCCATCCTGGTGCTTTTCAGAGTTGGTTGCACTTATAAAATATAAGTTGCCTTTATTTCACTATAGCACCTTGAGTGGGGAGAACGTTTGTTATCTTCCTTTCTATCCTAAATGACCAACATAGTTCTTGGCTCAATAGTGCTATATAGTACTATATAATTGTAACCAATTGATTATTAAAAGCATGGATGGTCAAATGAAATAGACCTGGGTTTGAGTTCTGATCTACTACCTACCTGCAAAGACCTTGCTCCAATTAATTGTCTGAGGCCCAGAATACTAATCATAAAACTATTATCATCATTATTATTAATTATTATTATTATAACTAACATTTATTCAGTGTCAACTATGTGCTGGACGTTGATAGACTTTTTACATGGATTATCTTATTTAATTTGTGTAAAAACTTTGTATCACAGATATGATTTTCTTCCCATAATTTAGTAGATAAGTAGTAATGCATACGTAATATTACTCATTTATATTATAATACCTGACCTATGTTAGTCATTTAATAAATATTGACAAATTGAGTACTTCAATTGTTGCTTATTTGTTTTCCATCTTAGTTTGACTAAGAAAGCTAACATTGAATCTGGATAAACAGAGCCTAAAGTGTCCCCATGCATTAGTTATTTTTTGCTGTGTAATTACCCCAAAACTTAGTGGCTTAAAATAGCAGAACACATTTATTATCTCACACAGCTTTTGTAGGTCAGAAATCCAGGAGCAGCTTGGCTGGATGTTTTTGGCTCAGGATCTCTTGTGAAATTGTAGTCAAGATTTTGGCTGGGACTGTGGTCATTTGAAGGCTTGCCTGGGACCTGAAGATCCACTTCCAAGACGGCTCCTTCACATGCCTGACAAGTTACGGCTGGTTGTTGTGGGAGGCTTCAGTTCCTTGCCATATGGATGTCTCCATAGGGCTGCTTGAGTGCCCTCACAACATGGCAGCTGGCATTTCGCAGATTGAGAGGTCCAAGAGTAGGCATGGCTAACGCCACTTTTACTTTTATGACCCTAGCCTTTAAAGTCACATCTGTAATTTTTGCAATACCTTTAGTTATAACCCTATTCAAGAGCATGAAAATCAGGAGGAAAGAATTACTGGAGGCCATCTTGGAGAGTGGTTACTGCAACCTGGGTTAAGAGGATGATGAAAACAGAAAGATCACAGAGTCGAATCTATACAAAAGTCAGTACGTGTCAGGATGGATGGGCATGAGCAGTTCAGGACTAAGGATATGCACAATGCAAAAGTGACAGAGGCCAGATTTTATGTGGCTATGACTGTGTGATTCAGGATGGGGAATAGGACTGAAGTGATCTGTCTATGTAGAGACAGACTTTCTTTGAAAACTTGAATACCCTTTTTGAAAGATTGAGTGGGTGGAATGTAGAGAGCATAGACAGCATTCATCTCAGATACACAAACAGGGGAAGAATGTATACACAAGGCAAACCCTTCAGAATAAAGTTTAAAAGTCAGTGATCTGGTCAGCAAAGATACAAAAGACAGTGTGTTTCAGACAACGCCAATAAGTGGCCCAAAAGATGGTATTGCTGTATTGAATCTGCAACTTAAGTAGAAATAAAATGAAATAAGACAGTGTGATAATGAGGAAGTAATAAAGACCTGGTTCCAAAAACCAAAGTTGCTATTTGGCAATATCATTGCAGGGGGAAAATGATGATATTTAGATCAGCAAATCTAGGTCAAATGTATCCCAAGGAATTAACAAGCCTTTATTGTTTTTGAGCAGAAAAGAGTGAAGGAAGGGAAAAAATGAGAAACATTTTGAGCAAGAAATTTATGGCTTCTGCAAAGAAGTCATAATATTTTTATGATTTTCCAGCTCAGGTGGTTGACTTGTGCTCATGGCCAAGTTCAGAGGGTCAATTTTGCTCATCAAATTCTATCTTGAAGTCCAGAGTCACGTGGACCCTTCCTCCCATTGACACCTTTCTTTTTGCAGTCGTGCTGAAGAACAAAGCCGATTCTGCATTCCAGCATAATTTATTCTTCATTAGTCTAAGCTACGAGACTTGTTCGTGATTACATTCAATTTCAATGTTTACAGATTCATTTTCATAATATTTCCTCTGGGTTTATTATTTCCATTTGTAAAAATTCACTAAGTCCTCTAAGTCAGAGTAAGCCCATGTAATTTGCCAAGGACCATTGTTCTGCAGGAGATAGATGATGCTCTATTTGAGAGAGCTTGAGTTTCAGGCTCCTTTGCTTGTCTCAGACTGCTACGATGTTGGATGTGTTGGGAGGTAAGAGTGGGCTTTGAGAAAGCAGGTGCATTGTGGGTGTGGCTTTGGTGTATCTTGGATCACTATGTTTTACTCTTCTCTTTCCCAGGACACTGCCTCTCAGCCCTGCCAGACCATCCATAAGGTTACCATGGGGAATCGTCATGTAAGTGCATTATAAAAGTCTCTCTCATGGTGGTTATGGGTTGGGCAATACCTTATTTATTTTTGTGTCTTTGAATATGTATTGATTCCAAAGGTCTAGGTTTGGAAAAATGAGCAGTTGTAGGGTCATATATTCAGTCATTGGTTTGTTCATTCAATCCACATTTTTTAAGAGCTTATTATGTGTTATGTTCCAAGGATACAGTGATTTTATTCCTCAGTTCTGGAGAATCAGTCCACTGTTGCTAGACTGACTGGATTGGAACTCCATGTAGCCCCTTTCTGTCTTACATATTTGATGTATCAACAAAAGAATGACAGGATCAATTTCTGTTCTCAATATGTTTATATTAACGTCATTTTTTAAAAATTTCTTGAAGGCTTCTCTGGACAAACCATGTGGATTTCCTATGATAATGAACATGAATGTACCCATTTTATCAATGTCTAAATAGGCCTAGAAAATTGCTTATAAACATACATCAGAACCAAGACAAATAGACTTCAATTTTCTTTCCCAAGATCTTGACTGTACTGCAATCTTTTATTAATTGGGATTATTTCAGTCTAAAGTGACAAAACACCTGATTTAAACTGATTTGACCACAAAAGGGGATGTATTGCCTTATGTGACTCATCCACTCAGAAATCTATGTGACTTCAAGTGTGGTTGCATAGGCACTTAAACACTGCCATGAAGATGTGCTTTCTCCATCTTTCTGTATCTTGGCTCTGCTTTCTCTTTGCTCATCCCATTCTCCAACAGGCTCTCAGAGCCACCAGCTGAGTCAATACAGCTCTTAGGCTGTATCCTATTAGGTTCAAATCCAGCATAAAAATGATCATGTGAAGTATGAACAATTGAAGTCATGAGGTTCACTCTGATTGCATTGGCTTAGGTCATGAGCCCACCACTGGGCCAATTGTCATGGTGTAGGCATGCTTCATATCCTCCTCCTCTAGGCCTAGGGGTGAGCTTAACTCAAACCACACGGCGTGAGAGTGAGCATCTCCAAATAACAACTGGGTCCGTTGCCTCACAAAGTGGTAAAGGATGCTGGGGAAACAAACAATACGTGTTTGCTACACATACATTGACTTGTTTTTACCCAGATCATTTAAAACATTCCCTTGAATATGCAAAATGATGAAGGAACTAGCAATTGTAGTCTGTTATGTGCTAGCAGAACACATCTGGCTCATTGTATTTAACTAACACAATCATTTGGCCCATTTTGGATAGAGTGATCGTATGAGGTGGGATGGAGAATATACTAAAGCATCTTACAGAAAAATAGTTAGAAGAACTGGGGTTCTTCATCCTAGGGAGCTCTTAGTACTTTGCAGCAGAGTTGGAGGAAGATAATATTACATAACTTATTTGAAGGACCTTAAAGCAGAAGGAAAAACAGATTTGTTCCATGAGACTTGAGAGGCAGAAATTTCTAGTGATAAATAGCTGCCCGAAGGAATCAATGCCTTGGTTAGCACTGTGTTTCCTCTCACTGTAACTGTTCAGGTGTAGTTTTATCAGACTATCTATCAAGGAAAGTGTAGACAAGAGTCAATCATTGAGTGAGTGATTGTGCTAGGTAAACTTTTAACACCCTTTGATGCCTGAGATGCAGTGGTTTTTGAAGAATTACAAGTTAAATATGGAAAACACCAGGACAGTGGATACCACATTGGTAACAAAGAGGCAGCTCTTTAGATTACAGATTACCTTGAAAAAAGAAAATAGGCAGGTTGTTTTAAGAGGGGATTATGGGGGATGAAATAGGTTGATAAGAAAGCTTGGAGTTAAAATTTTGGTCTTGATATGACAAAGAGGATTAAACAGGACAAATGGAGAATATGGGAAAGGAAAATTGAGTCACTCCATATTTTTGCATTGGTCATTGAGCATGCCATTTTTTGTCTTTCTTGCTCTACCATGCATAAGCATGAGGATGAAGCCTAGAGGTGTATTCTCAATGGTCCCGCTGCTTCTGGTTTCAAGCAATTCTGGCAAACAACTTTTGACCTTAAAAATCATCCTGAGAAGACATTCTTTCATTTTCTTCCTCAAGTGGTTCCATCACATCACAACCAACTTAGAGTTATCCTGCAAATATCATCGTCTTGGCCCGGGAAGCTTCATTACATGTGCAACTTCATTACATATGCGAAAGACATCATGTTAGAAAATTATGCATTCTGGCAAGAAAATCCCCAATATATTATTTTCAGATCAAATCCACTGAGAGCTTTGCATGTTAACAGATCAAAAGAAAGCCCACAGAATGTCAGTGAGGTGTCACTCCTACAATATGAAACCTTCTCTCATCTCTACTGCTGCTCAAATATTTTTTAAGCAAACCATTACTTCAGAGTTCAAATTCTATGCTCCCAATTGTTCCTAAAAAAACTAGAATCTGTGCTGGAAGAGGAACCAGAGCAGGACTGTCTTGGTTCACCTCAATTAAGAGTTTGGCAGCCTGTGGTTACGGAAATGAGTCCTGGCTCATAGGAACAAAATTCCCAGGAGGATAGCATATCAAATCAATAAAGAATTTATGTAAGTCCTGCCTTCTCTCCTTCCTCTCCTCTCTCTCTCTCTCCCCCTTCCCTCCCTCCCTTCCTTCTTTCCGTTTAGTTTTTATATTTGTTTTAGTTAAAGTGTGCTTAATTTACAAAGTCCTTCAGTTCTCTAAGGCTTGTTACAGAAAAAAAAAGGACACGTGCCACAAGCCGCTTCTATCCCTTTCACCCATTCTGCAGAAGCAACCACTTTGAAACCATTTAGCTGACTCATATCTCCCAATGACCTGTTGTCTTGATCCATTTGGGCTGGTATGAAAAAATACTACTGAAGGAGTAGCTTAAACAACAAACTTTTATTTCTCACAGTTCTGGAGGCTGGAAGTCCAAGAGAAGGGTGCCAGCATGGTGTGGTTCTGGTGATAGCCGGCTTTTCGATTTACAGATGGCTGTCTTCGTCCCATAATCTCACATGGGAAGGGGCTAAGGAGCTCTGGGGTGTCTTTTATAAGGGCACTAATCCCATTCATGAGGGCTCCACCTTCGTGACCTAATCACCTCCCAAATGCTCCACCTCTGAATGCCATTCCATTGGGGAAAAGGTATCCAACATAAGAATTTGGGGAGCACACACATTCTATAGCATCTGTGTGTATCGAGACCTCTATATTATGTGGTCTTAGTGTATTCGCTTTCCACGATAGAACATGAGTGATTGGTTTGCATTCACACCACCAAATTTAGCCCTCCCTACACATATACACTCTGCATTTCCCCATCCCTAACACACGGTGCTTATATTATTATGATTACACAGAAAACGTTAACAGCCAATGCCACATATACTGCATTGTATGTACTATGCCATACATGTTATGATTATTTTACTTTCTTCAAAGTCATTGTTTTGTTTAATTTGCCTGTTTGCTGATTTTTTTCCATATTGCTTTTACTGATTCTACCCCAGATTTGGTCCCTGTTGTAAAAATCTCTCAAAATATTTGATCCATTAGATAGTCAGTCAATTTTACCTTTTTTAAAAGAAGCTCTCCCAGGGTCTTCTGACCTGTTTCCTATTCGCCTGTTGTTCTCTAGAATTACAGTGCGGCTGTCAACTTTGACTCTCCCTTCACCATAGCCCTGGGGATTGCCTTTGCTTCTCCCACCTTGAGTTCTCAGTTTTCTGAATCCTATTTTTCTCTTTGTGTGGGTTGTGCCCTAGTTTGAGCGGAGCACATTTTCTGTTAGCTTCCTCATAATAGGTGCATTGGATGAACAGTATTTGAAATACTCCATGACAAATTTTTTCCACCATCATACTTAATTGATAGTTGTATTATACTTGGAACTCTAAGACGAAATAATTCTAGCATCAGAATTGGAAAGTCAATGTTCCCTATCATCTAGATTTCATTATTATTGGTGAAAAGTCCAGTCCCATTCTATTCTTGATCCTGCATATGAAAACTTATTTCCCCTTCTCTTTGAAAGCTGGTAAGATCTCCTGCCTAGCCTCAGAGTTTTATAGTCATTTTCTATCACTACATAACAAATTACCATAAGCGCTGTGGCTAGAAACAACGCACATTTGTTAGTTCACAGTTTTGTAGGTCATGAGTCTGTCACAGCATGGATGGGTTCCCTGCTCAGGGCATCACAAGGCTGAAATCAGAGTCAGCCTGGCTGCGTCTTGTTTGGAGACTATGGACAAAATCTTTTCCAAGTTCATTCTTGGAATTTGGTTCCTTGTGGTTTAGAACCGTTTCTTTGCTGGCTGTCAGCTGAGGGCTGCCCACTCTGCAGAAGAGTAAGCATTTCCTTGAAGCTCAGAGGACCAAAAAAGCTTCCTAAAGTTAATCTGACCATGGCAATTTAACTGAGTCTTAAAAGATGAATAGAATTTGGGCACAAAGATAAGCAGCAGTGGCTTCACAAAGGGAATTTCAGGCTGCAGTGAGGTATCAGCGAAGTCAAGGGGGTGGGCACACATTAAAACATCATTCCTCAGAGCAGCCACCTGGTCACAGTGGCCAAGAAGAAGACTCACAACTATTTCTACTACTTACAAAGATAAATGCCCTGTAGAGCATGTGGTTTAGGCTTCATTCAGCTAGTACTCAATTCCCCCTGTCGCGAAAGGGTTGGTTACAAAGGTTGGAAAAAATCTGGTGAAAACATGGGCACTACACTTCCCTTTTAATGGAGGAGTGACAGTTTTTGGTAGCACCTCCTTCAGCTATTATTTTATTGAATGATTAATCAAGCAAAGGCATATTAAACTCCCATTATGCACCAAGTAGTATACTCAGCGGTTGTGATACACTAGTGAATAAGACAGACCCAGTATCTGCCCTCAAGGAATTCAGTCTTATGGAGACAAGTAAACAGACCATTATGGTGCAGTGTAATGAATGACCAATTACCTATCAGAAAAAAGAACTCTGCTCACAATAATGACAAAACTAGCAAAAGCTTAAGAATAAACCTAAGAAGAGATGTAAAAGTTCTGCATGAAATAAGTGATAAAACTTTGTTAGTAGACATAAAAGAAGACTTAGGCTAATGGAGATACATCATTTTCCTGGATAGAAAGAGTCAATGTTATAAATACGGCAGTTCTCCCAAAACCAGTCTATAAACTCAGTAAAAATAAAAATAAAATTTCATCAGGATTTCCCATAAAACGTGCCAAGCTGTTAGTTCCATTTCAGGTTTTCCAAAAAGCAGGTGCAAGATAGAATTGGACTTGTAAAAGATTTATGGTGATGGGGGGAACGGTTGTGAGACATAAACTAAGAGGGAGCAAGAGTAGGTGGGGTGAATCTTCAGACCATGATTCATGTCTGTGCCTGTGAAAGGAAAGTGGGAAGGAAGGATGGTAAAAAGAGTCTCAGGGCACACCACTGTCCTGAGAAAGTCTTTGCTGGAATGAGAATACCTGAGCAAAGATTTCCCATTGGAAGAGGGAGAAATAGACGATCACTGTAACTGTGTCATGTTGTCATTCTTCCAAAGAGTGGGTTTTTGGGGCTCTCAGTCAGCTATACTCCCTACAGCAAGTATTCTTGAAGGAGATCTGAGTGGAGAACTTCTGGGCTGCCAAAGTCCATGCCTTGTGCGACACAGATCAATTCTGCAGGCATCTTGTGGACCTCCTTTCCTGAAAGGAAATTTGGAAGAAGAGGCTTAGTGGGACAAACTGTAGCCTCGTTTCCTGAAGTTGATCTTGGGGCTGCCAGTGGAACTAATTCTTCTCTCCTTCACTATCTATTCTAAATTCCCCTTATCCTCTGATATCATCTCTATGGGTCTTGGTGGGATAACACAAACCTTCACTTCTGAGGGGTGTGAGCCTAAGTTAATCATCATCTGTTAAACCATAGTTGCTGCACACGTCCACTCACAGCTACAATGGGCATGGGAATACAAGAAACACCCATGTGGATACTGTGTTCCACGTATATTTCTCCTTGCTCCCATGGGGTAATAGCATCCCTATGTCCTTCTGCTGGTCAGTATTTCTCCTAAGATAGTGACTCCCTTCTTACCTGTTGGTCTCTGGGCATAAGAAATCCAAAAAACCCAGCAGCAGCAGTAGCTTGCTATTTAAGAGAACTCTTTTTATTTCCTGGCGAGAGAGCAACATCTTTGGTGACCAAGAATTCACACACTACAGAGCCCAGAGTTTCAGTGACAAGAAGCAAAGTGCTCGTTGTGGGTCATTGGGAGTAATGGAAATCAGGGCTATCCCTACTTTTGTCCCTTGTTTCCTGAACCTCTTTATTCTTCCCACTAGGACATAGTGCCATATAGAAACCTCTGATTTAATGCATACAGTCATGTACCACATAATGATGTTTCAGGCAATGATGGACCACGTGGACAATGGTGGTCCCATAAGACTGGTATTATACAGGCTAGGTGTGTCATAGGCTATGCCATCTAGGTTTATGTAAATACACTCTATAATGTTTGTACAATGATGAAATTGCCTAATGATGCATTTCTCAGAATGTATCCCCATCGTTAATCAATGAATGACTGTTTACTGCATCTTGAAGGATGGCAGCCCATCCTTGCAGAGAATTTGGCCCTTCAACTCTGCTTTCAGTAGACTATTCCAACAATCTGTGGTTGGCTGCTTTTGGATGAAAAAGTATGTGACGTGACCAGTGGATTCCACAGTGATGAGACTAATTCTGCATCTCTTTTACAGTTAAGGAGGTCCTCTTATCAAATGGTTTATCGCATGGATTCTACACCTGTGAGTCAAGCGTTCCACAATCCCTAGGAGATTGTAGTTCTGGCCAAGGCTCTTTGGTCAGAAAATGCAGATCCATAGCCAGAATCGATATCTCTCTCTGTGAGGACGAAACTGGTCATTCCAGGTTGGAAGGGGATCAACATAGTCAACATTACACCAACTGGTGGTTGCTCTCTGTATTACTTATGTATTCCTATGTAACAAATTACTCCAAAATTTAGCATCTTAAAACAACAAACATTTATGATCTCATAAAATTTCTGAGATTAACAATTCTGGGATCAGTCTAGGTGGGTCATTTTGGTCCCAGGTCTCTCAAGCTGTCATCTGGGACCGCGGTGCTCTGATAGCTTCACGAGGGCTGGAGGGTCCATGTGCCTAAGTATGATTGCAAACATTTTGTGGGCCAGGCTTCTCTTTTGTTCCTTCTTTTGTATCATTTCACAGAGCCTAGCTCAGTGAGGAGGACGTGCCAATATGTATTGATCAAATACTACATATTAGGCATTGTACTAGCTTTTTGCATATGTTACTAATTGTGTCTTCACAGCTGCTATGCAAACCAGAGATTGTTATTTCAGTTTTACACCTGAGGAAACTGATGCTCAGAAAGTTGAAATAAGTTGCCCAAAACGCACAGTTACTCAGTGGTGAAACAGGATAAAGACCCCGATATTTCTGACTCAAAACTCACCCTCTGTGAGAAACTAAATTAAGTTGTATTTAATTCCTGAGCTGCCATTGCCTCATAAGTGAACTTAGGTTTATAACCTGAATTTGTTCCCATATGTTTGTGCAGTCTCCTGGGTCTGCCATGCTTCCTCTGACCACAGTCTGTGAAAGTGTATGAGGTCTTCCAGGGTGACCTACCCAATTAGAAGAAGAACCAATGTGCTATATATTAAGCTGTGAGGAGGAAAAGACCTCTTCTTAGTGTCTTCACGGTATGATGTTGTGTTTAATAACCCTGAACGTGAAAAATCCTAATTATGACTCTCCATGCATCTGAGGTCCAAGAATTAGCTACTTGGCTGTAGTAAAATGAGAGAACATTAGACCCAACAGGAAATCAGAGATTCCCTAGTACAACTGGCTCTAATTTCAGATGAGAAAACTGAGTCCCAGAGCGGTAAGATGACGTATTCACGGCTATATAGTTTGTTAAAGGTAGAACTAGGAAGAATCCCATTTGCCTGTCTCCCAGGAAGGCACTCGCACCACCTGGATCTCAGCAGTCCAAGATGAAATATGAAGCCGACACAACTCTTAGAAGAATAGACTGAAACACTAAGGGTTCTACCATATTTTGAACTTCTTCTGTTGTTACCCAACCCTCTTACTCCATAGTGTTACACTGCACATAAAATGGTGGTTCAATAAATTCTTGAGTAATTATTTGACTAAACTATGAGATCAGCATTAGCTTTAGGCATTTATAGAGGGGAGAAAAAAGGATGGAGGGGTTTCTGCTTGCAATATAGCTAAGTAGCTCCTACCAGACGTGATCCTCTTGCAGATAAGTACAATCAGCTGTGGGGGTAAAAGAAGGCATGAGCTGGAGTTTCTGGAGAAGGGACATCCCTCTGACTCTAGAGGGATGAAGGGATGATGTGGAGTAAGTGACTTGTTTTCTGTTTTTAGCCTGAGGGCAGTGTCATGTTGGAAAGCTACAAAAACAAAACAAAACACTCCACTACAACATAAAAAAACCCTAAAAACAAAAACAAATGAAATTTATCATCTTTCTGACCTATAGAACGAGAGGACAGAGATTGAGGTGACCACATTGACTGAAAAGTGAGGGAGGATAATGAAAGGAGGGAGTCAGAGTGAGGAGCCTGAAATTCTAAGTGTAAACTCTGCCCAATCTCTTGAGTGACTCATGAACTGCACACACGTGGGACAGAACATTCTAGCTAAGAAGAAAAGATGAACTGAAATTTGAGCTACCACCCAAGAGCCAGAGTGTGCAGTTTGAGTCTCATGAAATTAAGTGCCTAATTAAACAAAGCAAATGAATAATCAAATAAAACCACATTTCAGAAGAATGTAATGGAATCTGGAGTCTCCAAATACGACATTAACATGTTCAGGAGAATAAAAAAATTACTCAACAGATGAAGAACCAGGAATGTCAGGAGAGAAGGAGGCATCCCTGGCTTCAACCAGAACAGATCTGCCTATCTTCTCCTCCTTAGATTGGGCTTCCATGTAACATTCCATTAGTGCTGCTAAAAGATGGGCTGCAACCTTTGAAGTAGATGATTTCCAAGGTGGTTTCCTTCTTCAGCATTCAACAGGCTTATCATTCAATTCGTGTACTTGGAAGGGATCCTCAGAAAAGCCCTTGTGGTCATCACTGCTCTATGGTTTGTAACTGATGTCTGCAGTGGTGTGAGGCAGTGCCTCTCAAACTTCAATAGGTACTCGCAACACCCAGGCTTCTTGTTAAAATCTGTTTCAGGAAGACTGGGAGAGGGGTTGGGGGTCTGCATATCTAACAAGGTGCAGGTAAAGCTGATGCTATTGGTTCAGAAATCACACTTTGAGTAGCAAGTTTCTTGGGGACAGTTTCCTAGTGAAATACTTTGAGGGAAGAGATTCAACAGCTGTGTCAGTGTGGGGACTGCTGAATACCTGAATGCTCTTATAGATTTACAAAGCGCATTAGACTCTCAAAGTCTCTGAGAAATACTGCAGAAATTTGGTTAGGTTTTGACTTCAGTGTTTGCCAAATTAATTTCACCACAGAATCTTTTTTGAAAAAAAAAATGCTATTACATGAGACAGAACAGGTGTTATATAAACATAGTTTTGGGAACATTTTATTATAAGGGGATCTTAAAAGAAATGGATAAATCTGTGTTTTATGAGCTTACTCAATCCCTGTTTCTGTGTTATCAATGAGACCACATTCTCAGATTTTTACCTCAGAATAATCAAATAGAAGGCTTCCTTGAATTTTTCTTGAAATTTCAAATGCTAAATCTTTGGAAACCAGTTAAAGAAAAATACGTGTGTCAGGAGTTGCTTTAGCTTGATATACTTGATGGTATTGACTATTCTGGTCTAATTTGAAGACCTTGGGGAAATGCCTCATCCTAGAAATATTTACTCCACTGAGGAATCCCCTGCTGATGAGTTATTCCTCCAGGTTAACCTTTCCCTTATCTTCTGTTCTAAAAGGAGCAGGCTCCCAGAGGGCTGGACATTGGGTCACTAACATACACTAGTGGGAAAGAGTTGCTAGGAGCCCTTGCTTCCCACAAGGGTGGCGAAAAACAATGAAACAGATGGTCCCATGTCCATGGTCAACCCTCCCAAAGTGTTCCCAAATATCCCTCGACTTTCCCAACAATGTAATGATAAAATTAGGGCATGGATCGTCACTTCTGTTGAACAGATGAGGTAATCACAGCAGAGGGGAGAAGTTGTTTGAAGTTCTCTGTCTATTGGAAGGGTCAAGACAGAGGGTAAATAAAGAGATCTAAGACTTAGTAAACTTCTCTGATGTGCTAGGCACTTCACATATTTGATCATTTAACCCCATTTTATAGATTGGAAAACTGAGATGCAAGGAAGCTAGTCATGTGTCCCTGTTAATAAATGGGAGAGCTGGGATGCAGTCCACTCTCTTTGACTCCAATGTTTGCAATGTGGGCACCTTCAATCTTTCTTCATCTGTTTGATACATGAGTAGCTACCAGGCCTTGCAAATGAGGGGAAAAGTCTTCACAAGGATAATGAGGTGTGAGATCAGACACTTACCACAGCGGAGTTTTCTCTACCGCAGAAGTTTGCCCAAGGCCAATCCAGCATTTCATCGCATGGTTTGCTTTTTTTTTTTCCTTTAAAATATATTGTACAATATCTTGTACAAAATGGTATTATTGCCATCTCATTATTCCTTAATGCCTTCTAATGAGGCACTTTTTTTCACAGGGTGCATTTTTATATCATACATCTCAGAGAAACTCTTAAGATTTTTTTAAAAGCACATGACATATAGTCTCTATCTTGAGACTAATCCAGCCCCCACACGCCACCCCAAATTTAACTGTCTGGAGTCTCAAAAACATTTTTCCTAAGCAAATACACTAGTCAGCAGAGAAAGAAAAAAGAAAACACACCTTATAATGTTTTATAAAGAAACCCAGACAGACAGGCCTCTTTGATAGATCAGACCTATAAATTCAGAAGGATATTGAGAGGGTCAGACCAAGAGCATGTGCAGACCAAATTGCCCAGAATGCTCTCTGTTGTCAACATGATCCAACAAGACTCAGAGCAGACACACCCTTCCTTAGCTTGAGACATCCTTCTAGGAAGAGAGACTTCAACTATCCACCTAGGAGGCGATTGGCACCATGTCCTCATAATGCGATTTGGTCTTTTTCATACCATTTCACACTCTACGTGTTGAGTGTGTCATATATATCAATTAAAATGCTATTTTATTTTTTTAATCAGCCAAAGTGAAAATACATGTGCTGTCAACCAGTCAATCACTAAGTTATTTTTATGCTCCCACTGGGTACCAGCCTGGACCATGGGGAACATGTGCCAGGCATTGGGATAACATTTTTACATGCATCATCTCAATTAAAGTAATAATTACAACACTAATAACAGTAACAGTCAATCACCTGTCTTACTGTGCACCAGGCATTGTGATAGATGTTTGCATGATCCTGCATTGAACATCCACCGTAATCCTATGAGATAGACAAGACTTCTCAAATCTAGTTGCCCATTGGAATCGACTGAGGAGCTTTATGAAAATGAGTCCTAATCAAGACCCATTAAGTCAGAATCTCTGGGATAGAAAATTAAAACCTCTATTTCTCAGTAGCTCTCTGGGGAATTATGGGGCCGTCTGAAGTTAACCAGCATCTGAAGTTAACCAGCATCTGGGAAAGATGAGATAGATGTTATCTTGATTTTATTCATTAGGAAACCAAATGTCAGAGAGAAAATGTGTGTCCAAGGTGTGCTGGGTTGTCACTGACTCCTCATTCCATAGGCACCCTTCAGAGCATCCTCTAAAGGCACCTTACAACTCAAAGTGTGGTCTGAAAACCAGCAGCATCAGCGTCACCTGAAAGCCACCACACATGATTGGCTGAGTGAGGAATTTGCATTTTAACCAGCTCCCCCAGGGGACAGTGTGAGAAGTACTGCTCTGTACCACTGAGCTGAAAACTGAAAACTGCATCTCCCAGACTCTCCTGTCCATGAACTTACTTTAATTTTGCCAATAGGAGGCACTGAAGGAGATTGGAAGCTGGAGCCATTTTTGTCCACTTTTGCAGTGTCTCCTGCAGAGGCGGTAGCAGGGCGAGGGAATTCAAGGTGGGCTACCGTGGGCTCCAGCCACATGGGTGATGTTTGGTGAGCTTCAGGGTGATTGGGGCTTCTAGGTTCCCGTTCATGGCAGCAGCACGATTCAGCGACAACAGCAGCAGTGGCCATGACCAAAGCATAGGTTGGGGTTCTGGGTTCCAGGCCTGGAGTGGTAGAAGCTTGCTGATTTGGGGGTAACAATCCTCTCTTCTCTTTTTCTTCTTCAGCTCTTCCAACACTTTTGTAAACATTTCCATGCATTAAGTCCCTTTTTACTTGAAATAGCAAGAGTGGTTCTCTTTCCTTGGTTAGACATTGACTGATATAATAACTTAGTTATCATACAGTGACCATGCTCCTTATCAAAGGAGCAGAGTGAAGCTTCAGTCTCTGGATCTGTGACTGCCCAGCCCAAGTTCTTAACCAATATCAAGTATGTCAAAAGAACGCACAATAACGTATACACTTATGTAGGGCAAGTGAGCTGTCTTTTTGCTATTCATTCTTTTATCTACTCAAAAAATATATACTGAGAACTTATTCTGTGCCAACCACTGTGATAAGTTCTGAGGAAACAAAGTTGAATAAAACATAGCACCTGCTACCATGGAAGGCAGATTCATAAGCAAGTAATTATAAGATGATGCTATAAGTTTAAGGTTGGACCAACTTCTAAGGATGGACCAATTTTAACATGACTGTTACTCGAACAATTATGAAAAAAAACCAAATAAGATGCATTTAGGGCTGATATACCTGGGGACAGGAAGTCCTTTGTGAGAACAAAACGGTTACCTCTGGGTAGAGAAACCAACAGGTATTGACCGACCTACTTCCCTGAGATCCCTCCCGTGCTATTCATCCATTCATCTGTTCATTCAATTAATAGCATTGAGTCCTCTCTATACCTTGGGAATAAAGCACTGGAGCAAAATAAGAGGCTATTTGATCTCATGGGTCTTCCATTTTTAGGGAGACACAGTTAATAGGTCAGTAAACAAGTAAGGTCATTTCATTTTATGAAAGGTACTCTAAAGGAAATAAGCAGGGAGACAGGAGAGAGCAGCCACTGGAGAGGGGGTACTTTACCTACTCTTTCATTAGAGAGGACACTGATGTAGAAGCCAGTGTGCTTGTCCTTGAGGGGACAGTTCGAGAGGGCATAATGAGTCTGCAAGGCAATGCTGAGAAGTGGGTCTCAGGTTATGAGTGCTGCCTTGGGGAACAGAGTGTGTGGAGAGCCCCCTCAAAGCTAACACCCTTCCTCCAACAAAGCACTCTTACAGTCAGCATTCAGAGAGCCTGATTCTTCAGGCCAGGGGCTGGCTTTTCCTTATGGCTCCCCATTCCTCACAGTTGACAGTGGCATAGTGCAATGATCACAGACAATGAGAGTCTCCGATCTGGGTCTAAAAGCTGGTTGCGCCCCTGCTAATCTCTTTGTGTCTCAATTTAATAACCTGAAAAATAGGTATAATAATTCACAAATCACAGGATTATTGTGAGAATTGAATTCTCTACTTGGTGCATATCCCCCAAGAGATTACCTGGCCCACAAGGGGTGAGCAGTGAATATTCACTGAACTGATTTGGGTGAAATATAAAAGCACGTTAATGTCAGAAATCGTTGTGCTTTTCTCACAAAGTGGTGGATCTCTCTCAGAAGAGATGATGGAGTTGGATATGAGACAGGCTTCCTTCTCCTTCTTCCTCTGTTTATTTGTCTAGAAATGACAGAAGGAATGGGCGGGTCTTCCTTATGGAATGGAGGGCCTTCTGCTGGCTAAGTCTCCCTGATTGCCTCGGTCATTCCTCTTACGACCAGACTGATGCTCAGCCTCATCTGCAAGGACTCCAGCGTGTCAGTGTTCTTCTGAAATCATGTTCCCCAGAAGTAAACAGAATCCTGTGGCTTGAGTCTGGCCACAGCTCAAAATAGCTAAACTATCACAGCCCTTGCATTAGATATCGAGCTTCTAGATACATAGCTTCAGAAGGCCTTAGGATTTTAGAAACCGTATTGGACTCTGGATTCATGCTACACTTGTAGCCAATTTACACTTACACATTGCAAATGAAATAACTAGCACACCGAGACTTCCATCTTCTATTTTTACACATGAGGCTTTCGCCCCCATTGAAGGTCTCCATATTGATTTCCGCAAAGTTCCTCTAGACTTCAAGAAGATCTTGGAGGAAATATGGAATTTATTCATGTAATTACTTGTAGAACTTTGCACATGAACTGGAATATATGAGACCCCTGGTATGTATTTATTAAGTGAATAACTATTTTAATTGGTACAAAAGTAAAAAGTGCTTAGTTTTATAAAAAAGAGTAGAAAGTATATTACAATCAAAAGAAGTAAACAAAAATGACTCATAATTCCATGCTGTTACATATCACCCCAAACAGTATCAAATTATTTGTAATTTTAGGTAAATTGAATTGTCTTACTTAATATATTATTAACACTCTTTATGGCAACAAACAATTCTCACGACAACATTTGAATAGCTGCAAAATAACTCATTACATTGATAATCTGTAGTTTATTTAACAGGATTTATTTAAACAAATGCAATTGTTGGAACTTTAGGTTGTTTCCAGGCTTTTTGTTTGTTTTGGCTTTCACTATGGTAAAGATTTCTCTAAATACATCCTACCGCATATCTGACTATTTCCTTAGTATAAAGTCCTAGAAGTTGAAGCATTGGGTCAGAGATAATGTCTATTTTTAAGATTAAAAAAAATAGTTATTGTTAATTTACCCTCCAAAACTGTGCATGACAAAATCTTTTTCTCTATATGCTTTCTGACCATAGGTAAGTGGCGGGGGTGGGGGTGGGAAATAGAACTGTGTCATAGAATCGTCTGGAAAATTGAGTTAATATATATTAAGTGCTTAAATAGTGATTGGTACATAGAAATTGCTCAAAAAGTGATATTTGCTGTTTTACTCTTATCATTATTATTACTTTTACAGCTCACATATGTGATGCCAACCTCAAATAGATTTATCCACTAATTTGGTTCATTCTCTATAACAATAAAACCTCTATTTCTCATCCTATCAATGCAAGAGAGGGAGAGAGGGAGAGAGATGTTTGGAATTAGATCAAATATCAAAATAAAAAACTGGAAAAACTTTTGGGGGAAAAAGTCTACCAATCTATGTAGTTTATGGAATTCTCCTTTTTCTCTGGGAACCTGCCTCCTGGAACTTTCATTCTTGCCCTAAACTGCTTTTGTCTGGCTGCACAGAGGTATTCTGGGGTGGTCCCACTTGCTCAACTGTGCTGGACGCATTAATTCTTCAATCTCACATCTTACTGATTTTGGTTTACTTTATCATTTGGTTGAAGAATGTTCTTGAGTAGCTTTCTAGGAAAAGGAGCATGTGAGACAAACTCCGAGTTTCTGAAAATGTATTTAGCTAGGGATAGATGTCTGGATTTAAAACAATTTCTTTATTAATTTATAGAAACACATGCTTCTAATAAGAGGTAGTATGCCATTCTCATGCATGTGGCTTTATAGATTTCATATTCTCTCTCTTTTCTCCAAACTTTTAGGACCTTGTATTCTCAATGTTGTGAAAATTTTCATAATTTACCTAGATATGGGTTTTTTTCACTTTTCCTATTAGAATATTAGAAGTACTTTCGGTGTGAAAAACTGCATCTTTCTTTAGCTCTACAAAGTTACCTTTTATTATTCACTTATACTTCTGTCCCCCCCACTATAATTCAGTCCTCTCCTGCAATTCTTATGAGTTATACATGGAGTTCCTGTATCGATAATCTGTGTCGCGTGTGTTTTCTTCTCCTATGTTCCATCTCTTTGTCTTTTTTGGTTTTGAAAGGTTTCTTCAGTTATACTTCTGATGTTTTATTGATTTTTCTTTTCTTTCCTGTATATTTTAAAATGTTAAAAGTTTTTTCTTGTTCTCTACTTGTTGCTTTCACATAGCTTTAATTTCTTGCATTACGAATGTGATATATTCTCAGTTTTCTCAGAAGATCCTACCAGCACAGTTTTCTTTTATTTAATTCTCTTAGATATCCTGAACTGTTTACACTCCTCTAGTTTCATTTATTTGTCATGATCTTTATTTTTCATGTTTCACGATTTTCTGTCTAGAAGACAAATAACATCAAGTTTTGGCAAGAATGTAGAGACATTGAAACTCGAATACATTGGTGATGGGAGTGTAAAATGGTACGGCCACTTTGGAAAGCAGTTTGGCAATTTCTTAAATATTTAAACCTGAACTTATTATATAACCCATAAATTCTACTCCTAGGAATCTACCCAAGAGAAATAAAGACACATGTCCACAAAAGACATATGTGACTATTATTCAATATTCGTACAATAACCACACTATGAACAATCCAAAGTTTCGTTAGCTGTTGAATGGATAAACATTGGCACACCCTGTACAATAGAGTATTACTCACCAACAAAAAAGAATAAATTATTGATACAAGCTTCAACATGAAAAAAGCCTCAAAAACTTTATTCTAAGCAAAAGAAGCCAAACACAAAAAAACTATATATTGTATGTTTCCATTGATATGAATGGCCAGAAATGCCCAAATTATAGACAGAAAGCAGATCAGTGGTCGTTAGGACTGTGGGTGGGAAATATTAACTGGAAAGAGGCATAAGGGGAATTTTGGAAAATTAGAAAATATTTTAAAATTGGATTATGGTTGCACAACTGTAAACATTCACTAAAAATTATAAATTGTTATATTCTTAATGGTGAATCATATTGTACGTAAATTATAGCTCAATAAAGCTGTTAACTTTTAACTATGAACTAATTATTGTCATAAAGGAAGTGAAGTGGTTAGCAAATGTATTTTATATTTTGTTGAAAGTAAAATATTTCTAATTTAAAAAATGCATTCAGTTTTCCAGGTTTAGGGTACTGCCATGGTCACTTTTTATCTCTGATTTGGGTCACTTCACTTCATCTCCGTGATTCTTAGTTTTCTCATCTGTGGTTGGAGGAGGCTGAACTAGGCCATTTCTAAAGGTTTGTCCCTCTCTGATTTTGCGGAACTCTTCAAACTGGTTTCGTTTTCTCCTTGTTCTGTCTGTTAGACTCAGTCTGCTGGTAAATTGCCTACAGCCTGTCTTTGTTGTCAGGTCAGAGTTTGGAACAGACTGTCTTGTACTTTCCTACTTAATCAAGAAGCTTCAGAGAATATACTTCATCTGATTTCCACCACCCTGATGAGCTGGGCACTGCTGGCTAAAAATTGAACAATATTCAGCCTATTTATTTTCAGTGCGTATGCTCATTTTTAAACTTAGTGTTACATTAAAGATAATTTTGCTGGGAAAATTTAGCTTACCCACACATAAACGGCAGCATCATAATTAAAACAGAATTGATTTTTGCCTCTTGGGGCTTGTTGGTCTAGTTTGTGGACTGTAGTGTAATATCAGAAGTCCAGAAAGTATTTTGTTGCCATGGGTTAAAATGTGTAGATTTATTCTTTTTTCTTTTGCTGATCCTGCCATCTTTTGACATAGATATGATGCTCTTGTGAAGCGCTGAAGGGGTAATTTGTCAAACTGCATTAGACTGTCATTTTGTGGTTGTAGATTAATGTTTCTCAAAATGTAATGTGTATCAGATCAGCTGGGGATCTTGCTAAAATATAGTGTTAAAATACAGCTAGTTGGGGAGTGACAGGAGATTCTGCATTTCTAACAAGCAGTTAGAATTTGCCGTTGCTGGTCGGTGGACCACACTCTGAGTAATAAGGTGTTAGAATGAAAACAGAAACTGTGGAAGGGAGGGAGTGACAGGAAACTACCTCATATTAATAATAGTAAGAACAGTCTGCAAGAGGAATAAGATGCCTCCAGGTATAGCAGATTCCCCATCAGTGAAGGTGATCACACATAAGCTATCAGGAATGTACTAGAAGCAATTAGTGGATGGGAACGAGTGCTAGACCAGAAGACCTCTCAAATGTCTCCTCTTACTGTGAGAATGAGTGCTTATATTTTATCAGTGCCTCTTCTGACCTTGAAATGTATATACACTCACCTAGTCCTATGGAATTATTCATAATAATTTTCTACATTAATTATAAGCACTTTTTGGACCATGCTTCACCTGTGTGTGTGAACGCTGTGTTATAAGTACAGTTTTGTTGGTTGTGTGTCCTGCCCTGGATCTGTCTTTTCCTGGATCGGAGAATATTTCTCTTGTCCTCTTGTGCCTGGTCAGTAAGCACACCTTGGAAGGGCCTGGCTCTCTCTGAAACTCCTTAGCTGTGTGGGGATAGTAGGCTTCCATCATCTTTCTCAGCCAATTCTTGTCCAAGAGAGTAGGAACTTAGGCCTCTTAGCCCAACACTTATCCTCTAACTCAACTGTTTATATATATATATAAAGGGATTTTGGGTGGTTACATGATGAATAAAGATGAAATTTTATTCTCAATCAACTCCTGATCTTTCTGTGGTCCTTCATTGACCAGACCCTTAAAGGGAAGGAAGGAAGACAGCTGTTAGACTTCTACCTGCAGAAAGTGGTCATCTCCCTGGATGAGGGTTCCCTTCTTAAAAGAGGGGAAATCAGTGAGCTTCTCCCAGGACCAATGTGGGGATTCTGACAGCTTCTGAGTATGTCTATTCCAACTATACATTCCCGGATGGGGGAAATAACCACAGGATGGGTTTGGGGCCCCACTGGGTCCACTGTAAGAGGGACTGAGCTAAAACTCCATTGATCAACTAGCCTCCATAGCCTCCTACTCTGACTTCTGGACCACAGTGACATTTTGGTCTCCTGAAATTACTGTTAGTTCAGAGCTTGTGTCTGTCCAGTAATCCCCCCACAATCTGATTAATTCCTTTTCCCTAATTCACTGTCTCCCTCATAAAAGGCCATAGGAAGAAGTAGCCCTCAATGTACTAAGAAAAATTACTCTATGTAGCAGATTGAAAGAATTTTCGCTAGATTGTCCAGTGGGGTTGGTCCTCCCAGCTCCCTGAGTCCCAACGAAACTGGTAAGACTTCTCCTCAGCCTGTATCCCTCCCTGGGAATTTTCAGCTTCAAATGCCTGAGAGACCCTCCTGAATCACAAAGTAGGACCTGCTTCCATATCAACAGCTGTTGATTCTACTGTTTGGTCACCCTCACAGGGATTTAAGATAAAGTAAGAGTCATGATCATTATCATCCATGTATTTGACAAATATGAGTTGAATGACTCCTGTGTGCCAGGCACTGGGTTGATGCCAGGAACACATGGAGAACAAGAGAGACTTGGCCCCTGCCTTCAAGGAGCTTGTGGCATTATGGAAATAGGTCATTACAGCTGAAGGTGAGATGTGCTATGACTGGTGAATCATAGGGGGCTGTGGCTGCTCTTATGAAGCTGCTGGACGAGTCTTGGAGACATCAGAGAGGAAATGCTGGGGACCCTGTGTCTTACCTGACACCTGAAAGAATATACAGATTAAGAGGGATGGGAAGGAATAAGGGCCAGGCCAAAAGGTCTTTATAAGCCCAAGTCTGAAGGAGAAGGAACATGAACCATTGGTTTTACTGGAGGAGGAACGATAAAACTGGAATGCAAGTTTTGACAGGTGAAAAGTGACAAAAACTATCTCTTTGACCTAACTTTAGTTCGGTTCCTCTGAGCCTTCTTCCTGACAAGACCTTGACCTTGATCCCATCCTTACTCAGCCTGCATAGCAAAGTTGTAGCAAGAATCCTGCTAAGTTTGTTTAGCAGGAATCCCTCCCCCCCCCCCCCCCCGATGTCTGATAATCCTCAACATCTGATCAAATTCCTTATCCTCTACCTTGATATCTGATCACCTAGGCCTGCTGTCACCAAGAATCCCAAGTCAGTTTAGCAAGAATTCGGCTACCCTTGATGTCTCCTCAATAATTTTCCATCCACTGACCGTCCCCTTCCCCACTCTGATCCTTGGCGATAAATCACCACTTTTCCTTCTTGTATTCAAAATTGAGCTCAGTTCTATACTAAAGTCTTTTCTCCTATTGCAATCTTTTTTGAATAAAATCCTTCTGACTCTGGTTCTCTTTGACAAAGGGAAGAGATTGAGGTTGGAATGGTAAATAAGAGACAGACTCTGAAAGAGTTATAATCCATGGAGAGCTACTGTAAGCTTTTAAGAACTCCGGTGTCACACTTTTTTCACAAGTAATAAAAATAAGTCTTGGGATGGTGTCAAGATGATGGCATAGGAGGACTTTGAACTCACCTCCTCCTGTGGACACAGCAAATTTACAACTACTATTGGAACAGTTACCTCTGAGAGAGAGCAGAAAACTGGATAAACAGAACCCCCACAATAAGGACAGTGCTGACTGAGGTGGAAGACGCAGAAATTCCTTTCTGGAGAGAAAAAAGTCACCTTCTATCTGCAGTGCTTCACAGCCAGGAGTAGCCTAAAGGTATGCAGCCTTCCCTGGAGGAGTAGGGGACCTGAGCAATGGCGCATTACCACAATAAGCAGCTTTTGGATGCAACACAACAAAGACAAGTGTCATAATATCTGGCTGTGCTGCCTATTAACAACAACAGGAAATACCCCTAGAAAAGCTATTGGAAATAAGGGGGAAAAAACTTGCAACTAAAGGGCCCATGCACAAATTCATCCATTTTAGAAAACAACCTAAAATCACCAGAAAGAAAGGTGCATAGTCTTTGGGTGAAAAGAGACACACTTGACAGGCTCTGGGCACATCTCATTGAAAGGTGAGATCTCCTCAGGCTGGGACAACATCTCCAGGGACTGAGACATTGGTGACAGCCTTTATTGTGACCTAGTACAGGTGTGCTGACACAGGCGCTGGTGGATGCCATTGGAGTTCTTCCCCTGGCCTGTTAGCCCACCCACTAGAGCACTGGTTTAATTCAGCTCAGCCAGGGCAGGCAGCCCACTCTAGGGACTGGCCCACCCAACAGCAAGCCCTCAGGCAACTTGTGGGCCTGCATAGGTGGGGTTCCTGGATCCTCTGAAGCTGGGTGAGTGGGTCCACCTCTGTGGGGCAAGACATGCACAAGGGGCAGGCCTGTGTTGGCAGAGTGTGTGGAGCCTCTGTAGTGGGGTGACTGTGTCTGCTTCAGTGAGTCAGGGCATGTGCATGGTGTAGGTCTGGGTTGACAGGACTATGTTGATAGGTTGTCTGACCCTGTGGGCAGTGGGGTTTGTCAGCTGTAGCAGACTTGTGCTTCCCAAAAAGCCACATAGGGGCTCGGCCCCACCTTCCAAAGCCTGAAACAATTGGATGCTCCTTTGTCTGGGGCCAGTGCCACTTAGCTGCAATCCTAAGAGAGCTGAAAGTAGCCTTACAAGTTGGAGGCCTCCAGCAATTTTAAGCCCCTGAGCCTAGCAAACAGCAACAGAAGGGCTTACTCACTTAACAGAAAAACTGCAATAGGAATTTACTATTAGACCTCGCAGCCAACTGTGCTGGGGATCCCCACACCTGATAAAGTGACTGAATGTTCCATAGCAGCCACATGCACCTGAGCATGACAACCAGCCAGCCAGGGGGAGAGCCTAGGTTCCCCAGTCACCTGCAGCAACAGCAACCCAGCCACAACAGAAGGACACATGTAGCCCACACAGGGGACACTCCTGGAACATTTGGAATGGGTGATGAGAGGGAAGCACACTTCTGGGTCTCATAAGGCATCTCTTACATTAGGCCACCTCTCCATGATCAGGAGATGTAGCTGACCTACCTAATACATGGATATAAGCACAGACAAAAAGGAAAAATGAGGAAATAAAGGAATACATTCCAAGTAAAAGAACAGAAAAAAAAAACAGAAAAAGAAATAAATGAAAAAGATAAACAATCTACCTGACAAAGAGTACAAACTAATAGTCACAAGGATGCTCACTGATCTTAGGAGAAGAATGGATGAACTCAGTGAGAACTTCAACAAAGAATTGTAAAATAGAAAAAAGAATAAATCAGAAATGAAGAATACAATAGATGAAATGAAAAATGCAAAGAGGGACTCAGCAGAGTAGATGACACAGGAGAAAGGATCAGTGAACTAGACAAAAGATTAGAGGAAATCACCCAAGCTGAACAGATAAAAGAAAAATGAATTAAAAAGAATTAAGACAGTAAAAAGGATGTCCAGGACAACATCAAGTCCATTAACATCCATATTATAGGTGTCCCAGAAGGAGAAGAGAAAGACAAAGGAACAGAGAATGTATTTGAAGAAATAATAGCTGAAAACTTTCCTAATCTGAGGAAGGAAACAGACATCCAGATACAGGAAGCACAGAAAGCACCAAACAAGATAAAAACCAAAAAGGCCCATACTAGGACAGATTGTAGCTAAAATGTTAAGAATTAAAGATAATGAGAGAATCCTAAAAGTTGCAAGAGAAAGGCAACAAGTTACGTACAAAGGAAAACCAATAAGGTTATCAGCTGACTTCTCAGAAGAAACCTTACAGACAAGAAGGGAGTGACATGATATATTTAAAGTGCTGTAAGGAAAAAACCTACAGCCAAGAATACACAGCAAGGTTACCATTCAGAATGGACTGAGAGAGAAAGAGTTTCCCAGACAAGCAAAAATCAAAGGAGCTTAGCACCAAGAAACCAGTTTTACAGGTAATGCTAAACAGAATTATCTAAGTAGGAAAGAGGAAACCACAAATAGGAATAAGAAAATTATCAAAAAAATAAACAATAAAATAAAGTCATTGGTCAAGGCAAATATACAGTAAAGGAAGCAGATCAACTACTTACGAAGCTAATATGAAAGTCAAAATACAAAAGTACTAAAGTTATCTATTTCAATGATAAGAGGGTAATGGATACACATGCCTAAAAAAAGAGATTAGTTATGAAATCAAAAGCATAAAATGTGAGAGAAGGGGAGTAAAAGAGTAGAACTTTTAGAAAGAGGTCAAACTAAAGAGACCATCAACTTAATATAGATTGCTATATGCATAGGTTATTATAAATGAATCTCTTGATAATCACAAAGCAGAAACATAATAAACACATAAAAAATTAAGAGAAAGGAACCCAAACATAATACTAAAGACATCCATCAAACCACAAGCAAAGAGAGCAAGAGAAGAAGAAAGGAACAGAGAAGAACCACTAAAACACCCAGAAAAAAAGTAACAAAATGGGGAACCAGAACTTTCTTATCAATAGATATTTTAAATTTCAATGGATTAAACCCTCCAATCAAAAGGCACATATTAGCTGATTGGATAAAAAAACAAGACCCATATATATGCTGCATACAAGAGACACGATTCATACCTAAAAACACTCACAAACTGAAAGTGAAGGGATTTAAAAAGATAGTCCATGCAAATGGCACTGGAAAGAAACCTAGGGTAGCAATACTTATATCAGTTACAATAGACTTTAAAACAAAAACTGAAGCAAGAGGCAAAGGCACTACATAATGATAAAAGGAACAATCCAACAAGAGGATATGTCACTTGTATATACTTATGCACCTAAATATATAAAGCAATTATTAACACACATAAAAGGAGAAAAGGACAGCAACACAATAATAGTAGGGGACTTTAACACTCCACTTAGACCAATGGATGGATCATCCAAACAGAAGATCAATAAGGAAACATGGGCCTTAAATGACACATTACACCAGACAGACTCAGTAGATATTTATAGAACATTCCATCCAAACACCACAGCATATACGTTCTTTTTGAATGCACATGGAACGTTCTCCATGATAGATCACATATTAGGCCACAGAAGAAATCTCAATAAATTTAAGAAGATTGTAATAATACCAAGGATCTTTTCTGACCACAATGGTATGAAACTAGAAATCAACTAAAGGAAGAAAATCGGAAAAGCCACAAACATGTGGAGATTAAACAAAATGCTACTGAAAAATGATTGGATCAATGAAGAAATCGAAGGAGAAATAAAAAAATACCTGGAGAGACAAATGAAAATGAAAATACAACATGCCAAAATTTAAGGGATACAGGAAAAGCAGTTCTAAGAGGGACGTTTATAGCAATACAGGCTTACCTCAACAAATAAGAAAACTCTCAAATAAACAAGCTAGCAGTGCACCCAAAAGAAGTGGAAAAATAAGAACAAAGCCCAAAATCAGTAGAAGGAAGGAAATAATAAAAATCAGAATAGAAATAGTGAATATCGACTAAAAGAAAAGAAAAGAAAAGAATGAATGAAACTATGAGCTGGTTCTTTGAAAAGATAAACAAAATTGACAAACCTTTAGCTAGACTCACCAAGAACAAAAAGAAAAGGTTCAAATAAAATCAGAAATGAAAGAGGAGAAATTACAATGGACACCTCAGAAATACAAAAGCTTATAAGAGAATACTACGAAAAGTTATATGCCAACTAATTGGATAATCTAGAAGAAATGGATAAATTCTTCCAAAACTGAATCAAGAAGAAATAGAGATTTTGAAGAGACCAATCACCAAGGAGATTGAAACAATAATCAAAAACCTCCCAAAAAATAAAAGTCCAGGACTAGACGGCTTCCCTCGTGAATTCTACCAACTTTCAAAGAAGACTTAATACCTATCCTTCTCAAACTCTTCGAAAAAACTGAAGAGGGAAATCCTCCTAACTCATTCTATGAAGCCAACATTACCCTGATACCAAAACCAGACAAAGACAACACAAAAATAGAAAATTACAGGTCAATATTTCTAATGAACATCCATGCAAAAACCCTCAACAAAACTCTAGCAAATTGAATGCAACAATTCATTAAAAGGATCATACATCATGATCAAGTGGGATTTATTCCGGGGATACAGCAATGGTTCAATGTCTGCAAATCAATCAATGTGATACACCACATTAACAAAATGAAGAATAAAAATCACACGATCATCTCAATAGATGCAGAGAAAGCATTTGACAAGGTACAGCATCCATTTGTGAAAGAACCTCTGAACAAAATGGGTATACAAGGAAAATATCTCAACATAATAAAGGCCATATATGACAAACCCACAGCTAATATCATTCTCAACGGAGAAAAACTGAAAGCTACCCCTCTAAGAACAGGAATCAGACAAGGATGCCCACTTTCACCACTTTTATTTAGCATAGTATTGGAAGTCCTAGCAAGAGCAAGCCGGCAAGAAAAAGAAATAAAAGGGATCCAAATTGGAAAGGAAGATATGAAACTGTCACTATCTGCAGATGACATGATTTTATATATAGAAAACCCTAAAGCATCCACCAAAAAACTTTTAGAAATAATAAATGAATACAGTAAAGTTGCAGGATATAAAATCAACATACAAAAATAAGTCGTGTTTCTATACGCTAACAACGAAGTAGCAGAAAGAGAAATTAAGAATACAATCCCAATTACAAGTGCAATAAAAAGAAAAAAATACTGAGGAATAAACTTAACCAAAGAGAGAAAGGCCTGTACACTGAAAACTATAAAACATTTTTGAAAGAAATTGAGGAAGACATAAAGAAATGGAAATATGTTCTGTGCTCTTGGATTGGAAGAATTAACATAGTTAAAATGTCGATACTTCCTAAAGCAATCTACAGATTCAACGCAATCACTACCAAAATTCCAATGACACTTTTCACAAAAATAGAACAAAGAATTCTAAAATTTATATGGAACAATAAGAGACCCCAAATAACCAAAAGAATCCTGACAAAAAAGGACAAAGCTGGAGGTATCACACTCCCTGATTTCAAAATATACTACAAAGCCATAGTAATCAAAACAGCATGGTACTGGCACAAAAACAGACACACAAATCAATGGAAAAGAATCGAGACCTCAGAAATAAACCTACCCATCTATGGACAGCTAATTTTTGGCAAGGGAGCCAAGAGCATACAATGGAGAGAGAACTCTTCAATAAATGGTGTTGGGGAAAACTGGACAGCCACATGCAAAAGAATGAAGGTAGACCATTATCTTACACCATACACAAAAATTAACTCAAAATGGGCTACAAGACTTGAATGTAAGACCTGAAACAATTAAAATTCTAGAAGAAAACATAGGCAATACACTCTTTGACATCAGTCTTAGCAGCATATTTTCAAGTATCATGTCTGACTGGGCAAGAGAAACAAAAGAAAAAGTAAACAAATGGGATTACGTCACACTGAAAAGTTTCTGCACGGCAATCAACAAAACGAAAAGACAACCTAACAATTGAGAGAAGATATTTGCAAACCATATATGTGATACGGAGTTAATATCCAAAATAAAGAACTCATACATCTCAACAACAAAAAAACTAACTACCCACTTAAAAAATGGGAAAGAGATCTGAACAGATGTTTCCCCAAAGAAGATATATGGATGGCCAACAGGCACATGAAAAGATGTTCAACATCTCTAATTACTAGGGAAATGGAAATCAGCATTACAATGAGGGGCTGGCCTGGTGGCATAGCAGTTAAGTTTCTGCATTCCACTTCAGTAATCTGTCCTCTCCTGGTTGGGATACCAGGCATGGACCTAAGCAAAACTTATTAAGCCATGCTGTGGCAGGCATCCCACATATAAAATAGGGGAAGATGGCAACAGATGTTAGCTCAAGAACAATCATCCTAAGCAAAAAGAGGATTGGTGGCAGATGTTAGCTCAGGACTAATTGTCCTCAAAAAAAAAAAAAAAACAAAACAATGAGATACCACCTCACACCTGTCAAAATCTCTGTAATTAATGACAGGAAATAACAAGTGTTAGAGAAGATGTGGAGAAAAGGGAACTCTCATACACTGTTGGTGAGAATGCAAACTGGTGCAGTAGGCACTATGGAAAACAGCATGGAGATTCCTCAAGAAATTAAGAATAGAACCACCATACAATCCAGCTATTCCATTGCTGGATATTTATCCAAAGAATTTGAAAGCACGAATGCCTAAAGATACATGCAGCTCTGTGTTCATTGCAGCATTATTCACAATAGTCAAGTCTTGGAAGAAACCTAGGTGTCCATCAAGGGACAAATGGGTAAAGAAGATGTGGTATATATACACAATGGAATACTACTCAGCCATAAAAACTGATGAAATCCAGCCATTTGTGACAACATGGATGGACTTTGAGTGTATTATGCTAAGTGAAATAAGTCAGAGGGAGACAGTGAAATACCATATGATCTCACTCATAAGTAGAAGATAGAAACAACAACAAACACACGCAGAGACGGAGATTGGATTGGTGTTTTACCAGACGGGGAGGGAGAAGGGAGGAAGGTGAGAGGGGCTATTAGGCACATGTGTGTGGTGATGGATGGTAATTAGTCTTTGGGTGGTGAAAATGATGTAACCTACACAGAAGTCAAAATATAATGATGTACACCAGAAATTTATATAATGTTGTAAACCAATGTTACTGCAATTAAAAAAAAAAAGATTTAACCCACTCATTCATTACCTAGGAATTTACGCTAAAGAGAAACCGGACAAACATATAAAGATGTATGTTTAAGTATGATAGTCACTGTAATTAATAATAATAATAAATTAATAATAGTGAAAATTCTTTAAAAAATCAGTCTTTCTAGATAGCCAAATGAGGAGTGGATGAATGCAGGAGAACACTTCAAAATCTAAGATAAATTAATACAAACAGAATAATTTTATTGTTGCATAGTTAGAAGATCATCAAGCCCATTTAAGAGTCAGTCCCTTTTTGTTTATTGTAAGTTTAAAATAAGATTTAAACAGTAAGCTTCAATGACAAGGAAACTTGCAGAGGAAGTGATAACTAAATAAAAATATGAAATGTAAGTAGAAGGTAGGAACGTAAAATTGGAGTAAGGTGGATGACAGGGTGGGTAAGCTCTAAACACTGGGAACTGCATGAAGTGGGAAAAATTGTGGTGTGTTCTAGGTGCACTATAGGAAAAAATACTTTCCCCAAATTTGATAAAGTGTGATAAAAATATTTTAGTCATTGTTATTCATTTTCACCTTAAAAGTCAGTGTTGTTACCAAACATTACGTCATCACTGTAGGTACATTAGCCATTCTCTGCACCTGTGATGTCGGCTTCCCAAGCTTTCTGTCACCTATTCCGTGCTCTCTCTTTCTTCATTGCTGGACAGCTCCTATTGCTTGTCAAGGCCTGTAAGGAGGTTAATGAAATAGCTACACAAGAGACGTTGTGTTAGTCAGTTTGAACTGCCATAACAAGATATCACAGATTAGGCGGCTGAAACAACAGGAATTTATTTTCTCACAGTTCTGGAGGCTGGAAGTCCCAGATCAAGGTGAGAGCAGGGTTGATTTCTGGTAAGACCTCTTTTCCAGGATTGCAGATGGTCCCCTTCTCGCCGTGTCCTCACATGGCCTTTCCTAAGCATGTGTGTATGGAGAGAGAGATCTCTCTCTCTCTCTTCCACTTTTTATAATGCCACCAATCTTGTCATATTAGGGCCCCACCCTTATGACCTCACTTAACCTTAATTACCTCCTGAAAGGCCCAATCTCCAAGTATAGTCACATTAAGAATTAGGACTCCAGCATATGAATTTTGGGGAAGGTGAGTCAGTCCAGAGCAGATGGTGAGTTCACCATGGCATTCAGGAGCATGAGGAGCAGACCACCTAGTATTACGCTTGATGATGTTTTATACTCAACAGTGTTGCATCTATTTTAGGGCAGAACTGCAATCTTAAACTAGAGTCTTGAACATGAGTGAAGCTCCCACTGAGTTGAAGCAAGAAATAACAACATGCACATTCGAAAGCATTTCTTCACTAGAATAAGAGCTTGGCTATGAATAAAGCGTGTTTCTCATCCAGCTGGTATCCAACCGATGTATTATTTGGACTTGGACTTTGCTGGTATAGAATAAATTGATTCTTTTCCTTGACTTTCAAAGAAAAGTATTTCCCCAAAGCAGCCGGCACCCTCTGCAAGTTAGTAGCTCTTTTAAGGTCTGTAATTTCTTTTTCTTTATTTGATCGCATCTCAACTTTCCCCATTTTAGAGGAAAGCAAAGTATCTTATGACAAAAATGAAGCGATGTGGAGACATTGATGCTGGGTTTGTGCTGAAAGAATCCTGTTCCAAATGATTTCACAAGTTCCTCAACGTAAAAGTTAAATAGACTTGAAAAGTCCAACAGTGGGACTGCAGAGAAAGATTAATTAGATGCTGGAAATTCTATTTGAGGTGATGGAATTAACTCTCCATATTTCCTTTAATATGGCAATTCTTATCTGTGAGACTTACAGTATCTTGGGTTATATAATACAACATTTTCATTGTTTTAGATGTCCTCTTCTTTGTATCGTTCCTTGGTTTTCAAAGCATTTTCCAACCTCTTATTGCATTTTATCCTCATAACAATTATGTGAGGTTAGTTGGGCTGGCTTTTAAAATTCAAGTTTGTAAATAAGAAAAACAGTTCAAGGACAGTTTAAGAATGTTTATGAATATCACTTCAATACTCAGCTTTCCTGAATCACATTCCAGAGGTTTTCTTTGGTGGATGTGTAGGAAATGAATCTCGGGTACGACTAAACCCAAAAAAGATGCTAGAGGAAAAGGAAACATTGAAACATGGCACAGCCTTGTTGTTTATGAAAGTATCTCCTTTTAGTCTGATTAAATTCCTCTCTTAATTAATCAAAGTCTTCTTAAAATCTTGGATAATATCAATTATTATATTAATATTATTGTATGGGAGTAGAAATTCTGGAGTCCAACCTTCACCACATTCCTTCTACCTATGAAGTCCCTAAGAGAAATGTGCACACATGACACAGAAACAGATGAGAGGACAAAAAATTCCACTTTTGTTAAATTCTGAGAGATTAGCCCAAAGTACATGGCCTGGGTTCAAGGCCTAATGGGGTCTTCACTCTTGTTACTGAGCTGCCACTTGAGTCTCATGATTTTACCATCTTTCAGCCAATATTATGGAGAGAGAGAAAATTGAACAGCGGCAGAACAGGAGCATGGGAAACGTAGACACTTCTATCCCTCTCCAGACGTAGAGAAGGATGAGACAGAGGAAAGATAGTTCAAGCAAAGGTGCTATGGAAGGACAGGTCTTCCATCTGCTTGCCCGTCTGAGGCACAGGCGCAAGAAAGAGAAAAGAAAGAGGAAGATGGCTGGCTTTCAGCATCAGAAAGGAGCCACGTGTGACTTACTGATCCCTTCTCATAGAGTAAAACAGGTGGCAGAGGAAGGTGAGAAGCCCACACCTCAAAAGGAGACCTTTAGACCTTGCTCGCTACTACACTTGGCCTAATACATGTCTTAGAGTCTGTCCAATTAAATTAATACCCTTCTCCCTGGAGGGAGAAGCAAATAAGAGGCGAGCCCAGCTCTGAAGAAGTAGAGTTCCGCAGTTCTGACAAAGGCTGTTGGGTAGAAAAGAATCAAGTTGGAAGAGTCTTTTTTTTTCCCATTTCACATACTTGATACCAAAAGGTCGGTAAATAACATTAGCAATTCTATTCCAAACACAGCCATATCCCAATCTCTTAAAACTAGCAGAAACTAGACAGAAATATGTGTTTGGCTGCCCATCCATCATGAAGAAAGCTATGGCTGTTACTTTAATATTATTTTTCATTGGTACTGAAGAGAAGCATGGAGCTGGAATCACAGTGTGGATTTAGATCTGCGTACAACAATGGGCCTCTCCTCACCACTGCAAGTCTCAAAGAGTGCCTATTCTTCTAGGGTATAACCATGTTTGTATGGTGTCTTTCTGGCAATTAACATCTTGGAGAGCCAGAATGACCTAGTTCTAAAATATGTGTGTTAAAGCTTATTTTAGAATGCAGAGTGAATTGCCTATTAAGAGAAATGGCTCTTTTATCTGGAAGGTGGTATCCCTGACGTCATGAGTGGAGAACAAAAGATCTGTATCCCCTCTCCTTGTGGTCGAGGAGAGAGAGCTGGAAAAAAAAAAAAAAACTAATGCTACCATTTCTAATTTGATTTTGTTTCCTTTTGCTGAAAAGGTAATATTCTTTTTACCTGAAGATGATTTTTCCTTCCTCATAACTTCAGAACAGACAGCATTATTCAACCCTGGGTGCAGAGATGTGAAATACTGACAGTTTTGGATGGCTCTCTGAGTATTTGATACAGAAAATTTACTTTTGTTAAAAATAACCCAGAAGGCATTTTTCAATGATTTCAGGTTTTAAGCTGGAATTCTCTGCTATTTTCATACTAAGTTGTGAGTCTTAGAGAGATTGTGATGGAATCTTCCCTGAAAATATGTCAAGTCCTCACAAAGCCATGCCTGTTATTTTATTCCTTTCCTCTTTTTTAGCACCCCACGTGAGGCAATGTGGTGTAGAGGACAAGCACATGAACTTGGTTTCATCCACTTCTAGATTTCAATCCTGATTACATACACGATTTTTGTGACTTCAGACACATTATAGAAGATATCCTGTTTCTTCATTTGTATGGAGAGAATAAGAATCAGCACATGTGATATTGTGAAGATCAAATGACGTTTTAAAATGGAGACATTTTAAACAAACTTTAAAGTGGTTTTTACCTCCACAAGCCCCATTTGCCACACTGCATCAAGTTTTTCTTTCTTTCTTTTTTTTGTGAGGCAGAGTGGCCCTGAGCTAACATCCGTTGCCCATCTCTTCTTTTTGTTTCAGGAAGATTGTCACTGAGCTAACATCCCTGCCAATCTTCCTCTATTTTATGTGGAATGCTACCACAGTGTGGCTGGATGAGCTGTGCTAGGTCTGTGCCTGGGATCCAAACCTACGAACCCTGGGCCACTGAAGTGGAGCACGTGAACTTAACCATGATGCAGCAGGCTGGCCTCTAGTTTTTCTACTCAGTTTCCTCCTTGTAATTGTCCCAATCAGGACCTTTTCTTTCTTTCTTTTTTTAGTGAGGAAGATTGTGCCCAAGCCAATATCTATGTCAATCTTCCTCTACTTTGTATATGGGACACTGCCACAGCATGGCCTGATGAGCAGTGTGTAGGTCTCAACCCGGATCTGAATCCACAAACCCCAAGCCACTGAAGTGGAGCATGTAAACTTAATCACGATGCCACTGGGCCAGCCCCACAACCAGGACCATTTAACCACAGCATGGGATTTCTTCCAGAAGTGAGCTTGTTAGAGGGCTGCCCTGTCAATGGTCGTTAATTACTGTTACTTCTATTCCTGCTATAATTAGATGGGTCAAGGGTTGGTGAACAATGACCCATTAACCAAATCTGGCCCATTGAGTGTTTTTGTCCAGCCTGCCAGCTAACAGCAGATTCTACATTTTTAAATGGTTGGAATAAATCAAAAGAAGAATGATATTTTGTGACACATGAAAATTATATAATATTCAAACTTCAATGTCCATAGGTAAAGTTCTATAGGAACATAGCCATGTTCATTTACTCATACATTGTTGATGGCTGATTTTACACTCTAACTGCAGGGTTTAGTAGTTGCGACAGAGACCATATGACCACAAATTCTAAAATATTTACTGTTTGGATCTATACCAAAAAAGTTTGGCCTTATATAGAAAAAAGAAATCACACTTAGAGAAACCTGGCTGCTGGTCAAACCTCTGCTCCTTACTAGCCATGTGACCTTGTAAGAGTCTCCTTTCCAAAATGATGTTCATTGTAGTAGAATTGTAGTCATTCTCTAAAGTGTCTGGAGAAAAACAAATGATATATTGTCTACGAAAGTGCTTCGTCAACTGCAAAAACTATATGATTGTGATTTTCAAACCTTGCTTTTATCCTTGAAACCTTTTATTCACTTAAATTTTACAAGACACCCCATGTATGTATATATATATACAGATATATATATATCAGATATAAGTAGGACAGGTGGTTGAAATAGAGAAGGGAGCTCAAGACACTAAACATCCATCTACAACCCCTGAGTCCTTTACTGAACCCCTAAAGCTTGGAGGAAAAGAGTTTGAAACCACTAGGGTATAAGTATAGCAAGGGTTTCTAATCTTTTCCGCTACTAAGGTTCCTTTCCTCATTTAAAAATTACCTAGTGCAGGGCCGGCCCGGTGGCGCAGCGGTTAAGTTCGCACGTTCTGCTTCTCAGCGGCCCGGGGTTCACCGGTTCGGATCCCGGGTGTGGACATGGCACCGCTTTGCACGCCATGCTGTGGTAGGCATCCCACGTATAAAAAAAGGTAGAGGAAGATGGTCATGATGTTAGCTCAGGGTCAGGCTTCCTCAGCAAAAAAGAGGAGGACTGGCAGTAGTTAGCTCAGGGCTAATCTTCCACGAAAAAAAAAAGAAAATTACCTAGTGCAACTCATGTGTCTTGGATTTCCCCATCCAGTGACTACATAATAATGTAACATAAGAAATGTGCAAATGATTGGAGAATTTCTAGTTCTCAAGGTGGTCAACTAATCTGGGTTGCAGGCTATTTTCCTGATACTCAACCTTGAGATTCCACAAAAAAATGATAAAGAGGCTGATGGATTTGAGCAGTAAGCATGGAACCCATGCGGAAGCCCTGGGAAAGAGAGAATATGGTTGGGTCTTGTGTTGAGAGAGATTGTATCACAGAGGAGAACAGATTGAAATGATTCAGTCGAGGGATAGATTGGGTTTCCATTTCAGGCATGCCCTCCTTTTGCCCTCAAGATTGTTCATGGCTGAAGAGAGCAACAACAGACATGGGCTGTCCAAGGATGACGTGGATATAGCAGGGGGTCTAAGACTTGATTAGGTGAAGAGGACAACAGCATGTACAAGTAGACAAGCTGGCCTTCTCAACTCCTTCTCCCTCTACACTCCATAAACCATCTTGAAAAGGAGCATGACCCTGCTCAGAGGTACAGGTCACTCTCTGAGAGGCCTGGTTATTTGAGGAGCGAGTAGAAAGGGGGACCTGTTTGCTTCCCTCCAGCCCGTTCAGATTTCCATCAAAGAGCTGTGAGTTCGTAGATAAACATCACTAAACACATGAGAACAACTTCAATACAGTAAAGAAAAAAGAGTAGGGAATCTAGAGCACATGAGCCAAAAGTAATGGTCAGACACAACGGGCACTTAAAGTATTTTCAGAGAGATAAAGGAGAATATTTGTAACAAAATCAGAGACAAGCAATTACAAAGAAGAAAAATTTGAGCATACTACCCAGGAAAAATATAGTTGAAATAAAGATCTTAGTATAAGGGTAGAAAAACACAACATATATAGTCAAAAAACAAATTATTGATCTGAAATATCAGGCTAAGGACCTCTCCCATAAAGCACCCAAGAAGAATAAAGAGAAAACGTAACAATGCAGGTAATAGATATAAAGGGTAGAGGTAAAATATCTCTACCTTTAAAACAGGAATTCCAGGAAAGGGACACATTACCAGGAGAAGAAATATTTGAAGACATATTGGCTGAAAAATTCTCAATTTGGAAGGTCAGACTGTGCTATATAGGTTAAAAGACACACACACAGTTTATCATAAAAAGGTGAAATTTTAGAAGATCACAAAGAAAAGTCCAAAAGCTTTCAAAGACTAAAAGCAGATCACATGCGAAAAAAGGGAAGAGAGATTGACGTCATACATCTCAGAAGAAACACTGGATGCAAGAAGCCAAAATAGTAACTCTGTTACTATATTAAAGGAAATGTAGAATTTTATTTCCAGCTTAAAAATGATGAGAAAACAAAGATATCCTTAAACATTTTAGGCCATGGCCTTTCAGGCCACTATCCCTTCTCTAAGTTTCCTGTGATCATGTCAGGAGCCTGCTTTTCAGCTTTTTCCTTTGTTATATATTTCAAGTACCTTTATCTGGCGTTAAAAGCCAAGAATTTGACTCAGTATTCCCCATGCTAGATAGTTCTCTCCCATGAATGCGGTGAATTTAGAAAGTAATTGTACTGCCTGAATGGTAGAAATAAGCGTACTGGCTGAAGATATAAGGAAAAATCAACCTGGATTAATATTTCAAAATATCCTCTCTATAAAATTGCCATAATGAGGACACAAACAAAGTGCTCTGGGAAAAAGAACAATGAAGGGGCATGGACTCCAGATCAGTGTGGTTTCAAGAAAGCCACAGATCTTGGAGAGCAAGCAAGTTTCTGATAAACATGTGACCCTGACAACGACACTGAGGGCCAGAATAGGCAACCTTTCACATCTATACACCACAGGCATAGCTTCATTTGAAATGCTGAGACTTTCCTTGAAATACTGACACTGTTTTTACCACTACTAGAACATGCATCATAATTTGAGTAATTAAAACCAATCTACTTTTTCTTTATGTATTAATAGCACTGTGAAACATCGACTTTCTTTATGTTTCTTCCTAATCAGCAAGTCTTCAAAAGCAAAAGACCCCAAAGATATTACAATGTGAGGCAATTTTTAATATTTGATGCAGAATCAGAGAAGCTCCTTTTGGCTCTGTAGTCAGTGGAATAGATGGAGAAATGCTGCGTGGTATAGAAAGCAGGATTGAAGTAACTTTTGCACCATATCTCTTCTACATTTCTGTGCAATAATCTTGCACTGGATGTAGTTAAGTTTTTTTATTCCATTTCTACACTGTATTTCCAAATAGTACATTTCTATGTTCACTACAGTTGAAGCGTTTTTATTTCCCTTCTGTGATAGATTTACATGTAGCGCATTTTTATCCTGGATGATGATCCTCATTTACGTGTTCTTTCCAGTCTCAGTTTTCAAACCGTGCTTTTCTAACTTGTGAGGAATGTAATCATTTCTATTGTTTCTACACGAGTAGATTGCTACAGCAATAATAATAATATGAGTAGCTACCAATTACCAAAGTATGTGCACCAGGTAGACTGATAAGCAATGTGCATCCAGCTATACAATTTAATCTCTACAGACAGCCCTGTGATGTAGGTATGATTGTCATCTCCATTTTACTTGGAAAAATGAGTTAAATTATCCAAGGCTCATAGTGGGAAAGTGGTACAGCCAATTTTGACTTCAGGTCTCTTTGATTTTAAAAACTTCATTTTAAGTATTATGCTTTGGTTCTCTATAATAAGGATATTGTTATTATTCTCATTATCATGATCAGTAGTAGGTGCAGCAAGGTCACCATTGTTATCATCCCACAGCCAGGAATGGCCCTTTGGTACCCTGAGGCAGTTTGATCATGTCTGATCTCTCTCTCCTGAATCTTCAGTTTATTCCATTAGATATTCACACTTGTGTAATCATATCAGGGTTGATAAATACTATCATCACATGGACATATGTGTAACAGATTAATGTCACCCTCTGTTTCTTTTATGTTCACAAAGGCGTTATGATGTACCTGGAGCAGAGAAACCAGCACCAACGGACAGACGAAGAAAGTGAGGCTGAAGGAGGGAAGTGACTCAGCTGAAGTTAATACGTGGTTGCTCCCAGTTCTAAAATGCAGTTTTATGGAACTAAATAACCCAGGAGTTTTATACAACATCATATTGTCTAGTACAGTGCCTGGGACAGAGAAAGCGCTCAATCTGTGCAGGGCTAATTAAGAATGAATAAATGAAGTAATTATGAGCCCGTTGTGAGCAGAGGTTGTGCTTTTTTTTTTTTTTTTCTTTTTGTAAATTCTCCGGTGCTTAACACAGTGCTGTTTACAACAGGTGATTAATAGGTGCATATCAGTCAGTTGAATGAATGCATAAAAGAGTGAACAAATGAGTGGACTGATAGGAGCTCCTTGAAGGTGAGGTTATTCCATATTTCTTTTTATTACCAATGTCTAGCCCTGTGCCTGAACCACAGGAGGAACTGAGTGAAAGTTTTGAATGTTTTGTGTGAAAGGGTAAGTTACCACCATCACCAGTGCTCTTACGTTCCTGTTACTCTTGATGCTCTTACTAACAATTACAGGGAACTCACCATGTGCCAGACACTGTTCTCACTCATTAAGTCCCATAACAACCTTTGACTTTTAAGAATACCCTTATTTTAAGGATAAGGAGTTCTTAGAGGTTAAGTAACTCCCTCAAAGTTTCCCAAGATAGGAAGCAGGGCATTCTGAATTCAGAGACCGCGAAACTTGGATCTGAGACTTAGTTTTTTTAAAAACAAGAACAGTGTACAAAAAGTATACATTTCATCAATAGTATGGCCACTTGGCTTTAAACTGAGCTTCCAAATCCTGACCACCGTCTCCCCGATTCATCTCAGCCTCCATGCAGATGGTCCTGCACCTTCTGCTCTGGGTTCTCCAATGCTCTCCCGAGCAGGGGTCGGGTTACGGTCCAGGCAGAGGACCTAAACTGTAATCACCTTCCAGTCACCCTCCTGATGTCACATTACACTTTGAGATTTCCATCTTTTCAGGAGGATTTGTTGGAAGAACGTCCGTTAGTAAAACCGACCATGAACCGCCCATTAAGTTAATGAAGGTGGCTCAGCCAAGGCACTGAGAGCAGGACACTGCAAAGGAAGCTCCAGGCCTATCAGGATAGTAATCACCACATAACACACTGATTTTCATTCACAACAAGCTTTGTGAGCTCTAGTGAACGCGTCCTAACTACCCTTCCGTGAGGTTGAAAAGCACGCAATCGCCTCCACAGTGAATGGGCCTATGAGGGGGAATTAGAAAACTATCGTTTTTCTCCCACTTTATTCTCTTACTAAATAAACAGAAAAGAAAAGAAAAGGAAATTTCATCTCAAGCAGAACTGAAATGGCTCCCCAGTGCTGACATCTCATTAATGTCGACTAAATCATCTTTTTTTTTCCCCTCCCCAATTTGGGCTAGAAGCTGCTGCTTCTGGCTGTGTTTCAAAAGAGGGCTGCAAACCAAACCCTGTGTCTCAGGCGTGGCTAAGAAGGCGGGACCACACTCATCACTTGTCCAGAAGGGGCTCCGTCCTTGCCTTGGCCTCCTCATCAGTGGTACCACCGTTCTCTTACCTGGGAATTACTCTTGACTCTTCTTGATCCTCAATTTCCCACATTCTATTGATTCTGTTTACTAAATGTTACTTGAATCCATCTCTACCCATCAAAACCCACTCCCACTCTTAATTACAGCTGCCATCATCTTTGTCTTTAGTACTGAAATTGTCTCCTAATTGGTCTCCTGGATTCCAGTTTTACGCCCCTCCTGTCTATGATGCACGTTTCTGAGACAATTATCTGGCACTATCACTGTCTGCATATAACTCTCCAATGACCTCCCCCATTGTTCACAGGATAATGTAGAGGATGTAAATCCATATGTTTTGGTGGATTAAGGATATCTGAAAATTTCTTGGCACTCACCCCATTAAAACATGGTGTCTATTTCTTCTCCCATTAAATCTGGGATTCTGACTACATTGATCAATAGAGGACAGCAAAGTGACACTTTCCCATTCCGGGCCTTTATTTTAAGAAGACTGTTAGCTTCAGCCTCTCTTACAGCCACAACCCAACATGCAAAATGTCCAAATACCCTACTGAAGAGACCACCAGGGGAAGTCCTTGGACTCTATCAGGAACGAAAGGGGCCAGCTAACCCCAGCCTTCCAGCCATTCCCCCAAGCTGCCAGGCATGAGTGAAGCTGTCTTGGACCCTCCAGATTGCTCAGTCGCCAAGTGGATACCACTGAGTAACCCCTGTCAGCACCACGTGGAGCAAAAGAATCACCCTGCTGAGCTTTGATCAGATTTTTGACCCACAAAATCACAAGGTATAATAAAATGATAGCTGTTTTAAACTGTTTTAAACAGTTTAAACTGTTTTTAACAGTTATAACTATTTAAAACAGTTAGTTTGGAGGTATTTTTGTGTGGCACTAGATACCTAGAACAGAATTTGGTACCGAGAGTGGGGTACTCCAGTAGCACCAACCTAATACATATGGCATTGATTGTGAGAATGGCTGCTTTGGTGAAGATGGAAGGATCTCAAGAAGACCACTGGTAACATGGAAAATAGAAAATATATGTAATGAGCGGGAGGATTTGGTTAAGAAGATTCCCAAGCATGATGTTGAAAGTGCCATGTCACTTCTTGCAGTTGCCTCCTATAAAATGCAGAGAAAGAGAGGTGAACTAAAGAAGGAACTCTTTAATTTTCAAGCAAAATTTCGAGGGCCCCAGAAAAATCTTTACCCTCAGCAAGAGGTTTTCAAAGTAAGAAATGGCCTCAGGGAAAAAGATCAAATCCAGGGCAGTAAAACATCATCTCAGGATAAAAATGTGTCCAGGACTTAAGAACCTTTGTTAAGATCTCAGATGGATTTAAGGGCATGCCTTCCACACCATGTTTGCTAGCAACAGGAGTTCAAAGACTCTCCAGGGTGTTATCCCACAGTAGCCTCACAGGCTGCCCAAGGTAGAGAATGACCTGTCTCAGAATAAAACATGTGAGAGCAAGACCAGGATCTGAATCTACTTCTGATTTTAAGTTCACAGTCCTTTCCACTATCGTATTTTCCTTGAAGTGCTCAGAATACAGGGGCTACATGTTTTATACATGTTTGTATGTCTTCCTGTTCATCTATGTCTAACAGCTGGTTGGTCTTTTGATGTGTGCTTGGTAGATCCTCATGGAAAGATAAAATGGCACCTAAATTTGTAGAACATCAGGAAGTCTCGCTTCCCTGAAGAGGTCACTTGGAACTGAAGCCAAGAATCTGAATGGCAAGTAGCTTGATTGGAACTGATGGGCATATCAAATTGGGGAGCTTTCTATCTAATCCCTGGGTTAAGATTTGCTCCATTGGGAACCCAGACCCAGCATCAAAAGCAATATTAAAAGAATGTCCTAGAATATGAAAAGAGATTCCAACTTCCAGTCTCAATTATGCAGAACTTTGCACCTGGGCTTCCCAAAAAATCAGGTTGGCAAAACCTGTCCAAGGACTCTTCAGATTTTAGATCTTGGCCTTTACATTTCCATTTCCTATGGGAAGCCTCTGCGGACGTGGCTGCCCCTTCCTCCCACCCCACACACATACACTATGCTCCTTTGTGCTCCGATAGCATTCTCTCTCTCTCTTTTTATAGCATTATCACATGCCATTAGAATTGCTTACTTAAATGTCTCTTTTTCTCTTTTAACATCATAAATGCCATAAAGGCAGGGACCATGCATGTCTGCTTCATCATTACATTCAAGCATCTAATTACAGTGCCTGGTGCACAGTAAACCCTCAGTAAATATTTGTTGGATCAATCAACTCAGCCTCTTTCCGGGCAGTTGCTCTTCTTTCCTTTCTGTATTTACTAATCTTCTACTCATCATCGAGACCCCTGCCTGCTCATCGTGTCCTCGGGAAAGCCTTCTCTGATCTAACCCTCTAAATCAGACTCCCATTCTTAGGCTCTCTTGTCACTCAGTATTTCTCTCATTGCACTTTTCATCCTTGCAATTTTACGTCTGGCTGGATGATCGCACCATTAATGCCTGTGCCCACCCCACCACCACCCAATGGAAGATCCATGAGGGTAGAGACTGTTTGGTTTTTTCTCATCAATCTGTCCCCAGGGCCCAGAAGTGTCTGGCACTTAGTTGATACTCAATAAAAATTTGTTGCATAAATTAACAAGCATGCTACAGTTTGTTCCAATAACACCTGGATCCATTCCTGGGAAGAAGTTTGGTTGGAAAGTAGAGAACCCTGGATTGTTAGCCCAGTGAACTGGAAATGAACACAACTTCACAGCTTCCTATGCGTTTAATCTTGGTCACATGACCCCCTTTCTTGAGCCATGATTTTATGCCTTTGAAATATGGACAATAATCCCAAAGGTGAAAATAGTCATTTAATCTAGATTTACTGAGCAGTTACTCAGTCAGGCACTGAGATAGGCATAAGGACATCACCATGAATGTGATAGACAATATCTCTGCCCTCTTTGCAGATAAAATCTATTGACGAAGACAAGCAAAATTTATGGGATCTCCTATAGGAATAGCATGGTCATGGGTGTGGTAATGCTGTGTAAACACTAGGCATTTTGGAGTGGAGATAGTGGCTTTATCATATCATAGCTTTGTGACCATGGACAACCCTGTAACATCTCACCTTCTTTATCTGTAAAATGAAGACAAGTAATCTACCTGTGAGACTAGTCTTAGAATTCTATGAAATAATCATATGAAATTTTGCACAAAGAAGGAACTCACTAACATGGGTTTACTTCTCTTACTCATAAGGACTTTCTCTCTGGAGTTGGTTTTGTCTTTGACTTTGCCACTCACACAGCATGGGGAATCTGATGTTGGAAATAATGTAGCTTTTGCTTCCCTTCAAAGGCCAGAGTCACCTCTGACATAGTCACATACACTTGCTATGTATTTCCATTTGCATTCACCATATCGACCTATAATTTCTTTTTCGGTATGTTTCTCATTCTCATCTCAGGAGTTCTGTGAGGGCATAAAACACCTTACCTATTTTTATTTCTCTAGCAATAGTCTGGCATACTGTAGCTGCTGAAAAATGTTGAAAGAAAAACTGGGTTGATGAACGAATCAGTGAATAATCAAAGAATAAAATTCCTGTGATAGTATCTATATTTTAAGCATAAGAGGAAAAACCGTACTCACCCAGATCTCTCATTTCCTATTGTTTTTTTCTCCTGTTCTTCCTTTAATTAGTACAATGGGCTCAGATCTAGGGTTGCAGTAAGGGACATTCTGTGCTAGAAAGTCTTGAAATTGATGACAAAAGACAGAGCGAGTGAGAAAATGTGGAGGTGGTGGGAATAGGGTGGGGATTTTGTTCTATATATTGGAAATGGGATAATCCCCTTCTCTGCCCAAGGAGGAAATTCAGGCAAGAAAATATTGGATGAGCTGTTAAGAGACTGAACGAACTTCCTGGCTACTTTGAAGATAAGCCAACCTCTCAAGAATTATGAAAGTCTCAAATCAAGAGAGGATAATGGAACAGAGATCAATGGGAAATGCAGTCACTTTCTAACTGGGTTTCTGCCTCTGTCCTCACTTCTCTGTATGCAAGTCCCTCTACTCAGCCCTCCCAGGACAATATGATTGCTCACATTGCACTGATCACATCATGTCGTATCATGATCCTACCATGTGATTAATTACTTTCCATGCTTTCATGCTGCTCACCAAACACAGTCCAACTCCTTTGACAGCATTTGAGGAGTTGTATCTCTGCCCTGACTGACTCCAGTGATAATCATTGGCACACAGTGTCCTGAATTCCCCTTGGATCTTTTCTATGCTATGCTCTTGTTTATACTATTCTAGTCTCCTGGGATGCCCCATGCCCTGCTGTATGCCCATCCAGTCCCATTTACTCTTCAGGGGCCATTCCAAGTTCTCTTGTGCCTCTTCCATATGAAAATATATATTAACATTATGAATAATAAATTCATGCATTTATTATTAGGCATGAATAAACTTAAACACTTGAAAGCTCAATTTTCTCATTTAATTGATGGAATAGTGATAAAGAAGGTGATTTTACTCGAAGACTTTGGAGCCAGACTGAGTTTGTACCCTGAATACATGACAACATCAATTTGCACACACCGTATGTGTCTTAATTTTCTCATCTTAAAGATGGAAATAATTATAATACTTACCACAGGGATTTGTAGTAAGGGTTAAATTAACTAGTATAGTAAAAAGAAGATAGTGTCTCAAAAATAGTATTAGGTAGTTTGATACTTTTAGCTTAGAGAAGACTAGGATAGTTATACTCATCCATATGTTACTACACAGACAGATTTGAGAATTCAACTATGAAGCACAAATGAATAGTTTAAAATGCATTTTCATAAATTCTTTGACTTTATTACTATATGGAAAGGACGGAATTTTACTTTAAAATGCTGAACTTTACAAGTAAATTGGTATTGGATCCTTGTTAATCATCTTTCCACTCTGCAGATACTGACTGAGTTGGGTAATAATGACATAGATGTCTTCCTCATGATTGTCATCGTGCTGGATTTGCTTCAAAGGTGACCAAAGGGTTTCCCACATTATTTAATGTTATTAACAACCCCACAAGCTAGCCAGGGCAGACTTGGACCACTTTTATCCCCATCTACAGATTAGTTTATGTGATTTTCTTAATGCCACAAACTAATCAGTCGGTTACCTGGAACTAGAAAAAAACAAAATTAGGAACAAAAGAAAGCTCAGAGTCGTTGTCATCTTATATGATGCCATCTTATATGATGTTAGAGAGAATTTATTTAGGTATAAAGTCAAATCAACAAATGACAAATTTCAAATATCAGCAGTAGGGCCTTATTGACTGTCATCTTTAATATTTCTTAGATATCCATCCACTAATTTGAGCTTTATTTGTTGGAAAATCAAGCTTTTCTGATAACTTTCATGGATTACTCCTTGGGTTTTATCCCTATAGGTCCAGACTTATTCCGGAGAGAAGATTGTGGCATCCCCCATATCTCAAACAATAAACTCCCTGAAAGTCTCCCTAGATGGTGAGTTTAGGCCACTCTAGTTACATTTTACCTCTTTGCATTTTTGATAAATAAGTTTTGGATGTAGTGGTGTAGTTAGGACCACCGACAAATAGTCTGGGGCTCCTCTCCTGGGTACAAGGATTGAATAAGCCTGGCTATGTAAGTTGCTTTGGCCAATGGCGTGTCAGTGAAGTGACATGCGTCATTTTTGGAAAGAAACATTAGGAGCCAATGGTCACTTCTCACATCCCTTCACTCCTGCTGTGCTGACTGTGAAAGCTCATCTTGATATGGAGTCTCTATCTGCCTAGTTCCCTAAGTGGCAACAATGGCTAGAACCTCCCTGCCAACCTGCTGTGCACAGTAGCATCAACACCAATCAACTTTTATTGGTCTTCACCCTGGAGACTTCCAGGCTCTTTGTTACCATAGTCTAATCTAACTTATTTTGATCGATACAGAAAGGGACACCTAAACGGGAGGGTGCTGCTACTGCAATATATATATTACTGGCTCACAGTTTGGCTAGCGTGCAGTGAGAAAGCTATTATTGGAGGCTGGAAAATGGAGATCTGTTTTATGTAGTGTCAAATATTTGACAAAATTTTACCTTGTGGAAACATGAGATGCAGATTATATAACTGATGCACTTGTCATCCTAGAGGAAGCAGTCAGAGATCAGAATGTTCCTATCTTATTGGGACATCATAGGGAAGGGGAGTGTATGGCGTGACTTAGAAAAGTCTTTCCACTTCACCTCCTAGTTTATTGGCAGGGATAAGGGCTTTGGAAGAGGTCTTCCATCAGGAAGAGGTGACCATGTTACACATCTGTAAGTCAGTAGTGTGACATGCATAACCCAAGTGAGCAAAAACAGATTTATCATTTCACACGCTTTCAACAAGTATTTATTGAACACCAACAGTTTTTCTGGCTTGAGGAATATAAAGATGAAAATTGAGCCTGTGGCTCTCTGGGGTCTCATGTTTCCCAGAGGGAAAGACAGGGATGTTTGCAGCTTGACATTAGACCTACGTTCTCATCAGAGGTTCACCACTTACTAGCTGTGTGACCTTGAACAATTTCTTTCACCCCACTGAGCTTCAGTTCCCTCCATCATAAAACAGAGATAATGGTATCATCCATAGTAAATTGATGGGAGAATGAAGAGACATTCAGCGGCTGCTATTAGTATTATAATTTATATTCCAATTATAATAATTGGGAGCGGTTAGTGTTATAGTGGAGGAGCAGCCAAAGCCTGAAGAGTGAATTGAGGAAGGGTTTTCCGTGGGCTGTGGGACCTGGGGAAGGCTGCTCATGGGAGGCAGCACTGGTCCACAGGTCATCAAATGGATGAGCAGCGGAAGGAAATTTTAAGCAAAGGGTAAAGCATGTGAGAAAAAATGGTGTCCCAGGACAACATTGCTTATTCACTGGGTTACAAGCTCTTGCCTAGACAAAGTGAGTCACTTTAGTGGGTAACAGCTGAGAGGGGAGAGCTAAGAAGGGACTGGATGCAAGCACACCCACCATTTTAGAGCATTTGTCCTCTTCTCTTCAATGAATGTTTTTTAAGGAAAGCTAAGAGTGAAAAATGCATATCCACTTAAATTTCATTCCCATCACTGTGCTCTTCTATTGAATTCAGATCCATTTTTCTACCCAAATTTATGCCTTCTTGGGCAGAAGGGAGGAACTCCATAACTTTGGTTGGCAGTGGGCTCTTTGTACTCAGTGGAAAAATCCTTTCAAAAGAAAATTCTGAGAAAAACTCTGCTCCCTATACTTAGAGGGCCTCTATATTCTACTCCTTATCTTGCCCATGAAAAATGCTTCCAATTATCTGCCTGCCTCTATTATTTGAAATAGTTCCATATCCACCATTCAACTCAGATAATTGAGCTAAACCTTTAAAATGGGTTTTTAATGGGCAAACCAGGCAGTGGGGAATAAGTTGATCTCGGTAAGTAAAGCTTCTCACAATCAAAGGCAGACTAATTAAAGCTTGACAGCCTATGTGAGCATGAACATTTAAAAAATTTAGCTCTCTAGAGATAAAACCCAACCGGGAGGCATATTAGCCTAATGTCTACAGCCTTTCTCTAAGTCATTGGATCTTGGTAGTCTCAAGAAAGAGGTGTGCAGACTTTTTTTGTTGTTGTTGTTATTAAACTGTAGAACCCTTTGTTTTCAAATAAAAACTTTTATGGAACACCAATATACTGAAAAGATCAATTGAGGTCTGCTGTGGGTGACCACACAGAGATAGACCCCTTTGGAATTTCCTTTGATCCAGCCTAGTGTCCAAAGTCTTTCAAGCCAATTTCCAAAGCTTTGGTGCACACAGGGGTAGTGAGGTGAGTACCAATCCTGGAATTCTCTCTCTGATTGTTCTGTGTGTTCTTAGGCAGAGCATTTTAGCCTTATTTTCATCATCTGCTGACTTAAGAGAGCTTGACTAAATGATCTTTGAAATCCCTCATTGCTGCACCATCCTATGAATTCAAATAGATTCTTTAATGCAAATAGGGGCTGTGCTTAGAGTTAATATTAACATTAACAGCTGCTTTTCAAGGTTCTGGGTCACGTGCTTTATTGAAGTAATCCCTAATTCTCATTGCGGCACTAATTTCTAGATTCCACTGTTTCTATTTTATAGAGGAGAAATGTAAAAGTCAGTGATGCTCAGAGACTTGCCAAATGTTGCATAGCTTGTGAGTGAGGAAGCAATGACTAGAATCCAGTTCTCTCTGATTCCAAAGCCAACAGCCGTCCTGTCTCTGGCTGAGTGAAAGCAAAGCTGTCAGTAGCTGGGTTTCAAGGCTTTTGTTTTGTATGTGTAAATAATGGTGCTTATGATGTAACAGATTTTATACTCAGATTATATTGCCAACTAAGAATAAACTCACATTCTGGGGTAAAATAAACTTTTCCCTTTTGATTTAGCCAGGAAAACAGCTAAGAATTTATGAGAACCATCTTCAAACACATCAAAGACTGGTCATACTCAGCGACTGGCATGTAGTAAGTGGTCAAAGTACTTGTTAGATAACACGTTCTTTGAGGCCCTAAGGAGTTAAACCGAGATGGGTGAGTAAGGTTAATTCAGAACAATTTAAGGATGGCCTTTCTAAAAGAATTGTCTGGAGATGTCAGGGGCTGCCCTGGGAGGTGCAATAGTTCTCATGCCTGGAGAGCTGTAAGCAGAGGTCACCTGCCCGCTTGTACAATAATTAGTGGGAAAACTCAAATGTACAATGGGGCATCGCAGACCTGGGAGAGAAAGCTTTCAGGACCATCACAACGGGAGATCCTTTGCGTTTAGCTTTGGATTCTGAATCTCAATCTGGCTTCATCTGGGAAGAGGGAGTGGGTGAGTGTCCACTCAGGGAGACAGTTTAGTGCGAGAAAAACCAACATTAATGGGATAAGGATCAGATGTCGTTCCAGTCCCTGCAGTGAAACTGGCAGATGAGGCACCAGGATGCTGAAGGAGGCTTGCCCATTGTAATCGCTGAAGGCAGTACTCTGGTTCCTTCCTTACCAGCTCTCATTGCAAGGAGTGATTATTTACTTCATTTATGTGGATGCTTGATCATTTTCTGACTCCTCCACTGTGTTAATTCTATGAGTACCAGACTATCTCTTTCATGTTCATGTTCACCAGCACTAGCAGAATGACTGACACTCAGTAAACACTTAGTTAAATAAATGGAGGGAAGACCTAAACCAAGGTAAAAATAGGAGCAGGTGACAGAGTAGGGCTGGAAAGAACTGAATGGAACTGAATTTCCCCAGCAGAGGCCTTTGCTCTGTTGCTGTCAGCGTCCACCTGCTTTATCAATACAGCTAAAAGTCCTTGCAGGCCCAGCCCCTGATCTGTCCAGTCCTCAAAAATACCAGCAACCTGTCTTGTTAGAGTGGAAATCACTCTTTGCTGTTCACCGGGGGGCCAGGAGTCACTCTCCTTTTCTTAAGTTAGGTGGTCCTGGGGTTCCCCCTGGCACTCCTGCGTTAACTCCACATTGCAAACTTCTGTCTTTCATCCTCGCGGATATTTGTCTGTCTATATAACAAAGAATCTTTCTGGGTTCCTGGACCCCACCTCAGTATACTGTGAGATTGATCGCAACTCTAACTTCTGCTCTGCAGTAGCCCTTAAAAGTAGGGGCTATGGCTAATTCGTTTCAGTATTCTGGTCTCTAGCATAGTACCTGCCTAGGGGCATTTATTTGTAGGTTGAAAGGAAAGAAGGAAGGAAGGAAAGGAGAGGAAAGGGGGAAGGGAGCAAGTGGAGGAGGAAGATAAAGAGAGAAGGAAGGAAAGAAAGGAGAGAGGGAGGGAAGAAAGAAAGGAAGGGAAGTGAGACGCAAGCTCTTTCCCCAGCCTGATATTTACCTCTCTTGCCTCCAGAAGCTGGATTTAGCATCTTCTCTCCAAACTGCTAAATTTTAAAAATGAATGTCCTCTCCCACCAACTGTGTCCTCCTGGAGTTTGGACACTAGCTCCTGCTTGACTGTGGGCGTCTTCTCCATCCTAGCCTGTGTGTTCTTTTACTCTAGGTGATGTCCTTGGAAACTGCCATGTGGGATGAAATCCCTGATCTATCATTTACTAGCCGTGTGCCCTTGAGCAAGAAACTTCAACTTGCTCAGCCTTGGTTTCTGTGTCTGTAAATTGGGGTTAAAATTTACCCCCAGAGGGCCATTGGGAGGATTAAATGAAACAAGACTTGCACAGTTCTTGTTACACAGTAAGTGCTCAGTAAATTCTTGATTGTTTCCCTTCCCCTGAAGATACCCTTTTTCTTCTTCTCAAATCAAATCGACTTTGAGACGTTTATTTTGGTGAGAAGGCAAAGAAGCATATAGCATGTAGGGGAAAGGCAGGGAGCAGTTCCGTTGACAGATGCGGCTGTCAGCAGCAAAGCCATTCTCTACTTGGCACCTTCTGCTAGCTTTCTTTGCTGAGCAAAGATTTGAGCCCCAGATGCCATTTGATTTGCATGCTTGGGGGAATAATAAAAGAACTTTATTATGAAATGAAATGGCCTGTAGTCTCATTGAATTGCTGGAGATTGTTGCAGGGGAAGGTTACTGTCCAGCGCGGCAAATGGCCCTTTGCAAATAAGAAAATAAAGCAATTTCTAAGACAGAGGAAAAGCAAAGTTGCCAGCCAAGGGGTCCTGTGTATGTTAACAGGGACCAGACATAAAGCAGCAACTCTTTTTGTAATAATCCAAGCAGAGAGCAGATGTGGCAAAGTCTCCCTAAGCTTGGCAAGTTTTGAGAAAAGGTCATCTTGGATACATTGCCACATTTCTATAATGGACTCTTATGGAAGACTTTTGGGCACATGGACTACTTCAGATTTTGCTCCCTGCCACCACCATTTGATTTTATTCGGTTTGAGTAAGAATTGAGAACTACCGTTTTTCCTACAAAATAACCCCCACTACTACACCTGCATGATGATAGCTGATCGTTTAGCAGGGCAACTGACCCAAGCTTGTCCAACCAGAATCTTTTATAAGAGTTTCTCTCAACTTGAGCTGAGAAAGTCAGCACATTGTTCTCCATTCATGAAAGTTCTCAAGTGTGAAACTTGTAAGCTCCAGTTGCCATATTTCCCAAAACAAAGAGAATTTGACTATAATAAAAATGCAGCTGAGCCATGGAGAGAAGCAGAAAGATGTGGGCAGAAGTAGAGAGATTTCACGTCTTCAAATCATTGGTTTCAGTTCTCCTTGGAACCCACTTGCATCTCTGCCATTCCCTCATTGTCCTTGAGCAAGAGAAAAACAGCCCATGAAATCCAGCAGCCAGCCTGGTGCTCACAGCCGGGCTTTGGTGTTCTCCTATTGAACATAATTTCATAGAACATCGACATCAAAAAAGGCCACTTTGTGGCAGTGATGGATCAAGGCAAAAAATAAGACCGCTCTATAATCTTGTCTGAACACGGGAAAAAAACATGAACGTTGTCCAAGCCATAAAATAACAAATGACCCTCATCCTGGGTAATTTTAGTGGCTGCACTTCTTTACCACTCGTGGTTTGGCTTTGCTCAGTCGGCCCTCCCTGTATGTCAGATTACTAAGCTCCCCGGTCATAGGCTCACCCTGGCTACCTGACAGCTCCAATCTGGAACACAACTTGGCTACTTTAAAACCACCACAAAATCCCCCAACCAAAGCCCAAATCCTAGACTGGGTTCTTTCCAACACCCTTTTAGTAAGAATTCTCCCTTGATGCAAGGAGTGAGAAACCTGATTTGTTTAACTACAGATGAGCTCCTTGTGGTCTTTGGCTGGGGGACATTGACCTCCTGGTCAACCCAATCCCTGATCCCCCATTATAACCCTGGTATTCCTCTACAGTCAGGCACTGTATAATGACCTTTTGGTCAATGCCAGACAGCATATATGATGGTGGTCCCCTAAGATGAGTATCGTAAAGCCTAGGTGTGTACTAGGCCACACCAGCCAGGTTTGTGTAAGTGCACTCTGATTTTCACACAACAAAATCGCCTAACGACACGTTTCTCAGAACGCACCCCCATTGTTAAGTGATGCGTGACTGTAATCAATTTCTCTTTTTCCTGAAGCTAATCCAAATTGGGTTTTTGTTACTTGCTACCAAAGGCCCTGACTAATGTAATTCAATACAATCTCCATGCGTAAACCATGCCGCATTTGTGTTCTTCCTGGAGTTAATCAAACACTTTCGCCTCTTTGTACCTTTGCTTGTTGAAACTTCATTCATTCCACAGATTGAGTTTCTATTGTGCATTGTCCTGGCTGCTGAGAACACAGAAGTGAATACGACACAGATGCCCTGCCCCCATGGATATTGCATTTTAATGCTGCGTGATTCGCTCTGCCCGGGGTGGCTTTCTCATCTTGCTGAAATGTTTCTCATTCTTCAAGGCTCCATTTTAAATGCCACCAGACTTAGGGAGCCTTCTAAGCCAGCAGAACAAATCGTTTCATGTTTATAAACAATGTGGTAAAAAGTCTATGATATAAAACTAAATGAAAAAGGTAGGGGGACAAAAGCAGGGGGACAAAAGCAGGAGTACAGCAGCGAACAAGCCTCAGAGTCTTACTCTGTTGGCGCCTATGCTCTAGTCAGGGGACTGGATAGTCAGCAAAACTGTGTGGCCTGGGTCAGGTGGAGATGGGACCATGTGCAAAAATATCAACCAAGGCATGGACACAGTCAGTGGCAAGGCTACTATTCCAAATAGGTGGTCAGAGGGGCTACCCTGCTTAGGGAGTGTCTGAGGCACACAGTGAGCCGTATATGATGTGCGAGAGTCTTCTCAGGCAGAACATATAGGAAGCGCAAGGTTCTGAGACAGCAACATGCTTGTCATTTGAGAAACTGCAAGGAAGCCCGACTGGCTGGAAAGGAGGCAGCAAGGAGCCAGGTGGTAGGAAACAAGGTCAGAGAAGTGATGGAGGGACAGTTCAGACAGGGCCTTACAGGCCAGGAGTAGGACTTTTAGTTTCATTCTTAGTGAAAACTGGAAACGATTTAGAAAGCAAAAAAGTGGCATGCTCTGACTTAACGTTTTCTAACGATCTCTTTGCTGTGTGGACAGTAAACAGTGGGGAAGTAAGAATGGAAAACAGGAAATGAATTCAGAGTGTCTAGAAGCCCTCTTGGCGAAAGATGATGGCTTCAGTTGGAATGTTACTAGTAATCGAAGCAACAAGACATGGTTGGATCTGGGTATAACTTGAAGATAAAATTTGCTAGTAGATTATATGTGGGATGTGAGACCAGGCAAAGGGTCAAGGTTGTCTCTAAATATTTTGGCCTATAAAACTGAAATTGCCATTTACTAAGCTGAAAGCTTAGGGAAAGCTCTCTTTTGGGAAAAAGGCAAGGTATTTACAAATAGGAGTTTAGTTTGGAATATGATGTGTTTGAGATGCCTAGTACACATCAAAATATGAAATCAACTCATCTGTGCTACATGCCACTTTGTCAATTCCTAAGAAATGTTAGTTTCCTACCATCTAGCATCTTTTTATCCAACACAGATACCTTTTCCATCTTTTCTCCCTACTGAGATCCTACTCATTCTTCAAAGAATAGTTTGAGCCTTCCTTGTCTGCAGCTGCCATTTATTTAATATTTACTCTTTATCAAGAACTGGGACAATGAGGGTCAGTAGGGGAGTCTGCTCCATAAAGTCATTCAGGGACTCAGGTTCCTTCCATTTAGTCACTCCATCAACTTGGAGGCCATCAAGCATTCTGTTGGATAGTTCACATCTGCCCAACACATATACCAGGATGGAGAATGGAGGAAGGAAGAACTGCAGGACTGGTGGATATAACTTGTCACTTTGACCCTCACTCAGTCTATGAGTAGACATATGACTCCAGCTCATTGCAAGTGAGACTGGGAACTTAGGTTAGCATTGTGGACAGGAGAGAAAAAATGGGGTTTAGTGAACACGTCACATTATTTCAGCTATACCCCACATTATAAAAAAATACAGTATTTTGTTGAGCAGTGTAGTGGGGTCTCTCAAGATTGGACCAGAAGCTTTCTAGCACCCTTTTCTGACAGAGGCTGGAGATGTGGCTGTGGTTGGTGGCCCCGGTGGATGGTTTTGGCTGTCTGGCTCTGACCTAGAGCATGAAGAGCTCACAGTGCCTTGGCACCTTCCCAGACACTCCCTTTTCCACATGCAGATCTGTCCTGTGCAAATAGGAGGAAATCAAAGTCCCATGGAGAAGAGCAAAGGCAGTTTGGGAGCCTTCATTAAATGATGCTCAATAAATAAGTCATTCCAATCAGGCCTTTTGGATTTGCAAGGTTTAATTCTTCTGTGTCTCTGGAATCCCTCGTGGGTAATTGCAGTTGACAGGTTTATGCCTCATGACGGGCATTTTGTCACTCAGCTCCAGCTCCCGTAAACGACTTTATAGTCTGTCAAGTCTAAACCTCTTTGAGGTGTGGCAATTGATGTCAGATAACATTCGGTGTTGTGATTCAAGGCCGAAGCGTACTCTGGCATGAAACAGAATCTTTACCAAGGAAGTAAATGGAAAACTCAAGGAAGGGGGTAGTTTCTGCAAGGAGATGAACAGAGGCTGGCAGGCAGGGATCCACATGGAGCCTGACACATCCGGGCACTGCTGGAGCTGGGGAGGCCAAGGAAGGCTGTCCCCATCACCAGGAGACAGGCCTGGGCTCAAATGCAGCCACCTGGGTCAGTCAGTCAGCAAATGTGCCTGGGCTCCTACCTTGTCCCAGTGCTGAGCGGAAGAGCCAGGCACTTTGGGTGTGAGGTCTGGAGGCATAATTTTCTCTGTCCCATACCAAGAATCCCTGTTACCTCCCAGGGTTCCTGAAATCAAATGACTGTTCGCATCCCCATATTCTATAAGTTAACTGGACTCATGTCTTATACCTAAGCATAACATCTGTCTCAAGTGTTCATTAGAGATGCTTAGCTTCTCCATCCCTTAAACATATCCCCAATTAGCGATAGTCAGTTAATCCACCCAGTTGAAATCCAGCAGAGCACTGACTTCTCACAGTGTCACTGGAGGGCTCCTCCAGCTCCTCTCTCCCACCATTACCCCCACAGCCCAGGGGGACCGTTATTCTCTTCCACAACTGCCCTTCACCCATCTTACTAGATGGCACAGCACCTTGACTACCCATGTTCCACTAACATTACTCCAGCCCTCTCCTGGCTGCATCTTCGTTTACTCTTCCCTGGCCTGGGCCTGATCAGCTCTCCCGTGAGCATGCAAACTACTGAGTGGAGGAAACAGACTCAGAGGATGCATTTCCATCCAGATGAAAGACAACTCCTGGTATCCCTCTCATCTCCGTTTTTAAAGGGAGTTTTCTTATGATGGGCAAGACCTCTTAAGGGAGATTGAATCTTGACATTTTTATTTTGAGTTATGTTTATAACATTTATTTCAGAATTATAATGTTTTGGATTTGTGATAAGGGCAAAAAAATTAAAAAGGTGGGCAGCAGGAGTATTCAGGGTAAATGTCACACGACTCACAACAATATGGTCTAGTCCCGTGACTGAGTCAATGCGACAGCCACAGCACATCCCCCAAATCTGTGCTATTCCTACTTAATGCCAGTGAGGGAGACGACCAGCCAAGACTTCTTCACCATCTGCCTTCTGGTTTGGGATGAATCACACATTTATGTGCTTTTTTCCCCAGCCAGCATGACTCTCTCATCTAATGGGACCAATTACTTCACAAGAATCATCCAGTGGTTGTCAAGAACATGGCAGTCCAAAAAAATCTAGGAGAAAGATAACCTCAAATCTTGCAGGATAGACCATGGCTCTTGCATCCAATTTGCTTTTCTGAAGAGAAATCTCAGTCTGAAGCATCTGCTTTTGGCTAACTTGAGTGCATTCTCAGACCCCCCCCCGCCCCACAGAAAAATTAAGTAAATAAATAAATAAAGGGAGATTCTGCCCCAACATTAAATTCAATTGTCACACTAGAAGCAAGATCTGCTTATGATTTTTAAAATAGAAATTTGCCTTCTTGAAAAAATATGGCACTCCATTCTCTCAGTCTGTTTATATGTAGATATGGGAGTGTATATATCTACATGTATATGTCATATATATTAATTACATGAATGTAATATATATGTGTGTATTATACATCTGTAATATACACATACAGGCAAATATAGCATATGAGTTGTATATAGGCTTTAAGAATCAAACCAGGTTAAACTCAGTCCTTCAGCATCATTCATGGCCACTTGTGAATTAGGAAATTTCATTTTCTTGGGTTTGTTAACTTTAAACTTCACCTCGATTCTTGTTCTCAGTGTCTTTGTACTCTTACGTGACCTTGGGCTACTCATTTAAGGTCCCTGAGACCTTGTGTTCTCTTGCAGTTTTTGTTTTTTTTTTTTTTTTGCTCAGGAAGATTTACCTTGAGCTAACATCAGTTGCCAGTCTTCCTCTATATTGTATGTGGGTTGCTGCCACAGCATGGCCAGTGATGAGTGGTGTAGGTCCACGCTCAGGAACCAAACCCGGGCTGCCAAAGTGAAGTGTGCCAAACTTAGCCCTAGGCCACTGGGCTGGCCCTCTCTTAATGCAATTTTAATCACTAATACATGTTTGGGCCTCCCAAGTCATAAAATGCTTTCACATGCTGTATTTATTTTGCTATACAGAACAACCACTAAATGTGGATAACTCTGCCATACTTATTTTAAAGATGAAGAAATTGAGGCTCACAGAGGTTGAGTTACCCACTACATCACACAGCTATTGAATGGTAGAGCCTGGACAGAGCCAGGGGTTCCAACTCTTATCGCTGTTACACATTATGCAGATACCCAGGTGGGTAGTGCATGGGGTTGGAGGGAGAGACGCAGAAGGAAAATTGATAGGGCAATAAGCCAAATGATTGTTATATCTCTTTCTTTTCTAACACAGTCAACAGAGAATAGAATATCATTTTATGTGCTAAATATACACAATCCTGTTTTTTCTTTTTACACCACTACTCGGGAGGCATTAGGAGAGGTATTTACAGAGAGTCAGAAAGTTGATTTGAAACTCATTTGCCTAAAGTTGCACAGCTAGTAGTGACACTGAGACTTGAGCCCCGGTCTGTCAACCCATGCTCCTTAACTATCCCGTGTTGCCTTTTAAAGAGAAAGCCACAAATGGAGAAATGCTGTTAACAGCTGTGTTATGGTGCCTGTTTACAGCTGAAGAAACTGACCACCCTGGATGCTAGGCGCTACTTTGCTCAGTCAGCCCTGCCTCCAGAAGTTGAGCCCAGGCCATCTTATTTCCAGTTTCCTACTTTAATCTCTAGCAATGCCTCCCACTACCAATTTCTGAAAAATGTCCAACCTTATTACTTCTTAGAGAGCTTTTTGCTGGAACCTCTTGAGGCAACCTTTATCTTCTTTTCCCGCCTCTGCATCTCTGTGATTAGGGTCTTTCTGATGCTTGGTGGCTGTTAAGTTCCTATTACTCTGTAGCACACCTCATGCGGGAGGAAGGCCCCCTTCACTTAGAATGCTGTAGCTTTTGAACCAAAGATAAGCATTTTAAATGCTCTGGCTCTGCAGGTCCTCAGGTGGCACTGGGTTTAGCTGTGGGACGTCTCATAAACCTTTATGCTACTATAGTTAGTGATGTAGACAAAGAATTAAGCAGCTATGTTGATAGATCAGTGTAGAACAACGTATCTACACTTGGTTCAATAAGCTTCTCAGAGCAAAATGCTTGGATGGAATTATTCTTTTGTGTGCCAAGACAATTTACTTAAAGGAAATTATGAGCAATGGGGTCTCAGCCAATTCAACGTTAAAGTATTTACGCTTCTATGTAACCACTGGTTGACAATTTTGAGACTTGTACTACAAGCACTTGTTACCTATTTGGCCCCCTTAGATGTTCCCATAGTATTTTATGTTAGATACAAGAAGTGAACTGTCCCTGAAAAATGCCCACGCACACACATGAGCTTATTTGCTTTATGCTTGTCTTCCCCTTCCCCACGAGAATGAAGCTGGAGATGGAGAACTCCTTAAACTACTATGTGATAGGCGCTCTACGTTTAGAGTCTTATTTATTCTTTCCAGGGTGGTGCAGATAATCATTTTTATTTAACGGATGAAAAAACTGAGGCTTGGCCAGGCAAAGGGCCTCGGCTGTTATAACAACGCTGGGATCCAAACCCAGGTGTCTCTGATAAAATGGACTTTTCACTATACTGCATTCGCACGTGGAACTTCTCCATCTGGCAAGGCCATTATTGTGAGGTCTTAAGACTTGTTCGATTTCTTCAGTGTCACAGAAGCCTTCACCCTATAGTGATCGGGGTCTCAGTTCTGGTTCACCCAACCTCACTATAATGGATGATGTCATCAAGGTCAAGCTGTGGAGACAATAGTCAGTGGCGAGCATGATGTCATTCTCCAAATGCTAAAGATGGCAGTTTGATGCTTCTTCCCAATTCTGAGTGGGTCCAAGAATTCCCACTCTAAGAAAGTAGCATAAAAGTTAGCCCCAGGCTGAAGATATGCACTGGAGCTCAGATTTGTCTTGAGAAACACTCACACCACACAACTGGAAAGATTTTCACAGGAAAATGAAGCAAAACAAAAAAAGCTTTTCATGTGATGAGCTTATACGAAGAAATAAGCAAACAGACTATAATAACAAAATGGAAAATATTCACGGTGCAGGAGAGCTTGTGGACAACACAAACAGCATGATTAGACTGCCAAGAGGCTGAGATAATAGGCAATCTGACAGTGGTTACAAAAAGAATATATTTCAAATGATTAAAGACATAAAATTAAAAAAAAACACTAGGAAGTCTATGAACAAAGAATAACCAAATTTGAAAAAGAGTCTACAATAACAATATTGCCATTAGGTGGGAAGCCCTCAGAGAATGGAAAGATTAAACATCAAATTAATCTCAAGTGAAGAAAGAATTATGGACTGTAAGGCAGGCCTGAGGGTAATTACCCAGACTGTAGTACATAGTGATGAGATGGAAAATTTGAAAGAGAGGTTGGAAGACATAGAGGGTAGATCAAAAATGTTCTACTTACCTCTAAGAGTTCCAGAGGAAATAATAGAAATAATGGAGGAAGGACATGTTCAAGGGAGAAATGTCTGAGCATTTTCTGGAATTCACAAAAAATGTAAATCCTTAGATTTGAGAAGCACAACGATAGGGAGTCAAAATATAAAAATATATTTACTCCTAGATATATCATATGGAAAAGGAAGACCAAAGGGAACATGAGGGGGACTTTTAAAACAACCAATGAGAAAAATATAGATTCACTGCAAAGAACGTCAGCTCTACCGACAATGATTTCAGTGATTTCTTAACAGCAACACCTGAGGACAGAAGACTATGCACTAATATCTTCAATGTATGAAGGGAGCATGTCAACTTAGAATTTTACACTGAGCTAAATTATTACTCAAGAATAAAGGTGAAAGAGAAAAACATTTTCACAACCCTTTCCCCTTCAAAGAAAGAAAGAAAACCCAAGACAATTGCTACTCAAATGCTTTAGCTGAAAGAGTTACTGAATCTTGGACTATAGAAAAGTGGAAATGGAACTCTGAAAAGGTATGAACTGAAAAAGATATGAACAAGTGAAAGCACAGAAATCGATCGGCAGGTGACAAAACTGAAACAAGACTTGACCATAGGAAACAACGCCCATAACAATGATAATGACTAATTTCAGAATTGAACTACATGGTGAAATTTGTGTTGAAAAACATAACAAGAAAAAGAACCTAGAGTTCTAAGACCCTTGTGTAGTTCAAGAGGAGGAGGGGAGAGATATTAATTAAATTTAAATTTTCTTAAATCAAATGTGCTTGTAAACAATTAAGGAATAAACTAAAAGACTAGAATGCAACTCTTTATGGATTATAGAGACTTTCTCAATGGGAAAAGGCAGGAAAGAAGATTGGAAACACGGAATCTCGAATCATTTAGGAGATAGACACACTGCCAGCCAAGTTTAATTTGTTGATTTTCTCTATTGCTTGTCCATTTTCAGTTTCAATGGTTTCCAGTCTTATTTTTATTATTTTGATTACTCTCTTTACTTACTTTAGATCTAATTTGCTCTTCTTTCTCTAGCATTTTAAAGTGTGTTTGAATTCCAACTTTGACAACGTTAAATGTGGAGTTTAGGCAAGTTGCCTAATCACTCTGCCGTGCTTTCCTTCTTAAAATGGGGATAATCTGGGGCCAGGCCCGTGGCCGAGTGGTTAAGTTCCTGTGCTCCACTTCGGCACCCCGGGGATTCACCAGTTCAGATCCTGGGCTCAGACCTAGCACTGCTCATCAAGCCATGCTAAGGCAGCATCCCACATAGCACCACCAGCAGGACCTACAACTACAATGTACAACTATGTACTTGGGGCTTTGGGGTTAAGAAAAAGGGGGAAAAAAAAGACAATTGGCAACAGATGTTAGCTCAGGTGCCAATCTCTTAAAAAACAAATAAATAAATAAAAATACCAGGTTCAAAATTTTTTAAAAAATGAGGATAATCCTGTTACCTATTGCATATGATTTCTGTAAGAGGTAAACAAGATAGTCCATGAAGAGTATACTAAATCTAGTGTAAGTCCTGAATAAGTGTTAACAGTTATTAAGCATTTAGTAATAACGATAAGAATGTACATGTATCGACGGCTATTGTGAAATAGGCCCACAATAATCTAACGAGACAGGGGCTATCATTTTCACCATTTTGCATACGAAAGAACAGCAGTTTAGAAAGATTCCTTGTGCGCAGAAAGTAAATGGCAGCGCCAGGACTAAAACTCAGGTCATTCTAATTCCAAGGTCTACACTCCTAACCACCCGTGGATCTGCCCTTTAACAAAGAAAGTAGCTGCCGATTGGCGATTGGCGGGTATTTACCCTACACCAGCTCCTGTGCTAAATACTTTACATGCGTTATTTCAGTTCCTCTCCACACATTGCTGTGACTTTGATGGCATCGCCCTTGATTTACAGATGAAGGCTTTGAAGTGCAGAGAGGTTGACTAAGTCATCAGATGTCCTATGGCAAGAACGTGGAGCAGCAGCCATTTAAACAACCTATGTTACTTGACAAGATTTTTTATGCTGTTAGCTATAGGACTAGACTATCTCTTTAGTTCTTCATGCAATCATTTTTATTGTCCAAGTTACAACTCAAGGACTGAGGTGCTATTTACCGCGAACCGGTTTCTAGCCCTACAGTCTGGATGGGCAGCCAAATTTTGATGCAGCCTCTGTTTCGTCAATCGTAGAAAACAGTTGTATAAAACAAATTGTATAAAACAAGCCTCCTGGTGGTGGTGGTGATGACAAAGATGGTGTGAGTGGCTGTCAGTGAGGTAGCACTTACTGTCCGCTAGGCAGTCTTTCTAAACATTCTGCCTATGTTCCTATGTTCGTAGAATCTAGCAGCTGAAAGAGTGAGTACACTCTCCCCTCCACCTGACATTAAAAAAAAGCATCCTAGCCCTTCCCTTTTATTTGGGAACATAATTTTTCAGTTTTTCACTTTCTCTAGCTGCCAGTCTAAGGCAAAAACAGTGGCCTCTCCCTCCTTTGGGGCGAGTTCTTGAGACTGGATGGACTCTGTACCAGGAAAACACGCACAGCAGAGTGTCTCAGAAGGCAACGCAGAACCAGAGAGTGGCATTGATTAGCTGTTTTGTATCTCCAGGGCACAGAAGTGACTCAAGCCAGATGCCTGTCTGCTGTGCCCTTTCCAGCTGCCACTTTGTATGTTAATTTGCGCCCTTAACGTTTATTATCAAATCTGCTGGTTTAAATTTCTAAGATGAAGGGTGGAAGGCGGTCCTCACTCAGGGGACCCATCCTCTGTCACTTTATGGAAATGAAACTTGGGGTTTGTTTACTGCTGGTCTGTGAAATCCCCGGTGGGGAAATGCTGATTGCAGAAGGTGAGGAGCAAGAGGCTGAGGCTGAGTCAAATGTGGACCATAAAATCAGATGCACAGGAAGCCTGAATTCTGATTCTTCTCTGTCCACAGCCACCGGCTTGTATAATGGCATCTCTTGCTTTACGTGCTTTATATCATACCATAAAGCCTGCCTGACAAACAGGTCATAAAGCCGCAGGAACACCTTATCGGAAGTGTTCCTTTAAGTCCAGTTATTCAAAGCAGAGGTAGCAAATGGAAACTGAAATAGATGTCACAAAATGCTTGCACACTCACATTTATTTTTATTGATATAAGAACTCTTCCAGTTCTCATTCACATCCTATTTATTCCAGCCTTATGACAGTAATAACATATTCAGTATTGATAGACCATGAGTAGTAGCAACTGATACCTGGAGTAATATTTAAGAGGACACATTATAAAAGAGTCACAAAAATGTGCGACAAGTGGGGGACCACTTAGTTTAGGGACAAACAGCCCTATTCATCTACATGAACCATCTAGAGTAGCCATTCTTCCATTTTCATCTGCATTGAATTCTGATCACACCACTGCATTCTGGCACTGTTAAATGATATTCACAATAAACGCCTCGCACAATGTAGGGGGTGCTCCTTGTTCACATAAAAGAAAGAAATAACACAGAAGAGTTGTTGCTGGGAACACGGTTTCTTTTTATTTATTTATGTTATCTCTGCATTTAGGTAGTTAAACATGCAACTACATTAAAACAAGTCTGGTCACTTGTTGAGGAGAGACTCCTCAAAAGAGAGTAGAGTTTATTTCTCACCTTATCTCCTATTTTCTTTTTAAAAGTTCAAGTCAAACTTCTGGCCATTCCAACTGTAGTAATTTTAGCATGAGATGTCAGTGGGCTGGGAGAGCTGGCCAACTCTTGGATCTGAAATAAAGAGGGAATCACGATATTGAATAATTAAAGGACATTTACTTAGTGCCGAGGGTTTTGATAATTACTTTACATGGCTTGCTATTTTTCTTTTTTTATCCTCCCCAAAATTGTAAATGATAGATTCTGTGATATATCCATTTTGCGATTAAGGACATTACAATGGTATTTCAACTTGTGAACATGTGCTTCTTCCAACACATTCTACCCTCTACTAT